>NW_028277030.1:91175000-91495000 GCF_059951505.1 Python bivittatus | reverse complement strand
GTAATTCTCCAGTACTAATATGAGAATGTCAAGCTGTGGAATGTCCTTAGGAAAATAGGACTCCCAGAACATCTTATTGTCCTCATGTAAAATCTATACTTAGGACAAGAAGCCAGAGACTGTATGAAACATGACAAAGCAGACTGGCTCCAGGTTGAAAAGGGAGTGAGACAGGCTGTCTCCTTATTTATTCAACCTATATGCTGAATATCTGAGCCAATTTGATGTAGTGGTTAAAGGCAATGGGATAAAAATCAGGAGGCTGTAAGTTCTAGCCCTGCCCCAGGTGTGAAGCCAGCTGGGTGACTTTGGGCCAGTCACTCCCTCTCAGTCCTAGGAAGACGACAATGGGAAACCACTTGCCAGGAAAACTACAGGGACTTGTCCAGGCAGTTGCCAGGAGACAAGACTGACTTGAAGGCACACAAACACAAAGATGAATATATATGAAGGCAAGATGGATTGCAAGAAAATAACAGTGGTTGTAAAAATGGAGGAAGAAACATCAAGAATCTGTGCTACGCTGATGACACTACTCTTGACAGGTGAAAATCCAAATCATCTGCAGTGATGAAAGTCAAGGAGAAGAGTGAAAAAATTGGGAGTAAGATTAAATATAAAGAAGACCAAGCCAATGATAACAAGTACAGCAATCAGCCTTAAAATGGACAATGAACACATGGAAGTGGTGGATAGCTTCTGCCTTTCAGGATTGACTATCAACAATAAAGGAACCAGCAGTCAAGCAATACACCACAGACTAGCCCTTGGTAGGGCAGCCATGAAGGCTTTGGAAAAGGTATTCAGAGGCTGTGACATGTCTTCACCTAGATTAAAATTATGCAGGCAATAATGTTCACTGTGACAATTTATGGAAGCAAAAGTTAGACTTCGAAGAAGCAGACTAGAAACAGTATCTTTGCTTTTAAATGTTTGTATTGGAGAAGACTCTGGAGAATACCATGTGCAGCCAGAAAAGCAAACAAATGGGTTATAAAACAAATCAATCCAGAGTTCTCACTTGAGGTCCAAACGCTCAGGCTAAGACTATCATCTTCTGGATATATTATGTGAAGACTCAACCCTTGAAAAGTTCATAATATTGGGAAAAGTGGAAGGAAACAGAGGACAACTAATAGCAAGGTGGATGGATTCATTACAACAGCAATGAATGGACTACTGAGGGACCTTGAAGGCCAGGTTGAGGACAGATCACCTTGAAGCAAGTCTATCTATACAGTCACTAAAAGTGGACATGGAATTGATGGCATTTAATCAACCAGTCTGAGATCAGCTGCTGTAATAACCAATATCAGTTGCACTGAATTAGAAAAGTCATATTTTCAAGCTGTGCATTTCATGACTTGCTTCACAATATTGCTTCTGTTACTCCCTTCTCATTACAGCATATAAGGAGCAATTATTTTCTGGTAACTCATTCTGCATTGATTAACGTAACAGCCATACAGATGTTTATATCATCAAGGGATGACTGCAATTACCATGTAAATTAGCACGCTTCATCTGAAAGCCTATCTCTCAAAAAGACCTCTTAAACTCCTCTTATCTTCAAAGTGTCCTGCACTTTCAGAAGTAAATATTGGTCAGCAATATTTTAGAAATTAAGAAGAATTCCTTGTAGGCTAAACAATGATTGTTGTTGTTTTGGTTCAAAATAGTAAGTCTTTGCAGCTACACTGAGGTTAGATCCCATCACTAAATTTCACTGTAGCTCATGGGTATTCCTGCATATCACATTTACATTTAATTCATTCTCAAAAGCACTTAGGGCAGTTTTTTGTGGTAATACCTCATTCTTTCCTCTCATTAATCATGTTGGGTTTGACCTACAGATATTGATAGGTCTAAACTCATAGAGTGCCCTTGAATTATATAAACACAAGAAGCTCCCTTAGCACTGGTTTTGTTTATTTATTAAAATTATTTCCTTTAGTTCTATGCACATACACCTGGGGTGCCTTACAAGAATTAAAAATGCAAATGATAAAGCAGAAAGAAACCCAACAATCAGGGGTGAAACTAAAATCACTACCATCCAAATCAATTGGTTAATAATTAAGAGATCAGCAATACAGGTGGGTTTTTGCCATTTTCCTAAATAAGTGGTAAAGTGGGGACCATATGCCCTTCTCTGGGGAGCGGTTTCCATAGCCTGGAATCCACACAGGAGAAAGGTTTCTCCTACATGCTAGATGAGCTGCTACCATTATGGATTTGCAGAACTGCCTGTCTCCAGTCCCACAAGATCTGTCAGAATGAGCATGCTTCAGATTTCCTGTATGAAACAAAGTCATCTAATGAGACACAAGACATGGGCCTTCTCTGTTGCAGTGCCTGCCCTTTGGAACAGCATATAAATGTCCCTCTCCCTGTTGGCCTTCTCTAAGGCCTTAAAAACTATTAAAAAACTAAGATGTTGGATGAACCCATCTGGTCACTCTTTTGGAAAGTGCACATGGTGTGATTTGCCCTCAGTTGTCTGTTGTTTCGTGTTAGTGCAAGTCCAGTTACTGGTTTGTTTTTTTCTAACCATTTTCTAACCATTTACATTCATGTTGGTAGAAAACCAGTATAGAATAACAACAACAAAAATAACAACACAAGAACAACTTATACCATTGGTTCATCTAGCTTAGTCTTAGCATTGCCTACTGAGTTCAGGGCTTCGGGCAGAGACTGAATATAAGACTTTTAGCAGGCAAAATATGTACGTTATAATGGAACTTTGATAGCCAATATTTCCTATCTATAAAAATAATGCTTTAACTCTTATAACTAACTTATACATGGCTTTCTCTTCTTGTGTAAAGAATTTGATTTGCCTAGTTCATTCTGAATTAATCATAATTTTGTAGGTCTGTTTTCTCCCTCCTGGCAAAACTCTTTCAGACTTAATTCTTGTCTCTGATGACTTGCAGAGGTGATCTGATATGTAATCATGTGATATCACTCTTAATAAAATCTTACAGTCAATGGAACTTAATTCAGTAATCCCAACAGCATTGTCATAGAAGTCAGCCATTTATTTAAGGAGACAGAAACTACAGAATTTCACAGTTATAATGTAAGTCTTTCTCTTGAGTAGCTTCATATTTAAACTCCTTTGAATTTTTCTCACAACAAAAAGAAAGATCAAGGTCCCCCCCTTCTTATTCTCACATTTATCTATCATGCTCTGTGTAACTTATTACTGTCTTTCAGCATAATCAGAAAGTATGATTCATACCTGATAAAATTCAACATGCCCATTTATTTTATGCAGCAAGTCATTATTGTCCTTTTTCAAACATTTCAAACAATTAATCAAATGGACCGACAAAAAAAGCCCATGCCATTATATCATACCAAAAATTAAAAGAAGATTCCCTATCAAAGAAAAATCACATACTGAAGGCAAAATTGGAAAATATATGAACCAGATCCTCCATTTCTAGATCCTATACTGTAAGTATGTGATGGCCCAATCTGGATCAGAACCTAACCTTTCCCCATTTCCCTTGCCTGAAAACAAAGCACCCCATAAGATCCATTGACACATTTTATATACTGTATTGCTTAATATGGCCTCAAGGGTTCCCATTTCTATTTGGAGGCTTTGAAGAAGTTGGGTTGTGGTCCACCACTTCCAAACTTCAACATATGCTTATTGTGCATGTTTGGAAAATGGTTGCAATAAATTATAATTCAATTTCAGTGAAGCAGAAGGTTTTTTTTCACACAAAATAGGGTTGTGTAAAGCTCTGAAGTAGTCCTTTGCTTTGATAAAAGACTATAGGTGCACAGAAGCCTCTTCCAATGGCTACTGAAACAGCTAGGAGAGGCCTCAAGGCAAACCCTAATACAGAATATTTAGGGATTTGGTTATACTTCTCTACCTCAGAGGGTACCGGACAACCCTCAGTCCCATTCAGTTTTATTCTCATTCCCCTAGAAGGTATTGTTGTTCTTTTAAGAGACTGAGTAGACTTTAGTTGAGGGCATCTGCTTCCCTTGAGCAGAAGGCCAGTATTGTACAATGCTTGTTTATGTAACAAGTGGAAATCAAAAATCTTCCTACAGCCCTGTCTCTGCAGCAGGTTGTTTTCTCAGAGCAGATGTGAATACATTAAATCACCAAAGTTTGTGTGAAGGGGGAACTTAAAGCATATGAACGTTTAACCTCCTCATTTTTCACTGAATGCATTACATTTCTGCCACTCATAAAGAACTGGAATATTTGAAGAATAGCCTCAATGACTAAACATGTTCCTTCCTGCCACCCCCAGATTCTATCTTTTTTAAATAGCTGTGATGGATAATTCAGTTCTGAAGTACAAACTCTTTGAAAATACCCCCAAACAGGCTTTTATTTTTGTTCAGCAATGCGATCATATACTATAACTGTTTATCCAAGCAGAAATACAGAATCTGAATGCCATTAAAAAAGAAAGTGGATGCGTCATATCCAGCAAACTGCGTACTTAATTTCTGAATCCATAAACTCACATATTTCTATCCAAATTTCACACCCAAATTCTGGCTGTTGCTGAAAGACACATATTACCCAGGATATTTCTTAAAACAAGTAAATCCTTTGTAGAACTTTGTTCACAAAGTTAGTATGCAAATCTGGCCAAGATACAACATTTTTGACATTTTGCCAGTCTCCTAAGAATGGCTGCATTTATGCAAAAGTTTCCAAAGAATGCCAGCTTGATACCACTCAGACCAATTAATGATTTGATTCATTTCTTGGTTAAAATACAAACTGGTTAGAAACGTCAGGTGGATGAACTGCAAGTTATTTTTTACCTAAAGGACCAAGGTTGCTTTTTCCTCTTTTTACAAAACACAGCAAAATGTATCAGAATTATTCTGTATTTCCCTAGTGTTAATAGCAGTCACTTTCAGAAGCTAACCATTCAGCACACAATTAAGGGACAAATGTACCATCTGCTTGATGGATGGGCGAGGCCTATAGGACCATCTGTTTAATTACAGTGGAAAACTAATAGATACTGTTAGTTCAACCTCTAATAAACATTTCCTTGTATTTTTACCTCCGCATCTTGAAAAGTAGGGTTTTTTTTTCTTTCCATATTTGAACAGAGATATTCTACTGCAAAATATGTGGGTGTCAAATATGTTGTGAAGAACAGGAATTTTCCTTTTATAATATAGAAGGGAGGATTTAAAGGGGAAAACTGAACATGTGCGTATGTACCTTACCTAGTCAACCCAATGTATATGATCTTGGTTACATTTTGCACAAAACAACCATTCTGAGTATCTTGGTCCTTCTCAGGACAAGACAAACAAACAACAACAGAACCTCTCAACCATTATGAAAATTCTCTACTGATTTCCCTACCCTTCCCTGGTTCCTCAGAAGGATTCTTGCATTTAATAGACATCATCCAAGCCTGAATGATCACTATATAAAGATTTTTAAAAACCCATCCCACAGTCAGTTGTCTTCCATTGGATAATAGGCAAGGAAATGAAGCCCACAACAATACCAGATGAAGCCTGGTAACAGATTTTAAAGTCTGGTTATTAAGATATATAAATAGTGACAACTGACTTGCCAACTTTTAAAAAAAACATATTGTGGTTGGTGATACTGCTTTGCTCTAGAACAGAGAGCACTGATAATGAGAGGCAAAATGAATAACAATATTTATCCCTGGCTTCTTTATATTTATAATTCTAAACATAAAAAGAACAGGAAATAATCGATATACTATTTACCATCTGCATATAGAGGCACAGATATATTCTGATGGATTTGACCGTAAGGCTTTTCGATAGCTTCTGGATATGTGATAAAAACAGTGAAACAGCTGATTTCCAACAAAGTTCACCCAATGGTATGGTAAAAATATCCCTACTCTCCAAAAAGTAAACATTAACCATCACATCATGATGGCTCTCTGAAGAAACTGCAATTTTTAAACAGAGAAGAAAGTGGCTACCTTTAAATATTATATTAAGGCAAAACTGTGGCTTATTTGGTTTGGGTTTAGCATAATGTGTGAAGCCAGGCTTTGTAAACTATGAGGTATGACTTTTATATAGTGGCATAAAAGAATCTGACCATGTGACAAAGTTAGAAAGTTTTGTCATGTAGTCTCAACAGAATTAGTAAACTCTTAAGAAGAAAACAAAGGAAGGACATTCCAATTTTTAACATACAGTGGTACCTCTACTTACGAACTTAATCCGTTCCGTGACTCTGATCGCAAGTCGAGTTGGTCGCAAGTTGAAGTAAATTTTCCCATAAGGTTCAATGTAATTACTGTTAATCCGTTCCGGCGTCCGCGGACCATGTGGCAGGGGAGGAAAAACGGCTGCTGACCACGTGGCAGGGCGGAAAATAGCCACGGACCACGTGGCACAGGCGGAAAAATGGCCGCGGACCACGTGGAACGGGCGGAAAATGGCCACGGACCACGTGGAACGGGCGGAAAATGGCCGCGGATCCGGTTCGTAAGTCAAGGCGAGTTCGTAAGTAGAGGTAAATTTTTGGGGCTGGAGCTGATCGTATCTCGAAAAATTCGTAAGTAGGGGCGTTCGTAAGTAGAGGCACCACTGTACATTTATAATTTCAAGGCAATTTGAATTTAGGAGATAATTCTACTAATTATTCATAAAAAGATAGATTTCTATAATAGCAACTAACCAAAATATTATATACAACTATCACTTTCTCAATCTTTAAATCAACTTTACAAAGTAGTTTTAGTTTGGTGCTGTGATTTTTATATTTAAAGACTTACTGTTGTTGATGTTTTTAAATTGTACACTGTCTTTTTTTTTAGCAAAAAGGCCTTATAGAAATAGAAGTGAATAAATAAATCCATTCAATGAAACTAAGACTGTTGAAGACTGGAACAAATTATTAAATCTGTTCTCTCCTAGCTAAGATCTAGATATGATTCTGGCCTGAATCACATCATTTCATATGTTGATATTGGACTCAGAGCATCAGCTGAAAATTAGGGCCTTGACAATCAATTACATCATAGATTCCTTGTCAAGATATTGTAGAATACAGAAGGTGGTACATACATTTTTAAAATATAAATAATTTCCTAAGTCAGTACCACACTTTTCAAATGTTATAAATACTACATATAATAGAATCTCCATACCTGATCATGACTGCTCCCATAGCTGTGATCTAGTTGCAACATCAACAGATCTTTACCCTTGTTTTAGAGAAAGATTGTTCTCCTTCCACTAATTTGATATGAAAAATTCACCTTCCTTTGCTCACTGTTCATGTCTGCGCGTATATGTGTGTACCCATGTACATGGTTATTCCTTTTACTCTCAACACCTCTGGACACATATGACTTTTCCATGAATTAATAAATAAAATAAATATAAGTACACTCCATATAACTGAGAAATTAATTCCATATAATAAAGAAATATGATACATAGGGAGCCACTTTTGGAGAATAATATTCTGCAACCTCATTTGGGGGAAAACAGATCACAAATGACACCCTTTTGCCTATATCCAAATTTAACTTTATGACCCAGTTATCTTTCTTCACAAAGAATTATTGGGGTGATTTAACTTGTCTTCTTAACCCTCCCACAGTAACTGAGACTGTATCAATCCCATCATATCCTTTCCAATTTATTGATTACCGCTACTCACATCTTAGATTACATGAAATAAACAAATTCTGTGTGAATTGCCATGCTAGTACCACTAGCCCTTCAATGGGATGCCACTGGTAAAATATCTGAGGGCTTATCCTCATTACCCAGTTGCCCAATCAGCAGAACCAGCCAGTAACTATTTCTGGAGGGCAGGAATGATGACACTGCCCTCTATGAATCCCCCCACTCACCCTCAAAGTGACCTCAGGGCATGCTTCTCTGTTCCACTTTCAAAATACACTTTCCCGTCTTATGTTGCCTGGAGTGCTTCTGCCCATTTGGGACAGAGAGTTCAGATTATTTTAGGTTCACCTCAGCAGTCCATTGGCTATTTTGCAAAGGAAGGACCACCCATTCAATTGAGGCAGTGTTTGTAATGCACCTTAATAGCTTTTATACCTTCCCTTGACAGCACTACTGAAATAGTAGAGTGGTTATCTTCGTTTAGCACAGAAAAAGTTGCCAGCCTGAAACCGAGCAGAATTTTTTAAATTGTAATTTTTCTCTTCTTGAGTAGCTAATTTTCTCTCTTAATAAGTCCTATTTTTGTTTTTGTTTTTAAAGGCCCAATGGGAAAACTAGCTATGCAAAAAAAGAAAAATATTTCTTTTTAAACATATCTTCTGTATACTATTTCTTAACTTAACCACTCTGCTACTTCAGCAGTGCTGGTAAAAGGAGGTATAGAACCTATTACGACTTATTAGAGTAGAACAGGGTATAAAGAAGTACCTTTTTAAAAAGTTGCGAATTGCAGTTGCATATATGTGTATTTTAATACCTAAAATTTCTATATATGACTTCAATTTAACTTTGTATGTATGTGTGTTTGTGTGTGTGTATATGCACACATAGATACAGGTTGTTGTTGTTGTTTAGTCGTTAAGTCGTGTCCGACTCTTCGTGACCCCATGAACCATATTGCGCCAGGCTTTCCTGTCCTTCACTGCCTCCCTGAGTTTGCTCAGTTTCATGCTCAATAGATACAGGTAGTCCTTGCTTAATGACTGCCCTGTTTAGCAACCATTCAAACATACAATGGCAATGAAAAAGTACATTTATGAATGGTCCTCAAACTTACAATGGTTGCAGTGTTCTGTGGTCACACAATCACAATTCAGGTACTTGGCAACCAGTGCAAATTTACGATGGTCACAGCATCCTGCAGTCACACAATCACTGTTTGTGACCTTCACAGCTGGTTTCCAACAAGCAAAGTCAATGGGGAAGCTGGCAGTAAGTCACAAGTCACAGTCATGTGACATCATGCTTAACGACTGCGGTAGAACTCACATTGTAAGCTGGGTGCAGTCACATGATGTTAACAACCATGTTGCTTAGTGACTGAGTTGCCAATCCCAATTACAGTTGTTAAGTGAGGACTACCTGTACCCAAGTATCTATGTTCAGGAAAACTTGACTACAGGAAGAAAATTAGTGGGGAAAATACATCAGCCTACAGTCTGGCCTGACTACCTTACAAACTGTTGCAAAATGTCTCCGTACAGACAGGATTGTTTCAAGCCAGCATGAGCACAGCCCAGGAGCAGTTTATAAATTATAAATGTGGATATACTCTAATACTCTAATTCTCCCATTCCATTTAATATTTAGATGTTACAAGTATGTATAAAAAAGCAACTATCTTTCATCCACACTCTCTCCCTCCCTCCCTCCCTCTCTCTCTCTCTCTCACACACACACACACACATTCCCATTAGGTCCAGTTGGGATGAGCATCAAACACAGTGTAGAAATGCAGTGTACTAAAAGAGAAATGATTTCCTTAGCATAGCATCATTATTTTCTTCCCTAAATAGGCAAGAACTTTGATATATATAGCACTTGCATAGTTACTTAAAGCCACAATAGTTATACCTTAGTTGAATGTCCTTTAAAAACTGCAGTTGCAGCTGTTCATTACCATTTACGTCATGTGTTAGAAAATCCTTACCCAGAAAAGAACACATGGACTACTTTAAAAGTAACATGGCAGAAAGCCCAGCTATAAAGCACTGCAAACTAGGCCACTATTTGTTCACTCCAAGATCACGGGTAAAAGCAGATACATTGAACAGAGATGCTTCAAATTACATGGAGCAACTGCATCAGCAGACTATTCATTATGCATGCAAAACAAACTCTGTAACATACACAATGGAAAATCTCAATTGTATGAAGTCAATGGGAAACATTGCCCTACACCTGTAATCCATTGATCCTAGGTATTCTTTCCTCATTTAAATAATTAGCATGTCCCTGCCAGAGGGCTTATCTGTTTACAGTGCAACTGAGGAAGCCAGAATCCTGATTTTGGTATTGGACTTAGTTCAGTTGTGGCGGTCTTAGTTAGGGTGGCTGTAGGAGGGAGACCAAGCTGAGGCTTTTAAACATTGAATAGGGAGAAATCATTCAGTAACAGTCAGTTATTGGCTCAGAGCTGAGGTTGCAGCAAGGTGCCCCGTCCAATGCAACCTTTCTTAAAGAAGTCCTGATCTGATGGCTGAAGAAACCGGAAGCCACGCCATGCAGTTGCATTGAATGTCAAGATGGCAGCAGAGGTTAGCACCAGAAACCTTGGGTCAGAGCTCTGGCCAAAGAAAACCTCAGCAAACAAACCCTGAAATGTCTAAATCATTCCAGAAACAGGAAAAGGTACAAGACAAATAATGTGCATTGTTTGTTCCTGATTATGAAGGAATGTTAAGATGAAGGAATATCTAGTAAGACTGAAGATTTTAGCAATAGCTTGCTAACCATAATATCAATTTGAGAGAAAAAAAATATGACTAGGGGATCTATGGCCCTAACCTCAAAGACATAAAGGTTTTGTGACTCTTGTAGGAAGGGATTACTCATCAGTTGATAAGCACTTTTTTTTTTTTTTTTTTTGGAAGTCTACCCTATAACCTTGAAATTTCATGAAAGTCTCCCATTTAAGAACTAACCAGGCTCATCTCTGCTTAGCTTTCAAGGTCAGCTAATTCTTGCCACCTGTTAAGTTCTGATAAACGTACTGAACTGCACATATTATGGAATATTTGAGGTTCTGTGTTTAAAAACACTGTTCTCTTGTAAGCATATAGGCTCATTGAATAATTCCCTTAGGGACTTCTGGAGGAAGAATAGCAGTCTGAAAAGCAGAGCCAATGACCGCAGCCAAGAACGAAGAGCCGGCGAGTAGAACGGCTCTTCGAATCTCTCCAGACAAGAAGAGGATGAGAGATAGCCCACAAATGCTCCAGACAGTAGATAGCAGTCTCTAGCAGGTTTTGAGCACTGGGAGATGAGGGAATAGCCATCTTGCTCAAATAGTGGTTAGCACCTTTGAAAGGACACTAAGTTTGCATATTTCCTTTCTAATCACTTTTGGAAATTGCTTGTTAACTACTTTTCCACTGTTAGAAACCTTTGGATTGACAAGTTTGAAAGCACCAGGTGAGTTTGCCTTCAATCCTTGATGAAAGAAAGTTTAAACTACAAGCTTAAGATCTTAATTAAAAAAAAAACAACAACAAAAGGTTGATTAAAACTTTGATTTTAGAAAGCTACAAACAGACTAAGGGTCCAGATAAATTTGAAATAAGATTTTGGAATTAATTATAAAGAATCCTTCCTGTGGGAAAATGCTTTTAAAAAAATTTTTATTAAAAAAAAACATAGTAAGATTTTAAGAATTGAACACTACAGGGAACTAAAGATTTCAGTTAAAGGAGAAGAACACATAAACTTGACTAACAGTTACAGAATGGTGCAAAATATTCTAACACTGAAAATACTGAAGGACACTTTTGAAAAATGGAATCAGAAGTTAAGATTAACATTGTTAACAGCAATAGCTGCCTCTATGGATAGACTGTGTCTAAAAGATGTTATGGAAGAGGAACAGGTTTTATGTGACAAGACAGAGACTGAGTTGAAAGTGGATTTACAAATAACAGGCTACAAGAATGACATGGAAAAAGATGTTACAATGGACATACAAAAGAAACTGGCTGTTTTAATAATTAAAAGGCATAGAAACAATAAACCAAGAGAGTGACCTGGATAACTTTTCTATATTGGATTTACAAAAGAGGCTTCTTAAAGTTTTGAACAATTTTGTGAGAAGGAACAAAGAAGAAATGAAAAGAAATCAAATTCTCGGACATTATTTGAATGGACTAAAGATCAAGATTGTTAGAAGAGGAAGGAATATAAAGTTGGTTTATTTCATCAAGGTTAAAATAGATATGTTATTTCTGGTAACCCTTAATGGACTCTTGCTGACACCAGGATTGAAGTGACATGGATTTATGGATTTGTTTATAGATAAGAGATGGGATATGAGAAGAGATCATTTGTTGTAATTTAAGAGGAGGTGAAAAGTTACTAAAATTGTTTATACTTGTTGTAATGAAGGATGGAATTCCTATATATATATTCTTTTCTTTACTATATTTTTTTCTTTTTTCCTTCTATTCTTTATGACTTTCCTTTCCCCCCCCCCTTTGCACCTTTTACACTTTCCTTCTATTTTCTATCTTTCTTTTAGTGTGTATTAATTTTTACTAGTGTAATTATATCCTTTAATAAAATTCCTTGAAAAAAAAATTGAATGATTCCCTTAGGTCTTCTATTTGTGTTCTGTAATGGGCTTCTCTGAGCTTGTACAGGGAAACTTCAGCTTGGTTTTAGCAAAATGCTATCCTGTAAAAGGCACTGCATGAACTGAAAGACAGAATCAGCCTCTTAATGTCAAAGTAGGTTGATAATTATTTATTTAATTATTTATAATGATTTATTTTATAATTATTTATGGTAGAGGACAGACTTACTGCTGCAAAGGACATTGCACTGTACTTTCCCATTTAGAGTAAGTCAGGGCTTGGGGAAAAAACAGGGAAACGACTTTGGAAGGAAAAAGAAAGTGGGCTAAGAGCCTGAAAGTGAAGCAGTCATGAAATGGTAGTCATGTGCTAATACTTTAGCATAACAAAAGCTAGCAGGGAAAGTGAAACAGCTTTTTAAAATGCAAAGTATACAAGTTAGTGACTCAATTCAAAATATCAAAAACTTTTTATGAGTGAAAGGAGAGTTAGCTATCTTAGAAGATCGGTCTCCATAATTACAGACACCTGCTGGGATTAAAATTGAACGAACATTGAACATTTTCCTTCTGAGAGAGTTTATAAGTGAATGATTTACAAACTTCTGGGAGCCAAGGGAGTTTTTTTCCCACAAGTTAAAATATCAGGCCACCCTGCCTAGTACATTCTCCTGCCTCTCTATGTGGAAGCAATGGGATCGTTCAATCACAGCCAAAAATGAGAATAAGTAAGCTGAAGGGCTGAGCTTTAGTGATGGCTGATGGCTTTGAAAGCCACCCAAGAGCAAGGATTCATGCAGAGATTCAGCAGCCAGCCATCCTATATGACTAGACATTTTGGCTGGGACTTTTATTATTCTGCAACTTTCACTCAGGATACCAACCTTTTCTCCCCACAACATATGTCAATTTCTAATGTATATTAAGATCTGGTTTTCAAACTTTTTTTTTTTTTTTGGATTTCTGTTCAGACTGATACAATGAGGTAGTAATGCTGGACAGCACTTCAGATTCAGAGGTTTAAAGGTGCTTTAGAACATGCAGGGCACCCATATAGCCCGCCTGCAACTCCTTAAAGCAGTCGTGTCTTTTCCCAGGTACACACAGGTGCCCTCCATACCTACACCACATCTGCAGCAAAAGACTTACCTGGTTTAAGGAGTTGCAAACAGCTGCTGCAGAGAGGCCCCTACACAACCTAAAACATCTTTTTACCTCTGAATCCGAAATACTGCATAGCCCTCTTACCTATTAATTCTGTTCTACCTGTTGAGTTATCATAGTCTGTATTTATGCTTAATAAACTGCCATACATTCTAGAGCATAGCTTGATATTAATGTGATTATTTCACAGTGTGTGACTCCTTTTTTTTTTTAAAGATGATGTACTGCTTACCATTGTATGGCTGTGTTCATATGGCACACTAAATTACAAACTTACCAACTAATCATAGCCTAGAATGTTGCATTCCAGCCAGTGTGGTTATACTATGGATTATTATGTCATATGAATCCCCAAAATTGGGTTAAGTCAATTATGTTTAAATTAACTATGGGTATGTGCTATAGGAACCATTCATAAGTGATAGCAATTGATTCAATTGTACTCAACTGTTAGGAGGATTATGAATATAACTAAATGTATTAAACACTTTTATCCCACACTTTCCCCAGTCAGCTTAACACAACAACTCAATGTATTTTGCTAGTCTTCAACCAATGTCTGTAGAGAGATTTGAACCTACCTCTGCTAGGACTCACATCCTACCACATATTCTATACCACTCTGTCATTGACTTGAATGAATTCTGGATTACCTTCTGAATTAGCCCCTTTGCTCAAAAGGAACTGCAACCAATCCAATAATTTCCTTAAATGTCATTTCTGTTTATTTATGTTAAGCTAGATGTCATTGTATATTACCAGGGTACCATATAAATGTTGATTTATATATACTTAATTAAAATTCAACAGGGATATATGCAACATTATAACAATAATTTGAAATGAATGGCTCTAATGCAGAGGAAAATGTGTAGAACTTATTTCTGCAATTCCATGATAGGAATGAGCAAGGTTTGACCCACAGTTATTGCTGAAATATGGGGAGATGCAGTCCAAGAACTTCTGGAAAATTACAGGCTGGCTGTCTCTGTGTACCACAAGGTAAGTAATTCCAAGGAAGGAAAATATGAAAATCTCATAGTCTCTTAGTTTGTATGACCATTAATATGTTTATAGCAACACAGGAACATAGGATCAGAAATAAAATGAACTAAAATCAAAGATGATATATAGATCTCTTAATATTTAGGCAAAAAGGTAAGATGGCATTTAGAATATGTATAAAGCACCCCACATTTTTATCTGTCCAAGTTATAATATATCCACATAAATTGCAATTTTTAAATAAAAGATCAAGTATCATCCATCATCTTAATCTGAAGTCACACTTCATTTGCAAAGCATTTAAATTTCATTCCTAGGACTACATAGATTTTATATCTAGGGTCAAGAACTTTTTCATCCATACACACTAGGTTGAATTGTACTTAGTTCACACTGAAATCAATGTGAAAAGTTACAAAATGGGAACTTACTCTCATGAACAAAGCTAGCCAGAACTTTGAAGATACCAGCTAAAGTTTATCTCTGTTGCATTCTTGGAATGATTCTCCAACCCATCTTCATTCCATGCAAGTATCAGTGTACGCAACGTAGGAAACAGAATGTTTGTTTGCTGGACTTCTATGCTCCTCCATTTGAAACCAACTCTGAGTGGCTTCCATATCCTATTGATGTAAGTCAGTTTTAAAGCTACAGTTTCTAAAACACAAATAATACAATCCAAAACAGAAGAAAACAGAACACTGGGGATAAATAGATCTCTATATTCGTTACACTTTAGATTATAAGAGAGGGAACTCACAACATTCTGTCTCCCAAGGCCTGTTGAAAAAGCCAGGTTTTGATGGCCTTTCTGAAACCTAGCAGGGCATGGGTTGAGATTTGGATCTCAGGAGGAATGCTATTCCAAAGAAAGGGGACAATAATTGAAAAGGCACACCTCCACGGCCCCTGAAAATGGCAGCCATTAAATGAGGGGACCTAAAGTAAGATCTTCTACAAGATCTTATCGATGGATGGATTGGGAGAAGGCAATCCTGAAGATATTTAGGTCCTCTATCTGGGGAAATTATCCTTATTGCAAACCAACCCTCTCACTGAATGAACACTTTGCAAGTGAATAGTTGGCTGTTAAGCAGCAGAATCATCAGCTCATGCCAGATGCACCTTAAAAACCACATGTTGTCCAATGGATAATGTTCAGCTCAGAAATCTAGTTTTTTTAAAAAACATTGAGACCCAGCAATCTCGGTGTCAACATGTAATATGTTTGGGTGAGCAGTGAGGGCCCAGAGAGCAGTGTAGTATAGCTGTTGCTGGCCCCGGCACTACAAAATGAAAAATAAAGGCTGGGTCCTGTCCTGACCTGACAAGTATAAGGCTCAGCTATTGCAACATCACTTCCTTTCCCAAAATGCATTTGGGTCCTTTCCCCAACACACAAGTCCTTGAAGTGCTAGCAGATTCATACAAGGAGTGGGAGAATATGTCTCTACCCAGTACCAGGCTGAGCTTTGGAAAAAGTGGGGGAGAAGGGAAAGTGGGTGTGTCCCTGTTGCCCACCATCCAATAAGCCTTCTTTAAAGCTGAATTAAGTGCTGGGTCCAACTGCCTGGCTCCCTGCCCACTCCCTTCTCTGGTCCTCTATAGAGATTTCCTGAGCATTCCTATTGGATTACAAGGAATGCTGGACAAAGGCAGGGTCCAGAGGTATTTGGGACAGGAGAAAGTAGCTGCTAGCTGGTTGGTATCAGGGAGGGATCCAACCCCTCAGCCTTTAAGAGCTTGCAGGAGATTCAGGGCCTGATGATATGTCACGATGTTAACCTGACATGATGTCAGTGGGTGGCTGGCCTTAGGTGCAACCTTTCATTCCCTTTTGCTGTTATTTCAGCTTTTTTAAAAAGGGTGACAATGATCAGTCTTAAAGGAAAGAGGTAAAGAAAGGAATAAGGTATAAAATGTAATATTCTTTAGAAACAGAAAGACAGAGATTATTTATAGAAGTGGCAGCTAAAGGCCAGATTGGCCCAGCAGATGAAGCGTCAACCATGAACCTATTTTCCACCTGTGGTCACTTTTACACTTTCAAGAATCCCTGTATTTAAAGTGGAATTTACAAAATATCCAGAATATAATCAACCTCTACCAAGGCTATAAGGTATTTGTATATTACAGTCAATGCAGAAAATAAATTATCATTATTAACAAGTTGTTCTATGGGTATAATAGGTCACTCTTCTCCAATGTGAAAGCCTGTGGTTGTATTGGGACTACACCTCCCAGAATCCTGAGATATCATGGCCCCCAGGACAGTACCCAGAATTCTTAGCCATCATGGACATCCCAACATATCTGAAGGATAGTAGGTTTGGAAAAGCCCACACAAACCTCAGAAAGTATATTTACTGGCCTTGATGCATACAATTCACTGATAGTTTACAACATACTACATCACTTGCCTAATGAGTACTTTTAACATGCTTTAGTGAGGAATTTTGCAACAAACATTACATACATTCATTTCTACTGGAAACACATGTAGTTTTTTGCAGAGGTTGGGATCTCAGCTGGACTGTAAATGGAAATCAAGCTAACAATAGAAAAGATGTATTATTACACGTAGACGTTTCCGCTTCAGATATGAAGCTGCAACAACTGTTTATACAGGACACTCACCTCGAAATACATTAGGGAAGGCATCAGTAGAAGGTGACATTCCTGAGGACTTTCTCAAATGATTCAAAGGCACTCTTTCCCCTTGGATACCATCTCTGGTCTGCCCGTACTCCAAAAAATCTGCAGAGCCTGACTTTTGCGCTATTTCACTGGGTTCATCTGAAATCTCATGAGTCCAGTCTGCGGATCGGCTAAATGCCCCTGCCAAACTAGCAGATCTCTGTTTCTTGGTTGGTGCCTTCTCTTTCAGTCGAGAGGGCTCCCGTCTCCTTTTAAAGAGGGGGCTCTGTGAAGGGGAAAGGCAAGGCGAATGATTTGGAGAACTCAGCTGCCTAGTGGTGGTTTTGATGTAGCATGGGTTGATGAAAGGGTAAGGTTTAAAACATTTGGAAGTGTGCACTGGGCTGCTGGAGACATCCTCTGAGGAACAAGTCCCATTTTTCATTTCCACCGAAAAGCCCTCCTCCGCTGCTTCTTTGCTAGTTGACAAACTCCATTTCCTGTCTGTGGCCACGGCAACCCGATCCCTGCCTCCATCTGCTGGATCAGCCTCTCTTTCGGCACCTGTACATTCAACAGCAATTACTTCAGTCTCAGACTCACCAGCTGGGGGTGGGAAATTAAAGACTGAACTGCCCAGAAGAGTCCCGTTTTCTTCAGCTGCAGCAATGGGAGTAGAGAAGTCTCCTTCTTCACCAGCAGGTTGCTCCTCTTCTGTTGGCAGTTGCTCAGGTTCTTCCTGCATCTCAGACACACTGCTGCAGGAATGCCCCATGCCATTTGCCCCTTCTTGCACTTCAGTCTGACAGCTTGGGACATATTCTGTGATTTCTGATTTAGCAGAGACTGGCTGCTCGGTATCCGGGCTACTGTCTTTGTCACTGCTGCGTGAAAGAAACCTTTCAAAATCTAATGGGGTTGCTTGAGAATTAGCCATGTGTAGGTCCATTGTTTTGGTGCCCTGCTGCTCAGTTCCAACGTTAATTGTCCCCTGCTGCTGCTGCTGCTGCTGCTGCAGTCTAATTGCCTGCTGAATATCAGAAAGCAAATCCTCTTGTTCGGTGGCTGAATGGAAACTGTATATATCCGTATCCGAGCCAGAGCTGGTTCTTTGTCCATCTTGCGGCTCGACAGCTGCAGGGCGAGTTTCATTTGTATTTTCAAAATGCTCTGCATCGGTATCCGAGAGACCCCCTTCATCTGCAGAAATGCTTATATCGGGAGTTTTGGTGAGAATCGAGTGAGCACTGTCCAGCTCTCCTGTTTGCCCGGCCTGGCTTTCTAAAACATCCTCTCTCGAGCTGCTGGTTCCATCTTTAGACTTGGAGAGGTTTTTCCTGATGCGCAGATTGGAAAAGACAGATGCCCTGGCTTCAGACTTGCCCTTCTTTTTCGTCGATTCGCTCCCTTTCCCGTGCCGGCCCAGGCTCTTCTTGCTCCCCCCTCCTTTCTTTGTGCCCTCGGCATCCCTGGGCCCAGAAGCATCCTCGCCACCTTCGTGCACATCACCTGCGTTCCTCTTCAGCTTCCCATCCTGGTTTCCCATGGTGTTCAGCGGTTGGGCACTGTTAGGAATCAAGCCATGCTGCTTGGCTTCACTCACCTGGGCAGGCAAGCAGGCCCTCTCAAGTAATCCAGGGTTGTTTTCGAGCGGCGGTGATGCAAGGGGAGCAAAGGCTTGCTCTGAGTCTCTCCCGGCTGCTCGAGCTGCTTTTTTGCATAATGTGCTGCCAGCATAAGGCTCCTCTGAGACATGCTCAGTAGAGCACTGAGAGACGCCGACAGCTCCTTCCAACGGCAGTTCCTGGTATCGTTGCCTTTTCAGCCCACCTCGGCTCCCCTCCTGGCTCTTGTGGCTAGAGGGGAAGAATAGTGCCTTGACAACAGGAACTTTTTTCTCCAGTGCCTCAATCCCCTGCATTGTCAGCTTGTAGGAGGTCACTTTGTCACAGAGTGGCTTAGGGGTCAGGACTTCAAAAGTTTCCATTCCTGGAATTGGGTGTTGTGGAGAGGAGGAGGAGGAGGAAGAAAAAGAACAAAAAAGAAAAAATTAAACCTCATGCTCCAAAACAACTTTCTGGCTATTCAACAGTAAATCTGGGAAATTATGTTGCTTTCTGTAGTAGTGAAAATTAATTAATTCAGTCAAGCTTTTTTGGTAAACAATATTAATTTGCTCTTGCTTTTATGAGAATCGGCGCTCCATTTTTTCTACTTGAGAAAAGACAAGCACACCATTCTAACACACACGCAGCCACACTGGGCTATGCTTTAAATAGATAAACAGCAATATATAAATAAGCAATAGTGTTTTGCAAGAAGTGCTATAGGTTAATTATATTATAGATTACTGAGATTATTGGTCTAACTGACCATTCAGAAATACATTTGTATTCCAAGGGGGTATGAATAGTGATAATCCTCCAAGGGATGAGCCTCATCAATATTCAGCACATACTCATTGTTCCTTAAAATTAAAAGAGAGAGAGAGAGAGAACAAGCACATTTGGTACCAAAAATAATTTGGAAAGATACAAATCTAATATAAGGTGCATCTCAAGGATTTCCACACTGGCAATATTGTGTTGCTTCTACAAGCTTTATAAAAATTACTTTTATGATTCAATATGGCCTGTTAAATATAATTGTGCATACTCTTTTGTGCATATTAATCCTTCCTGTAAAAATACCACATAGTCTCACACAGATTATCATCATGAGATTACATTATTTTAAATTAATTTATCTGAAAAGAAAAAGTGAGACCTGCCCTTGTAAATCAAACTAAGTTTCATCTGTTTCATCATCTGACAGCAGCCTTCCTGACATTTGTGATTATTAGAAGGCCCAGATTTCGGAAAGAGGATTTTTAAATATTTAATACCAGACTTGTAAAATATATCCATGGCTCACTTTCAGCATTTTAGAGTAATTCTCACTGAATTCAACAGGGACCCTGCTAAAAAAATATACATAAACAAATAAACAAACTGTAATAAAGTTTATACAGAGCCCCCATAATCAATATACATAAACATCCTGCAGATTAATATTATCCTTTAAGTATTTGCATATTTATAAGTTTCACTGCTTACGAATCATAATGCGCACTGATTTCTAAAATCTGATTAAAATCAGTTTAATTAAAAAATTAAAAGCGTTGCAACATTAAGCTGAAATTTATGCTAGCATCATAGCCTAAAGAAATTTTACTAGAGTAAATCTACACACAGTAGGGCAGTGTTGTCCAAACTTGGCCACTTTAAGATGAGTGGACTTCCACTCCCAGAATTCCCCAGCCAGTCATGCTGGCTGGGGAATTCTGGGAGTTGAAGTCCACTCATCTTAAAGTGGCCAAGTTTGGACAACACTGCAGTAGGGCCTCTCAATGATCTTAGATTCTCAGTTTAAACAACTTTCAGGAGCCCTTGCTTTGGAATTTACTTCTGCTCTCCTAATGGGATATGTATTTACTCATAATAATAAGTGCCATTTTAGTGTAGAAAGCATAGGCATTGAGAAAATAGAAATAACAAAATGAAAACATTTAGCTATGTATGACCCCCAATGGCTATTGATTATAAAAACTTCCAAAAACAATCCTTAAGTGGATTACAACAAAAAGTGTCCATGTTGTAATCCACTTAAGGCTCCTATATAACATCAGTTTAGGAAAAGGAAAAATGTGTTTCTTGAGAGTTGAGATTTCATCTTCACTGTGACACAGTACCAGTATCTTGCATGCATTATCAGGTCATATAACTTAGTTTAGCCTTAAAAAAATAAGCATGATTTCTTATTTTAATTCAAGATACGTTTTGCTTTGTTTTTACCAGTGGATATTTTGGCAAGCGATAGCAACCGGGCCTATTCCTTTTAAATAGCTCCCCACTTAGCAGAAGTGAACAGATATTCTCAACCAGGGAATATATTCAGTTGATATTATTGAACTAAGCGTTGTGATTAAACAGAAATCTCAATTGTTTCAATACAGTTACATAATGGACAAGTTGAGACCTAGGAAAACAGGTTGAAGCTAAAAACTAGGGCTTCCTATTGTTCATTAAAGAAAAAAATGTTGGGCTGTTTCTGAGTAGGAACACTTAGGAAGTGCAATAGTAAAACAGGAGAAGATTTGGTGATCAAATGATTAATTGCACATTTATTTTGTGGAGCTGCGTAGAGGGCCATGCGTGAAGTATCACTTTTAAGGTTAAGATCCATCAGAAGGACTGGGTAGAGTCAAGTCCAGTGTGATCAGAGGCTTAAAATAATGTTAATTATTATTAATATAAATAAAATAAAGGTTCCCCCTTGGATAGATTTTGATTTGTCTTTAAAAACTCCAGTGAAACATACATACAGACATACAAACACGCACACCCTGTACCCATGTAGGAAGGCTACTTTCTCTTTAGAAACAAAAGGGCTTAGAGGAAAAATTAAACTTTTATCTCCCTGGGTTATTGTGAGCTTACAATTAAGGCTGTAAAATCAGAAATGGGAGCTCAACAGTTGCTTTTGACCTAATTTAGACTTGAATAAATGGAGCTATCAACGACTGTGAGCTTTGATTGACGTTGGGCTGAGTAGGTAGACTCTTAATAAAATTCCAAATTGGTAGAGCTCATGGGGAGGGGCAGAGATGGATAACATACATAAATATTGTACTCAGAGGTGTTTCTTTTCTTAGGCAATAAGCTCTCTTGCTGTCAGCTAACCATGATGGTCATAGTTTTCATTTCCCCACATTAATTCTCCAAAGACAAACTCCTTAAAATGGAGACTAAGAAGCTCTACATTCCTAAGTTTTATATCTCTTGAGAGTTGGAGTAAAAAATGGTTATGCATATAACAACAATTATTGTGCTTTAATCAGTTCAATATATGCAAATGCAATGTTTCTCAGTACAAGTTATAATAGCCCTTTTCACATATCACACCAAGTCATGGCATCATTTGTTTATTAATTTAGCATTATGCACAAGCCATGCCACAATGGCTTGTTCAACAAACCATGTTTAAAACATATCCAAATAAAGATTGTGTGTGAATCAGACCATAGAAAATAGGGGTAGTGGGGAAGACAACTAGAGATACTATCTATTAGTAGACATCTTCCACTTGTTTCATTTTCTACTTTGAGAGAAGGTCTGAAGTAAAGTAACAAATCTCCTGCAATACCTCATCATTATCAATAGTAGCAAGCTTGCTTAAGATTGTTCAAATGAAGATTTGAAAGCTTCTTCTGTTTTGTGACTTAGTTTAACTAAATAACTTCTGACGCAACTGGAGCCCCAGTTACAACACTCCTCTTACAGAGATATGTACATGACCACAGGTGTTGCCAATTGTAAGATGCACTCTGACATTTTCACATTATTGTACAAGATTTCAACACCGTAGCATTTACATGCAGACATAATGCTGGGAAGCCTGCAGACCCTGCTATCTTAAACATTTGGGGTTTGGGTTAGGGGTTGAATCTTAGGGAAATTTTAATACCAAGTAAACCCAGAAAGAATGGAATGAGGAAAGTTTTGTGTTTTTTTTTTAATTCCAACATTTAAAGAATAATACTAACAGTGCCACTATTCTCAACTTTTTGTTTCATTGAACATTTGCTACTGATCGTAATGAAAAACTTCATACCAATTTAACATTGGCAACAATATGTATGCTTAAACAGGTTCACACGTAATCCTCTAAATTCACTCACAGAATAAACATGTGTAACTGTAGAGAAGCCACATTCAATCAAACTTACATGGTGAAGGGGCTTTCACAGATGGAGCTTTGCCTTTAAACCCAGGGGCAGAAAAGCAAATGAAACCTTCTCTATCTTCCTTCTCACCATTTTTACTTTAGACTGCACTGCCTTTTCCCAGAGTGTGCAGAAACAGGAAAAGGCTCCGCCATTTTTGCCTTCAGCAGGAGTAAGTAACCTAGCATTTCCTGGAATAAGGCCAAGTCTAAGCTGGACCACACTTTGCCTATGGCCTCAATGATGAGCAAGTAACCCAAATAACACAATTATTGCTTTGAATATAGTTTCCTTTTTCATGGTTCTCCATATTAACCCTAAGGTATTACTAACTAATTATTCAGAAAAGGAAAAATGTGATAGAAATCCCATTCTTGTCATGTTTTTTAAAAAAAGCTGAAGCATGTGTTGCTTTGAAATGAAGTTAACAGCACAGCAACAAAATACTAAAAATAGAAAATAGCCAAATAAAGGGGGGGGGGGAATCCTATACAGAGCTAAATTTGTTGGGGTTTGAACCATACTTAGGCTCTAGCAGATAATTAGCAGGGCATTCAAGCAGTCTCTTAGTAGGATGAAACAACCCCCCCCCCACACACACACAAATACACACTTCTCAGACCCTAAGTACTTGTAGTAAGTGCAGAGAATCAGAATAGGCTATAAAGACTTCACTGAAGGAAACATATCTGCAGTTTTCCACACATCAGAGGCTCTTTTCCTGTAGTACACTAGGCTGTGGAGTCCTTCATGGTATTTTACTGAATAAACCACTATTGGCTGATTTCACATAATTCTCTAGGCAATAAATCATGGTTTATGAATCATAATCAATGGATTCATGCAGTAAAGTAAAGCATGAGCAAGCAGGCCACGTGTTTGTGCTCATACAATATATTATTGTTTGCTTAATGTAGTTTCTTAAGTAAACTATAACTAGGATCTTGTAGCAAAAATGATAAATTATGGTTTTTTTGTAAGCTCAGATGTGGTTTGTTTAGCTTGTTTAATGTGTTTTGTTAACAAAGAAGAGAACTTCCTTTGGAAAGAAAGTATCTCCCTGTTTTTTTGATAGATATTAGTCAAATTAGAACTCTGGTTTGTCTTTTAAAAATAAAGTACATATGTACTTTCATGAAAACATTAAACTGTCTTTAATAATAAATTAATATTTTAATAACAATTTCATGCCAAAAATGAATTAAAAGCAAACAATGGCAAACTTTATATTAACTTTGGCAGGATTAAATGATAGGTAGCCAAATAGCCTTTCCTCATAAAGACTTTATAATTAGGAAACATATTCTGCATTAAAGAAAAACTTTGATATGATTATCTTTGTTATGATGAACTCTTAATCTTCATGGGGATTATTCCTCTGAGTGAAGGTTTTTTGAATTATGATAAATGGGGAATTTCTGTTTATAAAGCTAAAACTAGTTTCAGCTCAGGGATTTATCGTATGTTCATATTTAGGGACAGCCTGATTCACAAGCAGCCAATTCTAGAGAATTTAGTACAGGTAGTCCCCAGGTTAAGGACAACCCATAGTGAAGAACAGAGCCTATTGCAGCAAAATTTGAGTTAAATACACAGTGATTCAAGTTAAATACACCATGGTTCAAGTTAATTACATAATAATACTGTTCCGGCTTACATACAAATTCGACTTAAGGTCAGACCTTGGGAACGGAACTTATTCTTAAACTGTGGACTACCTGTACTGCATTCAGCATGTCATGCAAATCAAGGCAACTGGCTAAACATGGTTTAATTAACCATAGGCGATTGACTCATTTGAGCATAGTGGATGTTACTTGTTCTTCAGGCTACCTACAGCCAAATTCAGAAAAAAAATGCCTAGGTGAAAGGAAACCAGTATAGACATTTCTGACCCAGTACAAAAGCAGAGAAAGCAGATGCATCTTAATTGATTCACATTTCTACAAAATTCACATTTGGAACTACTCTTAGAGTAGAGAAAAGCTGTCAGTCTAATTGGGGAAGAAAATCACTACCACCTGAATGATTATCATGATATGCAATAAATTATTATTTCAAAATAGTTTTTCATTAACTGATGCCTCTGCAGTAACATATGCATAGTGTTATTTCTAGATCATTAAAATATTCATATTGGTCATTGACATGAAGCTACAAAAAGAACTTGCTAGTCAGAAAATACAATATGAGGACTGAATTCATACAAGATGCTAGGCTAAAATACAGTTGGCTAGTTTATGATTCACTGCGTTGCATAAACCCAGTTGAATGGGTTGATTCAGTACACTTGGTCAAAAAGTCATGAATGAATATGTTAATACCATTTGTCCCCACCCCTCCTTTCATTGGCATACTTGGGCATTTGAACACCCATCTGTCTGGAAACTAAAACAGGCTTCTTCTCAAGAAAAGGCGAGAGGGTATTACTGCCCAGCCATGAGAATTCCAACAAGTGTAGATTTTCTCACCGTACCTTTACAGTGCTGTAACAAACTATACCTGGTAGGATGTCCTAGGAAAAAAGGCATTTATCTGCCAGAGTTATAACCCAACATTCTTTCAGAAGCTCAGAGCAATTTACTTGGGACTCTCTCTCCATTTTATGCCCACAACAACTCTGTGAGGTGGGTTGGGCTGAGAGAAACTAATTGGCCTCAAGTCACTCAGCAGCCCAACACTTTAACCACTAGACTACACTAGCTTTTAAAGAACTCTTGAAGGTACAGAAAAAGTACCATCCCTTAAAGCAGTGTTTCTCAACCTTGGCAATTTTAAGACATGTGAACTTCAACTCCCAGAATTCCTCAGCCAGCATAATGTGTGGACTTCTGGGAGCTGAAGTCCACACATCTTAAAGTTGCCAAGGTTGAGAAACAGTGCCTTAAAGGGACAAGATTGCTCAGCGTTAGTCTTCCTCTCTCAGTTTCCTGACCCCTGCTGACTCCCAAGGTTCAAATATTAGTAAGAGTCCCATTTTTTTCCTCATTGCTTGTCAGTCCTTCAAGGTAGACTGGACTAGGAAACCAAAGCCATGTAGGTCAGTGCTACTATTATTGTAAAACTATACTAACAGATTCTTGCAAGTCTGAATGTACTTGCCCCTCCTTCCCTTTATCTTCATGTGAATTAGGGAGGGGCTTGCCTGAGACATTTACTCATGTTCTTTCTTGGCCTGGGTTCAGGCCCCTTTTATCTGACTGTTGCCTTGGCAGCAGCTCTTCCTCCTGTCCTTCAAGGCCATTGCCTCTTCCTTCTACATTGCCTTCCTTTTATCAGACAGTGGCATGAAGTAATTAAACAGGGAATGTTTTTCCCCATCTCTCACTTAACTGAGGACATATTTTGTTTCTTTTGTCCTGTATTTTTTGTTAAAGCACAGTTTCACCAACAGAGGGAATTGAAACCTACAGTTGAGGACTACCAAATGAGGACCACTAAAATCCAGTTGACCACTAAACAGCAGCAAAGACCAGTAGATTCTCTCAGTCTCTTTGCTGCCCTCTAGTGCTTATTTGGATTTTTATATTATGTATATATAATTTTTATTAAAGAGTTTCATACAATAATAAAAATGAATAGACAATATAGATTTAAAGAAAAGAAAAACAGTAAAGAAAGAAAAGAAACAGAACAAGTGAATAAGCAGAAAAAGTAAATAGAGAAAAGAGAAGAAAGAAAAGATATAAAGAATTGGCTTCCAATCTTCTTTACAACAGAAACAAATGCATTTATCATCTATCCTCCCTCTTTAAGGTTACGTCATAATTCCCTTCTTCTCTTATGTCCCCTTTCTAATCATCAAATCACCAGTTTAATGGCAAAATTGACTTGTTTGATTAGGGTTGTTGTTGTGGGGAAAAATAGGAGGCAGGAATATTAGGCATGTTCGCTTCCTTGAGTTATATATAAAAAAAGGCAGGATAAAAATATAATAATAATAATAATAAAAACAACAACAACAAGTAATGCTGGGCTTCAGCTGGAGGTAAAACACAAACCTAGTATACTGTGGGAGGTGTCCTTTAAAGCACTTGTGGTCATACAGTAACAGCTGTCTGACTTTGTCCCTGCTTCAAAGTCCTCCAGAGAGCTTTGCTCCTGACACATAGTTCAGGAACTCAACGTACTGAACAGTGCCACTTGTTGAAAAGGGGGAGAAACGTTAAACTTTTGCCACTTGCTCAAGAAAAAAATAATTTGATGTGGATGAGAGGGAGGGAAGGCGAGGGAATATCGAATTCAGGAATTGACAGGACTAGCCTAAAATCAGAATGACCCTTAAAAGGAAGGAAGAAAGGAAGGTTCATTAATTGTCAGCATCACCCAACTTGTTATCACCAAGACTCTTTTTTTTTTGTATAGTTTGGTGTATGAGCTTGCTCTCTTTTATGACTAATTAACTTCTTTTTGTTAATTACAGTCATTGTGATAGCAGAATATATCCTGTTGTTGTGAAGTAGCATGGTTCTTTTAATGCTTTTTAAGACCACACGTTTTAAAGTTGCCAAGGTTTTAAGACTGTTGTGTGTGAGAGCGTAGCTAAGGATGAAAATAAGAAGATGAGTTTTCCATCTATACTTATTTATTATAGCCCAGGCAAAAATCAACTCCATTTCTGTAATGAATGAAAGAAAGAAATATGTCATTTCTTTTAAATAAAGAGAACAAGAGTTGGACAACTGTGCATAATTTACATGTTATTAACACCCTGGCACAAGTTATATTCATCTGTTAGAGAGCAGTGTTGTCCTTTTCCAATATCATACTCCAAAACATACAGTATTAAGAAATTAGATATGGAAAATACTATGTCAAAGAATTGAATTATCCAACCCTTGGAAATCAAGTTTTCAACAAGTCCATATGGTAGCCAAATTCATCAAGATATGATCTCCCTCAAAAGAAGCATAAACGTGGCAGATTGTAGTAAGACTGAGGTGGAAGCCAGCAGGTCTCAGCCCAGAGATGGAAGTTATGCAAGCATAAAGCAATCCCTTGGCTTAAAGACCATTGACTGCCATACCAAGAGTCTACTAATTCATGAGAAGGTGGGTAGAAAATTAGTTTAAATTACTGAGGGTATAAAAATTGGTCACATGCTCTCATTAGCAGTGGGATATCAGTGTTTTTGTATGGTGTTAGTCTTGTCTGCAGTAACGACTCTTATCTAGCTGACAATATTCTGTGGGTCTGCTGCCATGTTGAGGCAAGAAATGAAGCTAAACTGGGTGGAAGATCTGTGAACTCTATGGTTGGGATGTCTGATGGACTGGATTTAGAATCCTCACTTATTTATAATTATTATATTTCATGCAGAGGCTCTGCCACCTGAACCTTAAGGGAAATAATGTAGAACTATTGGCAGGTGGGCATGTGTAGGACATAAAAGGTTACAATCCAGGATGTTTGTTCCAACTTGCTTTCCTTTGCTTTGGCTTGCAATGAAACATTGAAGTCCAGGGCAGCAGACATAGTTTTCTAATAACTTGGGAGCACCCACGGAGGTTCACAGTTTTTTTTTTTTACCTTTTCTTTTCCCTTTTCAGAATTAACCATGGAATTTGATTACAGTTTCATCAACATTAGTACATGTAACAGTTGAGAGCCTGTAACAGCCTGACAATTTTCAAACTTACTTTTGATTATGGTTAAGCTTAATTTGGTACTAAGACTTGATTCATACATTGGGCTAAACAATCATGCAATTTGATTGGTTTTGCCTTACCCCAGTGTGTGAACCCAACCATTATAGTTTGTATTTCATGGTTTATGGCTTAGCATGTTGTATAAAGCTATCAACGGTGGTTTATTCAGCAAAGCATAATTATGGAACTCATGGCTCAGTATGATGTAGAAATTCATACAAAGAGCTGCATCATGTTTTTGTTATTCTGTTTAGCTATTTCTTATCTCACCTTTTGATAAAACTATTCCAAGGTGATGTATAGCAAATTGAAATAATGCAGGAATAAAATACAAAGTCACATCACCCTGGGCACAGAGAGAACTGCTCCTGTCTGTGCTCCTGCACTCTGAAGATGCCGGTCACAGGTGCTGGCGAAACGTTAGGAAACAAAACTTCCAGAACACGGCCACACAGCCCGGAAGACCCACACCAGCCATCGTATGCTGGCCGTGAAAGCCTTCGACAATACATATGTATTTGTCTCTTGATGATTCTTATTTAAAAGAGATTGGAGGAGGGATGAGAAGTGAAATCAATCCTCTTTCAGTTCCTCAGGGTTTGATCATGCTGCTGTCCTTATGGGAGGGTGAGTCAGCCCTAGAGAAATATTTCTCCCCCAGATGATTACTAATGGCCCCTGAAGTAACTGATGCTAGGAATGGGGCTTTTTCTTACT
Source organism: Python bivittatus (assembly GCF_059951505.1). Lineage (NCBI taxonomy): Eukaryota > Metazoa > Chordata > Lepidosauria > Squamata > Pythonidae > Python > Python bivittatus. The sequence goes on along the minus strand of NW_028277030.1, from coordinate 91,465,800 downwards.
AGGCCAGATAGAAAGGAATGGTTAGCGCTGAAAGAGTTAAGAGATTGGAGTTGCACATCTGTACTTGGCCTCTTAGGAGACATGTACCATCTGTGACAAAGAGATGAATAAGCAAACATAGATGTGATACCCTAACCAACGGCCCCCTGAGAATCCACGCCTCATCCAAGCTATATGCTAATATTCAAAAGAATGTCAATCATTGTTTCCACATGGATAATTCTCCCCCCACCGATATTTAATCCTCCCTACATATTTAATAGGGTTCTGACTTCATTTGCTCCCTTTCATATAAGATGCACCCTGTTCAGAATAGCTGTAATAACTTAATTTTATCTTGTGTGTATATTATTGAAAAGCTGCACACGAAAGTTAAGGTTCATACTGCCTGTATTCCATAGATCTTAGATCATAATGTTAACTCCACTTTGATACACAAAAAATTAAATAGTTTTTGTCTTATAAATGAACTGTGATTATAGAAAAGCAAGAGTTGTTTTCCTTCATAATCTAAGAAATTATGTTTACACGTATTCTCTCCTGGCAGTTTATGGTCCTCTTTACTTTGGGGTATATTTGTGAGCTCTAATGGCAGGTAAAAGGGCAAGAACCAAGATTTTCAAACTTTGCAAGACAGTAATCCCTAAAATGATAAATAAGATTGTGTCCATCCTCCAGGAATAAAGCTAATGACTTCACTGGAGTTCAAACTGGGCAGGAAATAAATATACTTTTAATTTAGTATATTTAATTTAGTATAATTTAAAGTTTAATTTCTATAGCCAAAAAAACTATAATAGAATCTTAAAACTTTATGGAACCATTTCATAATAATAAACCAACAGACCCCCTCCCCCCAAAAAATCCAATCAAATTTAAAGCCATTTTTTTAAATGGGCCTTCTTTTGCAATTGCAAAACCAATTCTGGGTTTTATTTTCGAAACAATCATTCTAATTTCTTCTACATTCATTTTTCAGCAATATGGACTCTTTATCCTGCCAATGCAAATCAACATACCCACTTTCTTAATACTTTGCACTCATTTTGCCACCAATCCAAAATTTACATATGAAGAAGTTTCAGAAGAGACCTCCATGGATTGCTCCACCTCAGCAGGACATACTGTATCAATTCTCAGTTTAGCATCAACTTGGGGTTGCTGATTTCACTATCCCATACATTTCTATAGATACTCTAGTGACTCCCTATGTATTAATAACTGCCATGTCTATGGAGGTGTGACAGGCACAGAATATTTCCAAAAAAAGTTAAACCCAGGTGTTGAGGATCAGGGTCAGTCGGTTGCCAATAGGTTGTTCTATTCTACAAACGTGACAGTATTGTTAATTTCATTTGCATTGAAAACCTCAATCCACAATGCTTTATGCTTTAATCCCAAAACCTTATTGACATTTTTCAAGTAATAACAGATTCTAACCATAAAATTTAGACATTTTGCAAAATAGATACATGAGTATGAAAGTGTTCATTTGGAAATTATGTTCTGTAACATAAATGTAAATACATTTAAGGAACACAATTGTATCTGCCAAGAAATGGAAGCAGGTGAAATTTAGTTTCTAACCTTAATACTTCTCAAAAGGCTGAGGTTGCCTACCACTCCTAAGCCCCCACACCACGTGGTCTCCCCCAAATTTTTCATAACTAGTCGGGGGGAGAGGGGTGACAACCCACAGTTTGAGAACCCTTAGGCTAAAGGAGGTGCTAGGGAAAGGTTAAGGCTGCGCCCAGATTGACTGGGAATTCAGCATTAATGATCACCACTTCTATTAGAGCCATCATAAACACGATATGCAAGGAAGGGCATCTATTAAACTTAAGGTTGGTCAATCCAGCAACATCTTGACAAGACTGGTGTGTTAATTCTTCCATTTGTTACAGTCCAAAAGATGAATGAGCACCATACTTTCACGATTCCCACCTTTATCAATAATCAGATTCTTTTTAAAAGCAACTTATGTGTGGAACATGGTTTGGCCTGGGGGCTTGGATTGTAGCTGTATATGATAGGTAATTCTTTTGTCAGCATGATTTCCCCTAGACATAAAGAAAAAGGGCTGGATTTGTACCCTAGCCTCACCTGTCCTCCTTGCCTGAATTGAAAACTGATAACTGCCTTCTGCTTCTGATACATTAGGGAAAAAAAGTGGATTTCAGGATAGATTTTTTTATGATACTTAAAAGTATTTCCAGGAATATAGACTCAATATAGAAGATTAAGATTTTCTTCTATTTAATAAAAGGCTTGCAGTTGATCAGGTTTTAGTCAGGAGGTAAATGGAACAAAGGGGGAATGCCCTTAAACTGCAAAACTCAATTGTTTTTAAAACTAGTATATAAGCAAGACAGTTAGTTTTCCATCTTTTGTACTGTACTCATTTAATTCATGACTTACATGTTTAATATATTCAATTTATAACTTCATGGAAGTTTATTCATATATAAATGGATTCATTCCCTTTTATGAAATCAGTATATTTAACCAATATTCAACAAGTCAAATGTCTGTATTTCCCGCATCTCTGTGAATGTGTTAAAAAGTATTGCATGTATTAAAATATTGTACCTAGAGATTTGTTGCATGAAATTCAGTTTTAAATGTTACCCTGTGGCAGAGTTGAAATGGGTAGCATCCAGCTGTACCTGCCAGTTTGAATTTGTTCAGTGATGACAGAGGTTAGATTTCTGCAAAAGCAACCAATGCTTGGTACAGAGTCATGAAACATACCGGTTTTGCAAAGAGGCTCTCTGAACAAAGAATGCATGCTTTAATTTTACTGAAGCTGAATGAAATATCTGCTTGGATTTTCATATACCAAACTGTACTTCTGGAAGTTCATTTGGATCTCATTGAAAAGGCCTTCCCTGTTTGTTTTAAATGACTAATGGGCATTTCTATATTGTTGGTCACAGAGTCAGCCAGTTGTTTAGACTGGATTTGGCATTTGTATCCACCTATTAAGTCCTTCTCAAGAACCTGGGATAGGCAGATGTTGTGTTTTGATGGTGTTAAAGGTATCGTCACAGGATGTAAGCTGCTCCAAGTAAAGCTGCCTTCTGCAATTGACTGATGGTGATTTTGTCAATGCCGATGGTGTTCAAGTGGTGCTCCAGATGTTTTGGGATTGCACCTAAGGTGCCTATAACTATTGGCACTATCTTTGCTTTCTTTTACCATAGTCGTTCAACTTCTATTTGCAGGTCTTTATATTTTGTGATTTTCTCCAGTTCTTTCTCTTCTGTTCTGCTGTCTCCAGGTATTGTAATGTCCACTATCCAAGCTTTTTTGTCTTTCTTATCAACAATTGTTAAGTCTGGGGTGCTGTGTGGTAGGTGCTGTGGGAATTCTAAAGTCCCAGAGCACTTTAGCTTCTTCATTTTCTTTAAGATCTTCTTCACTCTCATGATGTATTCACTACTAACCTTGACTTCAGTGTGTTTGATGTTGTCAGCTTGAAGGATGCCCAAGTATTTGTAGCAATGTTCTTCATCCAGACTCTTGATGAAGTCTTCCATAGGGCATCTTGATTCCTTCAGTCTTCACTGTTTTTCCCCTGTTGATGGTAAGGGTGGCACATTTGTCCAGTCCAAACTCCATTGCAATATCTTGGCTGTATATTCAGACAGTGTTGAGCAGTAATTCTATTTCAGATGATGCTTTAGCATATAGCTTCAGATTGTTCATGTAAAGGAGGTAGAATAGCCTGGCAAATGTTTTTGATGATGATGTTGTTATCATTTAGACAGAAATTCCACCTTTTCACTAGGAGCTCATGGCAGCTTACATGGTGTGGGGCAGGGGTCCCATTTTATCCTGAGACTTACGCTGACTTGAAAAAGAGAGACAAGCCCCAAATAATCACCCAATGAGTTTCCGTGTTCAGGATACCCACGCAGAGAAATATACCCTCTTCATATCATGGATAGTGTAATGGTTTGATGAAAGCAGTATTATGTCATCATGATGATATAAGGCCCACTCCTTTTGTACATGTGTCATAACATCACACACACATTCAGAAGGAGCAAAAGTTGAGGTCAAAGACACAACTGCTTTCATCAAAGTGAAAGCATGAAAAACCCATCAATGGTCCCTCATTAACCTTTATCTATAATGTTGTGTAAGTAGCAAGAGACCAACACCAACATTCAAACTGGTCCTGGAATACAAGAAGAGGTATCTTATGACAGAGCTCTGCACTAAAATCGCAGTTCAACACTATCCCATTTTCATTTAAATGTTAATTCGACCCAAAGTGTTTCCATCCTACTTTTTAGTTGGAAAGTTTCCCAGAGTGGCTTGCTGATCAATAACATTAGAAAATATTTGTCCTCAGGCTTCAAGTATAAAAGACACAGCTGAAAAGAAAAAAGGGGCAGGGAAGAAGGACAAGAATATAAATGTACCAGTTTTTAATATTATGCAGATCATTATGACCAGCTGTAGCACAGATGTGGTGCTGTAATATTGGTGGAATATGGTTGTTGTTATATTAAATTCTATTAAATATTCTTGGATAGCAAAAATATTAAAAACAACTAATAGTACTACATTGTAAGAAACAATAAGTAAGCAGCAGATAGACCATAAAAAACAATATTAATTTCAGCTACCATTAATTAAGCAAAGCAGGTTTGATTGTAGACTGCAACATCACCAAAGTGGGTGCTGCCTTGACAATCCAAAGTTAAGATATGATTGTGGAGGAAGCCATCAGCAACTCTTCTTCGAGTAGAACAAGTAGATTGTTCCTCTTCCCTGTGTAATAACCCTCTAAGATATTGTGTTATTAAAACAGATCATTTTCTTCTTCCTTTCTTGTTAACCCAGGATAAGTTATATTTTGATTGAAAAAAAATCTCTCAAATATTGCTAAACCAAAGTGAATTGTCTCGGGGGGGAGGGGGGGAGAGCTGCAAATGGTATGCAGTACTAAGAGTTTATCTTGAAAAAGTTATGTAGAAACTTTGACAACTTAAAAAGTACTGCAATCAGTATAATAAATTTGTGTTTTCTGCAAAAACAACCACCACCACCAAACAAATGAATCCAAAACAAAACAAACAAACAAAAAACACCATCAGTTAAAAAAAAAAAAAGGCCCAGGGTTTTTTAAAATCAGAAAGCAAAAAGTGTTTTCCTTGATAAAGAATTACCCTGAATTGCTTTGGCAATAACAGTTTTCTTTTTCTTTCTTGGAAAAAAATCTCAATATATAAGGGGTGTCCAAGGAGATATAAATGTGGATCTGAGATTGTTACATTACATTCTGTGACCTTATGATAAAACGTAGATCTTTTTCTTCTGAGACTATGACATATTTAGAAATACATTTCAGTGGAAAGAAAATATAATGTGTTCAGCTGCCACCATCTAGTGGCTGAAGTTAAAGCATGTTTCTCTGCTCTTTAATGCTTTGAATTTTCATTTTGGAACTTAGATAGGCATTGCTTAAAGCAAAGTTGCTTGGAATATCTCTGACGTTCTCATACTGACATCTAGTGTCCATGATCTATTACTGTACAGTGTGGATAGAATTAAGCCCCCCAAATAAGAGTCTGCTGTATGCCTAATGCTATTTTTCATTAAATTCCATTATGCAGATAGCTTTTATCCTCTTTTGTGATTTATTTATTTCTTAAACTGTGGCATGAGGGTATCTAAATCATTTCATATTCCTTTGATATTTATGTTTAGTCCAATTTAACTCTACGGATCTTTGCTATAAATGATGTTAATCATTTGTATGATGAGTAAATTTCATAATCAGATTGCAACTCTAATCTTTTCCTTTTAAAAGTCTTTAGTAAAGGGTAAATAGAAAGACTCAGCAGTGTTCACAAGGAGGTAAACAAGTCTCTCTCCTCTTGACTTTTTTGACCCCTCCTCAGATATCCCTGGACAGTAGCATCTCCGGGGTCACTCAGTGATGTCAAAATGGCCGGGGCAGCCAAGTAATCAAAGCGTTGCTCCTTTTTATGCTTGTGCATAAAACGAAGTAATCCCTACATTTGTTCCCTAGTAAGATGTTCACTCATTTACCTGTTAGTGCATTCAGAATTCCAGCTTGGCGAAAGCTTTTAGAAGCCTTTGGAAGCTCACTCAGTAGTGTGAAAGGCTGCACATCATTAGGTTGTCAACCTTTGCACAAAGCCATCGTGTGATCTGCTTGATTTTGGTTTGGCAGGTTGTGTGAACTGATCCCACATTGGTTTCCTTGCACAACTTGCTGAGGGGAAAAAAAATGTGGCCTCCAGATAGATCCTGCAGCAGATCATCCTTCCTTTGTTCTTTCCCCAGAACTGCTACTTCATGGTATTCATGAATGCCCAAAGTATAAAAAGTCTTTCATGGTTCCAGTTCCCATGAAAGAAAGTCTTTGCATTGAGGTGCTCCCCTTTAGGTAGACCATTCTTCAACTAGGAGGCCTCAGCATCAAAAGGGAAGGCTTGTCCTGTCCTTTGCGTTCCTGGTGACTTGGTTGTGCTTTCAGCTCTTAATGGCCTGGGTGAGATTCCTATCTCCCTGAGTCTTGGCAGCCTTCATCCCTGCTCTTCACTGCACCTCACTACCCATCTTTTGGAGTTAATCCCATTTTTCCTTCCCAGCCCACTGACTTCCCATTCATTCAGCCTAACCCATATGGACCTTATATCATGGGTTCTCATAAATAATCATTAACAATCCCCCCAACTTATGTTTTGAAGGTTTTTATTCAATCTAGTTAATAGAAAATTTGAGTGGCCAGTTTGGGGTGGGGGGTACATGAACACAGTTCATGAGCTCTTTTTGTGCATAACTCTTTTTATCGTATTCATAATATTATTTTGTCAACCTTGCCTCTAGTGTGGCATTTACTGTATTTTGTTAATGCACATTACTCTGGACTGTGGCATGTTTTTGAAGTAGGATTGTCATTTTCAGACAAAAAGTTGGTAGTATAAATTTCACGTGTTATTAGGTTACTGGTACTGGGAAAACCCATTCCCCTGAATTACTGCTGCTTACATAGCTTGTGCTTTTCTTTATATTTTGTGAAACCTTGTTTTTTAGTTTAGAGCAGTGTTTTTCAAACTTGGCAACTTTAAGATGTGTGGACTTCAACTCCCAGAATTTTGTCTGCATGCTGTCTGGGGAATTCTGGGAGTTGGAGTCCATACATCTTAAAGTTGCCAAGTTTGAAAAACAGTGGTTTAGAGTATTTCTTCTGTTCTGTAGATAGTGTGAGAGCAGAATGACAGGGGGTATGTACATAAAAGCTTTTTTTTCTGTTGGCAACTGCATAGAATCTGTAAGTGGCATTTTGTATCATCAACTGGTAACATTTATTTTTACTAATAATGGGATAACGATAACAACAACAACAATATTAATGAAGCTTTTTACAGTCGCTATCCCCACTTCTTCTCATTTATCTAGCAACTACCCTGGTATGCAAATGTCACTTAATTTGTTTTGATCATTTCATTCTAACTTTTTTCAGTTCATCCATTTGTGTGGGATGGGAGTGAAATGAAAAAGTGCATAGGATGTGCTCAGGTCCACTGGAAAATGTGCCAAGGTGTCTAGGATATTGCTCTTACAGAATTAGAGGCCCAAGAGCACAAGGAATGTCTTCAAGAGTCCTCCATCATAAATGTGCAGGCTTCAACACTGATATGTACTACAGTCAGTATCATTTATTTTTCCTTATTGCTTCTTAATTGGGAGCTAGCCTTCACAATTTAGAAGGCACACTGGGGAGTACCTTTGTTTCAAGACAAAGTTATTGGCTTACCAATTCTCAATGTAGAGGGACAGCATAATATATGCGATCCCTCTGTATACCCACAAGCAATCATCTCCATAGCAGGAATTTTGGGAGTAAGTCCAATTTATTTCTCTGTGTATTCTGATGGAACATTTTTGTTCTATTCAACTGCCTAGTATGGCTGTGCAGTGCTTCAGGTTCAATTCCAAAAATGTTTTTCAGAGGGCCCATGTACTGTATGTAGCACCACTTTACTCTTCAAAGCATCTATGTCTTTTCTTTTCCTCAGATCACATGGCTGACCTCTGTATTGCTGTCCACCTTCACATCCCAGATGAAATTTGCCCTTTTGTGGCTCCCCTGGTCTGGTGGAATCTGTGGAAAATTCCCCTAGTCTGAAGAAGATGCACTTCACACTGAATAATGAATGTCCTAAATGTCTGAGGCCTTCATTGTACCTTGTCAGACAGCCAAATCATTAGAGAATCACAGCAGTGTGGTTGTAAAAGCACTGCTGTAGCCCACAGTCACTTGATCTGGCCTATCTGTTGCACAAAACAGTCCATCAATTAGTTTATATGACCTCGCAGGGCTGTCATCTGGCTCTGATGCTGGGCCACACGGTTTTGATACTGGAGCAAGATATTACCCATGTTGCAAGCACATGGGTCATTATCTTCTGGGACTAGAAAATGGAAGTGATCCTATCCTCCCATAAGACTGGGAACAAGGAGTCACTGGAATTGCAAATACTAGAACTGGAAGGGCACAGGCAGGCATTCAAGGATGCAGATCTATTCATTTATCACAGGAATTTAAAAACAAAAAAACCTATAATGAAATAATTCCAACTATTGCTATGTTTTTGACCAGCTTTCTAATCCCATACTTTAGTGCTGTTCAATTGGATGCTCTATAGATATGTTGGACTACAACTTCCATATTCCATACATAATATGACCATCAGTTGATTGGAGATTCTGAAAGTTATAGTTGAACACATCTGGAGATTCTGAAAGTTATAGTTGAACACATCTGAAGGCTGAGGAACATCTGCTCTAATCTATTCCCCTAGTCAATACTGAATAAATATTGTAAGGATATGTTGATTGAAAGATATTTTCTTTTGAAGAGAAATTATCCAACGAGGGTCATTTTCAGTGATGACAACAACAATCAGAATAGCTCAAAAGCATAGGTAATACACAGTATGAAATTTGGATTAAAAAAGTGTATCAATTAGTTAAGGTGGTTAAGGTGATGGACTAGAAATGAGGAGACCCAGGTTCTAGTCCACTCTCTAGTCTACCCAGTGGAAAAACCCTGGGTGGCTTAGAGTCAATTACTCAACCTGCCTCATAAAATGAAGGGTAACCATCTGGAGCTCTTGGAGGAAAGGCAGGATAAAACTCTAATGAAGAAAGAATAAAGAAAATATATGTATTTGAATTATGGATTTGGAAATGGTTCCTAAGAATACCAACTAAAGCAAGAATATAAGAAAAGTCAGCCAGTCAGTTCTGGACCAATAAAGGCTGACTGCTCCCTTGAGTTGATGATAGAGTAGAACAAAAGATTATGCTTGGTATCACTGAAGGACATGGAAGGAGAAGACAGGCAGATGGACAGGATCAAAGTGGATATTGAAGGAGCTATGAGTTCTTACTGGGACAGGTAAAAAAGAAAAGATGCCCTAGTCCAGAAACCTAGATCCAATTATGGAAGTATATTTCTCAACACCTCTCTGATTATAAAGTAAAATTGATGGTGCTGTAGCTGTACAGAATGGAGAATAGGAACAATATGTATCACTGGGAAGTACCTTGAGACAAAGTATTGAAGGACAAAGGGATATTCCTGTGGTAGGAATAGCGTTAGTTCAGCTTGTTGTGTGAACCTAGCCATTTTGTTTTGTAAACTATGGTTTATGGCCAGCACAATGTGTTAATTGTACCATTATGTCTTATTCAATAAACCATGGTTAAGAAAGGCACGCTTAGTTGATGGGTAAATCCTTACAATTTTATTTATTTATTTATTTATTTATTTATTTATTTATTTATTTATTAAATTTGTATGTCGCCCATCTCCCCCCAACGGGTGACTCTGGGCAGCTCACTTTTATCTTACTGCTTATATACATGCTTCAGTCCTTTTGCAAGGTGGTAGCTAGACCATAATCCAGAGTTGCTGGGAGTTGGGCAATGTAATAAACAAACAAACAAACAAATAATCCTCAGCCAACCAGATCATCTTCCAAATTTAAGAATTTTTTTCTTCTAAATAAGGATTTTACTGCAAAACAGATATGTTGTAATAATGTTTTATTGCTGCCTCTGAAGCAATTAATAATCAATACACTTCATATAGAAATGAGCATGTGTCAGTATATGGCAACAAAAATAAGTTACAGTGGCACAATATTTAACTTTACAAGGTATACAAAATTTCAAAAAAGGAAGATATTGCAACTTAAATAAGTTAAAACTTCAACTATCCTGAAGACTTGAAAAATATTCATACAATTTCAATCACATTATATACACTTTTGTCATTGTTTAATCTGATACATACAGATGTTTTAAGTAGTATGAGTGAAGTGTAGTCTGTTATACTGCATTTGAGTACCAAACGGGTATCCCTGAGGGCACAGAACAGGTTACAAGGGTTAATTCTCCACGAAAAGTCTTTTTAAAACATTTATTCACATTATATAAATACTATCTAATTCAATAGATTTTAGCAGCATTTCCACATATGCTTATTGGAGGGTTGAGTGAGGAAGGGCATTGAGACTTGCATAATTTAATCCTTTATTTATTAACTGGGATATGTTATTCAGGAAGATATCCTCAGAACTGGTTTTGTCGTGTATAAAATGCACACTTGGAAATAGTTGCTACTAGGACATATTAGAGAGTTGCAATTGTGCTTCTGTTGATTCTTTTTACTGCAAATATTCAAAGGACAACTATGTGTTTTAAGCAAGTTCTGAAATATTCTGATTGCAAACTTTGGGTAGGCATTTGCAGGACATCCCTCGGTCTCCACTATGTGCCTTTTACTCCCAGCCTTACCCCTATATTTTGATAGGCTACTTTCAGCATTGCCATTTCTGCCAATTCCCACAAGACGACATGGCTCATCATACTGGATGCTTTTACTTAAACATCTAACCACTGAAAGTATAAAAGTGATCAGCTGGCACAGCTATAAATACGAAGATGTGTGGTATGCAACTGGCTTTGGTTGCAGCTCCCTATGAATAGAGACATGGAGGTCAAAGGGTGCTGTTGCTGTGTAAGAGAGAAGCAGCAAGAACAAGATCAAAACGGCTGAGGGTGTGGACTAAAACACATTTAGGGTAGCCAATAGTCCCATTTTTAACAAGGCTAGCTCCAGTTTCAAGGGGATTATTCTAATTATATAATTTATGAAGCAGGGTGTGGGAAATAAATTTTAAAAGAGAAGGGCTGAAAGAACACTGTTTGTATTTTACACTCTTACTGTGGGAAAGCAATCTGGATTAGATATACTGGATTCAGATTAGGAACTTGTCCTCCTATGGCTTAGTCCTCCATGTGCTGAGAGACGTCCCCAAACTGCTGTCCCCGCCCTCCCCCTCTCGTAATGAGCTGCTGACCAGGTCGCTGCTCTTGTGACCAGGTAAGCCTGTCTGCTGCTGTATTCTCTAGCCACTTTCAGATACTGGTTCTGACTAAGCTCCAATCTTCAACTGAACTGTTGCAAAGGAGAAGAGAATTCAATCAATGTCTCTCCATTTGCAAAATACAGGATTGTGTTTTCATCATTTCATGCAGAAAGAGCCATGGAGACACTGAATTTTGGAGGAAAAAAACATCCATATGTATCTGACCTATATTTCACTTGCCAGCCTGCCAACTTTGCAGTCTTTAAGGGGTACTAAGACCATCCATACTTACCATCTCGCTAAATAAAGAAAAAGGTTTGGGATTACATTCTAAGCCCTTAAATTGCATTCAGCACTTGGATCTGTAAGTCAGTGGGTAAATCATGTAAATTTATACTGCACATTAATCATATGGACATTAATAAAATTTGAAGTCAAGAAACATTTCAGAAAAAGTATACTGTTGGAGTGACTATTGCTACATGATTCTGGCAGAAATCTTTAGGGGAAAATTATTCCATCAGTCTATGAGAACAAGACATAGTAATAATTAGCTTGCCATAATCTCCCTTTGATTACTATTCATCTTTCCTGACTGTAAGGAAAAGTGTTCATTTGAAAAACTGCAATGCTTTGTAAAGTTCAAAACCAAAGAATGATAATAGGTTTAAGCTATAGGTTTTGGAATAAAATAGGTTTTGTTAGCTAAACATTCCATAGGAAGTTTTCCTAGAAGTGCTACTCTATTTTAGCAGTTGGGATCTGAAAGAAAGCGTATAGGTCAGGCAAGAAAGTGAGGATTTTTCATTATCTTATACTTTCAATACCCTTGATTGAAGGGATTGAATTTTACAAGCTGGCATTGACTTTTACGGATTTCATGAATAAATTCTACTGGTTCTTAATTTTACAAATATTTATTTCTCAGGCTAATAGATACAATTAACTCAAGCATTCTGTATAGAGATGAGCTGAAATGATTCACTCCATTTATGTTTTCACTCACATTGAAAGCAATTTCATTTCCCCTTCAGATTTACATATTTTAAAGATATCCTTCACATCTCAGTTTTTTTGTCCAAGCCCCTAATAGTGGTGCTTACAAAAAGCTGTTCAGGGAATCCCAAAGGTCTTTTTAAAAGGTGGCTTAAGAGAGCTATAAAGTTTCCGAGACTACAAAGTCAGTGCAGTTCATGGCATTCACTGAACAAAGATTACCAAGCATTCTTGTGGAAACTTTTTCCCAGAATTTCTGAATCCTCTAGCCAACTGTCAGCTAGAGCAGACGTATATAGTGTATTTAAGAAAGCCACCTTGATTAAAAACATAGGAAATACAATCTGTTTGTTTGAAAATACAGTGATTGCCTTTCACAATTACTACTCAAATATTCTAAAATAGAATATTGATACAATTTTAATACCATTCAGCACCAAGAGTTAGCCTTTAGAAATGGTTGTTTTCTAGATCTTAAGCTAAATGATTGAAACACTGGAAGGTTTTAAATTGTTAAAAGACTGAAAATGTAAGAGCTGTAATTTGCTACAAGACTCAGACTCTTGAGTATTTAGACCGAGTTCTAAATTTAAACTAAGCAAAGATATGTCTGACTGCTGTTCTCACAGTGGTAGCTAATTCTTCTGGTTGCTTTTTATTCATTCATTTAAATATATCCTGTCTATCAAAAAACCTTGAAGCAGTTTCAACAATATGTGATAAAATTTAAAAAAAAAAAAGTTTTAAGGAGCAGTAGCAGCAAGAATTCATGGCTGTGTGTGTGTATGTATATGTATATCAAACATTACATTGTAGCATACTGGAGAGGGGAGGTAGTTCCATATGGCAGGAGAACCACAGCATGAATTGCTCCTATACAGAGTGCAGGTGCTTGCTGAGCTGAGATGTTTTGGAAGGTAGTTTGGTCTCAAGTTCTTTGAGGGCTTTCTCAGCAGGTGGAAGCACCTGGGCAACCTTGTTTGGGTTCAAAATTAAGTAGGTTTGGGCACAATGAGTACTTAAGAGAATCCACCAAGGAACTCCAGGCCTGGAGAGTTGAAAAAAGGCATTTTGGAAAAACAAGATGGCAAACCACTTTCATGTTACCAAGCAAACTATCTGAACTGCCCATGTTATCACCAGAATTGAACCTAGCTTAAGGGAGTCTTCACCTTTACTTCATATTCATGCTATAATTTTGAACTTGGCTTGCAGCAGTCAGGGAGCCAATGCAGTTACTTTATCAACTTGGTGTTCTGCAAATTTTGCATGTCTAAAATCAATGTTCTGAAAAAAAAAGATTCACTACATGTCTTGCTGAATGCACTTAGATGCTTTTACATGATTTGGAATCTGGCCATCTGAGGTTCTCAAACACATACAGCTTTCCTGAAGTGCAGTCAGCTGAATCTGTAAAGAATCCTACATGTATGTGGTTTCAAGGGGAGGAGGAGGAGGAAGAGACAGTGGGAGTGAGGTTAGTATATACTGCCTCACTCTTCTTCAGTGCATTGTATGAATTGTGAAGGAAAAGAGAGAGAAAGACACTGTCAAACACATGGCAGGAGTGTTTTGCTGTCCTGCCATAATAGCTGTTGTTACAGATTTTCAACCTGTGCTTCTTTCTAAAGGAATCACATAGAAATAATATCTAATGTCACCTTTTGGATCAAAGAATCAGAACTGTGACACACAGAGGCCCCCTTCATTCATCAGAAATTCAGAATGCTCGACCCATGAGGGTTCTGCATAAGTCTCCGCAGATGTTGCTCCACTAATGCCTCATTCCTATAAAAGTTCATGCAGAGAGCATGATAATACAGGATCTTGGCTTATACAGAAGCCAAAACTGGGACATGAAATCTTTTCTGCTGCAGGTGTTCATGCTGCATGAAAAGGACATAAATGGATTAATGTTGGCAGGAAAGTAGTAATGTGATGCCTGCTTCCTAACAAGGAACTCCCTAAGCCTAAGTGCATTTTGTTAGAAAGTCATAAGAAGAGTCGTGCTGTTTTTCCAGTCCAGCAGCCCTTCAAGAGACTATGCTCTCAACCTCAACAAATGGATATGTTCAGTTGAAGATTGAAGATGTTCTCTGGCTTGATGGCCACTGCAGCAAAATACCTTTGGTAGGTTTTTGGGAGAAGCGAAGCATCCCTGTGTAACCAAAGAATAATGAAGAAAAAAAAGCCCTGATCTTTCATAAATGGCCTTTACAATGCTGCTTTAATCTACTCAGTTAAAGATAAATTCATAAAATCTGTGTGTGTCCTCTATATCTATAGATGATCATGGGTTGTATATTCCTGTGGGTTTGTGCTTCCTGGCACTTTGATCCGTAATGCCAGCATCCGTAATGCCAGCATCAATCATGCTAAGGTTCCTTGGGCTGCTCTTGCAGGGAGATGTCATCCTTGTCTCAATGAGACTTCTCCAGAAGCACCTCTTATTAACTGTTGAAGTCATATTGCACCAGCACTATCACTACAATAATTAACAGAGTACAAGAAAGGCCTAGAGCAATGTTGTCCAAACTTGGCCACTTTAAGATGAGTGGACTTCAACTCCCAGAATTCTGGGAGTTGAAGTCCAGTCATCTTAAAGTGGCCAAGTTTGGACAACACTGCTTTAGACACTATAAATGTTTCTCAAGAATGCTTCCAAATTTTATTAGCATTAGGACATATCTCAGAAGTTATTCCAAGGTACAGCAACTTTTTTCTAAGCCACATCCTGCACTCTTTTGGTGCCTGGCAGTTGTTTATGGATCCTGGTTCTCCCTGATGGAACAGCTGCATTGTAGCTAAGCCTACCTGTGCCATCCATGGATTGACTATTGTCTTCCCATGTATCTCCATGTCCATGTCTGTGGCTATACATACACATGCACCCAGGTGCACCCAAAAAAAAATTTAAAAATTCAGAATTACATTCACCTGTCAAAAAGCCTTTGAACATTGTATGCCTGCACTACAATTATCAGTGGCGTCTAAGAAGCTGTTTTTGTATCAAATACTAAGCAATTCCTAATTTCTTTTCTTGTGTAGACAATGGTGACATTTTGCTTTTGCAAAAAAGCAAAAATTTTATTTTAAAAAAATATCTTTTTATCATGAAATTAACAAAATGCAAGACAACGTCCTTGTCACAGTCTGACTCTCAAATTTATTAGATGAAATTGCACTTACCCTAAATAATAAAAGATAGATGATTGAGAGAGAGAGGGAGAGAGAGAGAGAGAATGTAGTATAGTGTTGAAATATATGGTATTTATAGAACAGTGAATCACCTTTCAGTTCTCAAGAAGATGGGTATATTTCTCAGAAACTGCAAATAAAAACTCCCTAAGGGCCTAGAAGGAGCCACTGATGGGATCCACAGACAAATGATCATGGCATGCCACTTTAGTTGATAGTGGTGGGCTTATCCAATAGTTAAAATCTTAAAGTTTCAATACTCAGTGGATTACTTTATGACAGACCTTGGAAGGTGGGAGTTTTAATTTTTCTACATTCACTTTTTAGGAGTATTACACCTTGTCACAAGCCTTGGTGAATTAACACCCTTGCTTTTTCTTTTAGACAGTGCTCAAACTTCACTCAGGTTTCAGAATCCTGCAAGAAAGGCTAGATTTGGTGGCCAATCAGAAGCACAGAAATCAGGAGGAGGGCATAAGAAACTCCTGTCTCTTTGATTCAGGCATGCTGTAATTAGCAGAGCTTGCATGCCCCTTGTAGCAGGTGTCCAGGGCTCAAATGAGCACCCAGAATGTGAGAGACAATCAGAGCAGCAGCAAATAGGATCAGAGTCTGTCCTTTGACTGACTTTTCATCTGGGCACATTTGGATCCCCAGATGTGCTGGGCTGCACAAAACAGAAATGTGCATAGATGCAAATGCTCAATATTATTACATTGTATCTCTCAATATACGATTGCTCTCTGAAACAAACTGATGCTTATTCATAAGTAAGACACATGGCTGTCATATTGAAAGGGAGAGATAAGACTATTGGTTCAAGGTTTAAAACAGCAGAGCTACATCTCTGCTCTGAATTTCTTCTTTCCAAAGTTGTTTTTCTTACTTTTTAAAATACACTATATGAAATATTTGGCTTTTTAGACAAAGGCTGTTTTGAGCACCTTACAGGTGCTGGGTTCCTGCATGTCTTCTGTAGCATGTTGGTTAAAAACATACATGCATTTTTTTTTTCATTCTTCTAAACTCGTACAAGGCTGTTCCCATTTCATTTATTTATCAATAGTTACATTTTAGAACTTGACTTTCCACACAATATTGTTCAAAGTGGTGCTTTTTAACATTCCTAGGCCTGTCTTGTGCCTGTGGAGTGTCATTGGCTAAAATTGGGTGCAGGTCTTCCCTTGCCCAGAGTTGCTTCTCTATCCTGGGAAAAGCGACAACTTTTGAACGTGTGCTTGTTCTTAATCTCTTAGAGAGGCAAGAACTCTGCCAGAGGAAAATGTGACAATTCTAATTCATCACCTCAGTCGTCACCTTTGGATGTCTGTGCAAGCTGCATCCATCCCATGGCCAGTTCTGTGACATGCAGATTTCTAACATCCCTTTCCCCCTCATTTTTGAATCTTAGAAAGAATGCCTGTCTGTGTTGCAAAGGATTTTGAGAGGTATGTTGCCCAACAAGAATCTTTTCAATGTGCACAAATGTAATCTGCCACAATCTGTGATACACAAACTTGAAAACTGTGTTCATGTTTCAAGAACACTTTTATGATCTGCTTGAAAAGGACATTACAGTTGAAGACCAAAGAGCGATATTTATCGACATTTAAATAAAACATTTTGGTGGCATTTATGTATATAAATATTTCTTCATATTAATAGAACACAAAATTAAATAGCTCAGATACACAGACACTATTTAATATACTTCCACTGTTGTCAAAATCACCTGTAAACACCATCTCACACTGAATACAAAAGCAGCTTTTATACCAGTTCCGTGTTCACAACACTGATTCCTCTTTTCATAAAGGAAGTTGCTTTTTTTTAAAAAAAAAAAAGTCAGATCTGAGTGTCAGATCAAAAACGAAAAAAGGTGGGGAGAAACCCCATAAAACTCTTGGTCGATTGAAAACATAATAGACAAATTGCTTTTTAAAATGTAAATAAATCTGATCGGAAACAACTGCTTAAAGTACAGGCCTTTCCTTGGGGATATCCCGACTTTTACAAAGTACAGCCGAGGCACAGACCCCTTTGAATGTCTCCTGTGCACACAGCCCTGAATGAACGGGAGTTGCACCAGAGCGGGGGGTTGCGTCCAAGCTCTGCGGTGCCGACTGAATTGATAAGTAAGAGGGATCGCCGCTCATGTCTCAGCTACATTAAAGCCCTTTTTTTGTCTTTCTGAGAAGGTGCTTAGCTATTTGAATTAGCAAACAACTTACATTCACTTGGGACATTGTACTGCACAAACTGGAAATTTCCACTACTGTTTGGAACAAAAACAGCAATAATAAGAACAGAAGCTTTAAAAATGGACAAGCATTATTGAAAGTGCCAGTTTGTTATTTTAGAAAAATACAGTTATCTACCCCATGTCTAAAATGCCTTTCAATGTGCAGAAAATAGAGACAAGACACTCTCCTGGTGCATTCTCCTTGGGAGCACGCCTGACGCAGACAGCTGGGAAGAAGTAATGTGCTTATTCCATAGACTCTTTGTCCTTGTCATACGCTTGAACAAATGCACAGGATAAACATGGACCTGACTTTTTGCTGACACTGTTCTTAAGCCTCTTTCTGGATTTCTCTCTCTCTCTCTCCCCCCCCCCTCCCCCGCCCTCCAATTTGTAGAAAGGATGAGACTCTCTGATTGGCACAGGGACTGTGTTCCAGCTTTTCTACAACTTAAGAGATTCCCAGGGCTACACTGGGTGCTAAGTACTGCATGGAAATCCAAGTCCCTCTGTGACCCTTGCATTTAAAGCTGAAGTAAAGCCTGTACCCAGTTTCTCATGCCCTGTGTTAAATTAAATACTCAGCCTTCTGCATGTGGCCACACATCTCCAGTTTAAAGGATATCTTAAGGTTTGAAGGCTATCTCTACTTGAAAAACATACATACTCAGTTCTTCTGCTTAAATGTACAGATATAACATGCATCCTTTAGAAATTCTTCACGGTTGTACATAAAATCTCTTTTGTGGAGTTGCCATTTAAGATTGCCCAAATCAATAAACTATAAACAAGTGCTGAAAAACTGTTTTCAAGGCCCCTTGTGCTGCTCACATCTTATAGTGATGGTAATTACTGCTGAGAAAGACAAGACCTCACCTTTCCTGTAAACATATGGCAAGAGCTGAGTACGTGGGATGTTCCTGCACAGGTTATTTAATAAACTGGGTCCACAAATAGACATTATACCTACAAAAGGAGAAGATGGGAAGCTCTAAGATGTTTGGGACATCTGTATAGTATTTGGAACACACATGTACCCACATTTTGAAATAGATCTGTCCAATTTGTGACATAGTGGATCCTACCAGATTTATTAGAAAAACTGTTGGGAGAGGGCTAGCTATGGGTGCTCTCCTGAGATCCCAGAATGGATTAACAAGTGCAGGGCTGAATAGATCACTAACAGTTTTGTCTGCAGCTTTTTGGAACTGTGTAGATAAATCTTCAGATATCTGATTGCTCCTTAATAAATACATTTGTAATTAGTTTTTGCTTAATGTGGCTTAAACTGTTACAGTATACAGGAAGTATTAAAAGGATACATACACCAGGCTGCTACTTTCACATCTTGAAGATATGTAGTTGGCTCCAGCAACCACCCTCCCTTTAATGTTTATTACTGTGATTAAAAAATACTATTCTACGAAGCTTCCCGGGGAATCCGCTTATGAAAAATGACTGACGGTCTCTGCTGATATTGTTGCTTACGTCGTTTACGTTTGTCACACTGACAGAGCAGTAACATCTTGAATGTGGTTCTGAATGTTTTATTACACAGTGCATAGCACATAGGGTTCACTGTACTATTGATGTAGCAAAGCCAGTACCCCAGGTTCCAAAAGGTCTTGGGGATACATTTACAAAAGGTGTTTACCAGGACCATGATATTGTATGGGGTCCAGGTGATAATGAAGGCAAACAAAATGGCACTAAGTGTCTGTGCAGCTTTCTTTTCTTTGATTAGTGACATTCGCTTTCGTTTGGTGATCTGACTTCTTGTCTTCAAGGCAAACTTCTTGGCCAGGGTGGCTTCCTTGAATGATAAAGGTAAGGCAGACGATGCCTTTGTCCCTGCTGAAATGCAGTCAGAAGCCTTTCCTGCGTATACCGCAGATCCTGGTTGAACTGGAAGCTTGGGAAAGCATTTCTGTAAATTCCCATCATCCATGCTCTTTTGCGGATGAAGCCTTTTTGGTTTCTGCTCCTTCAGCTCTGTGTCGAGCTTCTGCAGTTCATCCTCTGACCCTGGCAGATCTTCTGATGAAGGCAGTTTTGTAGAGTTGAGAATTGTACTATGTCCTGGAAGCTTTAGTACGATGGAGTAGATGGCCCGAGTGTCTGAGGCAATGTCATCTTCATCAGAAGAGGCAGAGTTCTCAAGGGATGCATTGCCATCATTGTTGTTCCAGCTGTCGCTGCTGCTATGCTCCTGATCAACTTGATCCGAATTGGGTTTCCAGCTCTTGGATGTCATCCAGAAGTTGCAGCCTCCATATTTTCTTCGGCTGGTACGTTTTGTGTTCTGCTGCTGCAGTTCATAACTGCTGCAGCTTCTGGAGCTTCCTGTCTGGTTGACAAAGCACGCTGCCTCAGCCTCACTGCCAGAAGCCTGGAGTCCTGCTAACTCTTTGGTACGTTTCTCCGTCTCCTTGTATATCCTCCAGTACAAAATACTCATAATGGTAACTGGCAAATAAAAGGCAGCTATGGCAGTGCCAAAAGTGAGGACAGGGTTATTTAGGAACTGGATATAACATTCTCCCTCTTCAACAGTCCGCTCCCCAACAAAATATTGCCAGAAGAGAATAGCAGGAGCCCAAAGGATGAATGAGATAACCCAAGCTAAGCCAATCATCACCGCAGCCCTTCTGGTTGTTCGTTTAGCTCTATAGGTCAGTGGCCTTGTGATGGAAAAGTATCTGTCAAAACTGATAACCAGCAGATTCATGACAGAAGCATTGCTTGCCACGTAGTCAATGGAGAGCCATAGGTCACAGGCCAGGTTTCCCAAAGCCCAGCGGCCCATGATTAGATATGTGGTGAAAAGGTTCATGGAAATAATACCAATTATCAGGTCTGCACAAGCAAGGCTTAACAAAAAGTAATTGTTAACCGTTTTCAGCTGTTTGTTGACTTTAAATGCTACAATCACCAGGATGTTTCCAATGATGGTGACAAGGGCCAGAATGCCAGTGAGGAAAGCAATCAGGACAACTTGCCAGACAGCATGTCCTCCCAGAGGATCAGGAGGAACATTCGACACATTGGTCATGACCACAGTAGTGAAGAAAAAGCTCTCATTTGTATGGGAAGGGCCATAGGTGCTAGTGAACAATGGAGCTTCATTGGGAAGTCCTTTTCTTTGGGAGTCTCGAATCCAGAAGGTGCTCACATTTGGAACCGACGAAGTGATTGTGCTGTTGCTAGACGGGATCATTGTGACATTCTGACATATTCTGCAAAAAAGGCCAGAAGAAAGAAATGGCATGTAAGTAATACATTTATGACATTACTACATATATTACTACTAACATCAAACACCTTATCCAGAATATTGAGGAACTAGATCCTGTTATGGGTTGGGATTATATCATGGAGATAAAAACCTTTTAAACATTTGTCCCTGACATTTATGCTGTCCCCAAATTATCAATTTATTTCATTTATTTCTGTTTGTTTGTTTTTTGTAGTATAAATTGCAAGTGAGGGGCTCTATGAATAACTAGAGCAGGAGCAAAAGGTTAAAAACACACACTCCCCTGCTAGAGTTCTGACCTGTTCTGGGTTTATGTGCTAATTTTTCAGTAAAAAAAACAAGAAAAAAGACATAGTTGCCACCTCTAATATTGTAGTAATGTTATTTAGACCAACTTTTCTCAACTTAGTATTGTGGAAGGGCTCTACTAGAAAAAGCACCCTCCTTGAAATAAGTGCTTAATTTTACTGCTGACCTCACCCTTGGCTGTGGACAAACAACAAGCCATTGTTTAGAAATTAAGATGAATCTATGAAGCCTATTGTTTTGATGCTACAGCCAAACACTCAGCCAGGATCCAATAGCAAAATCAGCTCTGTAATATGTCATCTTTTCGCTTGGAAAATTATTTTATGCAAACACAGAATGCATCAATTAACTAGGACAAACATAAGTCCCATTGATTTTGCAGAATAAGATAGTTCCCATGGACTCTGGAGATCTAAAACTGTTCTCTGTCCAGGGCAAGATACTGCTGATGCATGATTGTCTGGCTTCTGTTTAAAAATCTCTACTGCAAAAGACCCCACTCAATGTTAGAAAGTTTCTCATAAAAATCTACTTCCCTATGATTCCAACTTCCATTTTCTGCTGGACAGCCTTTCAGATATTTGAGGATAATTATGTTGTTTTCCCATAATCTTTTCTTCCTTGGTTGAATCCTTAGTCTTTCAACTATTTCTCATAGGACTAGATTTCTGGCCTTCTTGGTATCTTGGCTGCTCTTCTACCCCAATTAGTCAACAAAAAGTACCTCAACTACTTGCAAATAATGAGGGCACAAACATGCCCCAACAACATCTTTTTTTTTCTCCCAGGTCACCAGGATGGTGCCTTCATCTGACACCCAGCATAATCAGTCTTAAATTGTCCATTAGCTGTACCAGTGCTAAAGCAGCACTTACTACCCTATCTTGAAGCCATCCATTGCCAAATTTAAGATGTATGAAATCTGTTAGTTTTTGTCATTTTGGTCCCTTGAGTCAAGGGCAACAGGTAACAGTGACTTGAAACAGGCAAAAGAGGAAGGACAGCAGATTTCATGCTGGTATGATTTTCTGCTGATTTCAAGGATGGGCAAATGGTAATTTAACTCATCAGTGGGGAAAGGCCTTAAAATTGCATTACTTTTTAAATGCAATTAAAAAGCTGGCTCATGTTTCACTAGTTCCTTTTTACATGTAGTATTGCCCAGTTGGGTGTCTCCTCTTTATACATGCACTATGTAAGAAACTGCCTCTTGGTAAGTGGTGCCAGAAATCTAGCAGGCCAAAACAAGTGTATATTAGTTGATTCCATAAATAGGACAATAAAACAAACATATCACTAGCCTTGATATAGGTAAATATTATTCCAAGAAATATAGAATTGCTAGCAGAAAATGCCTGAGAATAGGAGGAAAAGCTAACTGTCACTGCAGTAGTCAAATGGAAAGGAAGAATGAAATATACACATTAAAAAAAAGAGAAATGCCTATATTTGTGCAGATATAGGATTGTATTCAGTAGTGCTGATACAGACAGAATGGCATCTAATATAGGAATGGATTCTTCCGCCCCTTCCTTCTTCCACACATCCTATGATCCACTCTACTGTGTTGAGGACATCCCTAGAGCAGATGTGGAAAGTGTGTGTGGGCAGTCTTGGAGGAAAGATGAGTGCAAGGAAAGTCAATTGCAATAGCAGAAATCCACTTGCATAATGTTGGAGGTAGCCCATAGAAAGAAGAATTCAGAAACATATTAGTATTGCCAAAGCCAGAAGCCAAAGCTGAAATTATACCATGGGTTCATGATAATGCCACATCACAATGACCTGTTTGTAGTAAATAGTTTTCCCAGCTCAAACCCCACACAGCTTTCATAACCCTTTTTCAAATCCTGTACAGAGGGAATTGGTCAAATAATGTATCACGTCTTAATTGAGGAGAAAAGATGAGATAAATTAGCAAAGCAGCCTGCAAAAATATGGGAAAGAATAGAAAAAATGACCTGGTAGAATGACAAAAGGAGGAGGGATAGGAAAGCATTGTAAAATGAGATACTGTCAAGTACTGGAAATAAAATGAAGAATAATTGAGCACATTTCACACGGAATAAGATCTATACTGTTTCTCCATAAATTAGGTAACGTTTGTTTATACTTCCTGACAGCCAAACATCTGGTTCATAGAGTGCTTTACAAAAGCGAAAGACCCACATGTCAGTAGTAAAACAAGTGCCAGGAGTTTGCTTTAAAAGGTTGAAATTCTAGCATATCCAGAAAACAACAGGACCTGACCCAACAGAGCGCTGCCTCTGCTTTCAAAGAGCTGCTGGCATTGTACACACATACGCACACACACAGAGTGGGCTTGATAAGCCAATGACCTTATTTAGGATAAGTCGGCTCCTTCTGCTTATGGAAAGCATGAAATAACAAATCACTTGTAAACATTAACATTGCTTTTAAAAATACAAGAGAAGGAAGAGCAGTCAAATGGATCCAAAAGAGAGGCAGGCAGGCAGGCAGGCAGGCAGGCAGGCAGGCAGGCAGGCAGGCAGGCAGGCAGGCAGGCAGGCAGGCAGGCAGGCTAATATCTGTTCTCTATTGAGAACAGAGCAGCAAATGCATGACCGTACATCTTTGGCAATGTTTAAAGACGATTTGTGTAGGAAACTGTCTTAAAACAACTTGCAATGGATTTTGTCAATTCTCCTTTCATATTGTGTGGTATGACCTCCACTTTGTTCAGCTGCAATCCTTCATTTCCCTATAAACCTACATATGCATTCCCTCTCCCTCTCTCCCCCCCCCCCGGCTGCTCTTCAAAGGCTTCACATTTTCAAGTGTGTTGTACAGACTCTTCTAAATAGATGCCCAAAGGTAGTGCTGCAAGTTACAAGTTTGGGGCTGAAAATTCAAGAACTCTAGATGGCAACAAAGAGAGGGTTTTTTTTTTTTTTTGTATTTCTTTGCTCATGTCTAGTAGTCATCTGAATTGTTTGTAGTCCAGATCTTGTAGCCTTATCAAAGGAAATAAAAGGGGGTGTTCTGGTGATTCAAAGCATTTTGCTGGTTTGGGTTTTCTCACAAACAATATATAATACACTATTGCAACTTCAGCTTCCTAGTGGAGGACGCTGGGGGTTGAGTTGAGCAGTGTGATATTGACCTGAGCAGCCAACCAATGAGATTTATCCCCTCATTAAATTATTTGCCTATAAGAGCTCGGGCAAGGCTGACATTACTTTGGATTTTGTTCACTTTCTCATATCTCAGTTTCTTTAATGCGGCCAGCCCCAAAGTCTTGACTATCCTCGGTCTTGTAATAGTAGATCTTTTCACTTTCTGCTACAAAGGTGGGAGCTCTCCACACTCTGGATGGGGGCTCAAGGCTGTTTTAAAATGATTGGGGCATGATTGGCACACGTTTAAATCTCCTGACAATGGATGAGTGCCAGAGTAACACAGCCCAACCTTTTTCTGTTCTAAGCCAGCAGGGAGGGCATACATCCCAGCTTCTTTCTCTGTGGATTACTGTTCTCTGTGGGGTTATTCCTCACTGGATCACCTGTCTTCTGTTGCTTCTTATAACTTATAACTATTCATGCCATGTGATTGCCAACAAACCACAACTTCCCCACAACAAATTCCTGCCAGTAATGAGGACACTCCAGAAAACTCAGTGACTAGCAGTAGCAAAGCTGTACTATCCCACAGTGGCAACTCAGAATTACATTGCCAAAGATGTACAGTCATGCATTTGCTGCTCTGTTCTCATAACAGATATTAGCCTCCCTCCCAAA
Organism: Python bivittatus; assembly: GCF_059951505.1. Lineage (NCBI taxonomy): Eukaryota > Metazoa > Chordata > Lepidosauria > Squamata > Pythonidae > Python > Python bivittatus. Next base: position 91,440,615 of record NW_028277030.1, on the reverse strand, counting down.
AGAAGCTGAAATGAAAGAAGTTGTAATAACAGCAGAAATGGTGGAGAAAAGGGCAAGGAAGATCAAGAATTGGTCAGCACTGTCAGATTCAGCTGGCGTGGCACGGCTAGTTTTTGCCCAGCCGTGCTGAGTCAGTTCTACCGCCCACATACAAGCCGAGAAAAAGGGGAAGTGAAACCCGCGGCTGATTAATGAGCCACCTGAGACCATTTAACAAAAAACTGCAGAGCGGATATTTTGTATCAACGCTGATTAGCCGCGAGTGCTGAAGACAAAGGGTTGAGCAGCGGCTCGTGGAAAAGCGATCAGCGCATGATTGGAAAACCCCGCCTTTGCGCACACCTGAAAGAACCAAGAGGAACCACGACCATGCCAGCGGGGCAGAGCAATCAAGGGACCAAAAGAACTGAACTGAATCTGCCATTTCGGTAGAAGAGGGGATTACACCAAGAGATTTGTAACATAGGAACGGGGCAAAGCGCGGGAAGGGGAGAACTATAAATTGTATCACAAGATGTGCCAAGCCAGTCCTGGCTTTGTCTGCAATTACGTACATTACGCTTGAGTAAACTTCTTTGTGGAACACACGTGTCACGAGAGTTTCTCTAGACGAACGGGGTAAACCTTACAAGCACCAGGTGAAGATGAACTGCATGATGTTTGGTTGAAACTTCTGACTGCTCTGCCCCTACTCATTGCCAAGCAATTTAACAACATATTGCAAGGAGGTGAAATTGAAGATTGGTTAACATCTGGCACAACCTACCTGATAATGAAAGATCCAGCAAAAGGGGCAGTACCAAGCAACTACAAGCCAATTATATCCTTGCCAACAACCTTCAAATTGCTAACTGGTGTGGTAGCTGATGCAGTCCAACAGCATGTGGTTGAAAACAGGCTCTTTACAACTGAGCAGAAAGGAAACTGCCCAAACAGCAGAGGGAGAAAAGATCAGCTCCTAATTGACAAGATGATTTTGGAAAACTGTAAGAGAAGTAAGATCAACTTGAATGTAGTTTGGATGATTACAAGAAGGGATTTTACTCCCTGCCACATGACTGGATAATCAAGTGCCTAGCAATAACAGGAGTCACTAGAAATAACAGAAGTTTTGTGCAAAGATCAATAGCACAATGGAAGACAAAGTTGCTGGTCAATGGTGATAGACTGGGAGAGGTTAACATTAAGAGAGGAATCTTTCAAGGAGACTCACTATTATCACTACTGTTTGTCATTGCATTGATTCCCCTGTCAACAATATTGAACAAGTCAGGCCATGGCTATTAAACATCAAAAATATCTGCCAGGTTATCTCATCTCCTTTACATGGACGATCTGAAGCTGTATGGAAAAACACCATCTGAAATGGAATCACTGCTCAACACTATCTGAATATACAGCCAAGATATGGCCAGTACACACACACACACACCACTAGCAGGCAAAGCAGATAACAACAAGACCTGGCAATGGCTAAGAGCAGGAAAGTTGAAGAAAGAGACAGAGGGGCTAATTCTGGCTTCACAAGACCAAGCCTTAAGGACAAATGCATATAAAGCCAGAATTGAGAAGACAGCAACAGACACAAATGCCACCTCTGCAAAGAAGCTGAAGAAACAGTGGACCACTTAGTTAGCAGCTGCAAGAAGATCGCACAGACTGACTACAAACAATGGTATGACAAAGTAGCAACAACGGTGCATTGGAATATCTGCAAGAAATACCATTTGCCTGCAAGCAAGAACTGATGGGACCACAAAACAGACAAAGTAATAGAAAATGAAGAAGCTAAAGTGCTCTGGGACTTTAAAATTCAAACAGACAAGCACCTGCCACACAACACCCCAGACATAACAATTGTTGATAAGAAAAACAAAGAAGTCTAGATAGTGGACATTGCAATACCTGGAGACAGCAGAAGAGAAGAGAAAGAACTGGAGAAAATAACAAAATGTGAAGACCTGCAAATAGAAGTAGAACAACTATGACAAAAGAAAGCAAAGATAGTACCAATAGTAATAGGTGCCTTGGGTGCAATCCCAAAACATCTGGAGCAGCACTTGAACACCATTGACATTGACAAAATCACCATTAGTCAATTGCAAAAGGCAGCTTTACTTGGAACAGCTTACATTCTGCGATGATACCTCTAACACCATCAAACAACAACATCTGCCTATCCCACATCCTTGAGAAGGACTCAATAGGTGGATACAAATGCCAAATCCAGTCTAAACATCTGGCTGACTGTGCAACCAACAACAACAGCAACAACAACAATAATAATAATATATCTTTCTGCACTGGTCTTTTAGCTTGACAGTTAAAAAGCTGTTGTGCTTTCCAATCTCAATCTTCTAAAACAAGTACTGTGGGGAGGCAATATTTCAAAAATGTATTGTGGTGAAACTCTTGAAGCTATCAAACTGAAACTTGGGAGGGTTAAAGCTTGCTAAAGGATCCACCATCTCTTCTATTTTCATTTCATTTTGCTCAAAAGTAAAGTAGTTTCAGATGTTTGAAGTTTCCATATTATGATTTTTAAAATCCAACCTTGAATCTCAAATTGCTTCAAATTGATTCATGTTTCACTGAAACTTGAATTACAAACTTGAATTGTACCCTCTTTGAATCCTGAATCTCTAACTCATGTAAAACTAACTTTACTATATTTGGAATGTATTTTACCATATTTGGAATGTTATTTTTCCATTCTGAATCTTTCCTGTCCCTAATACACTAAGAATTACTAGGATGTGTATCTGCACCTTATCTGTTTAGAGGTAGTTAAAAAAAAGTTTAAAGATTATTATTGTTTTGAATAAGTGGACAGAAGGGAAGCAATCCTGAAGCACCAAATCACACAGAAAAGCTATAGACTCTCCAAAATACTGTTTTTCAAATTTTAAATTTTGGGCAACAAATGCTATGCTAAAAGCTCCACTAAATTGTTAGTAGTGTGTTTTCATTTCTAAAATTAATGAGAAATAAAAAGAGTACTTGGTTGTTGATGAAAAATAAATGAAAGTACAAAAAAACTGCAAGGTGGAGTATATATATATTGTTTTGATGCTGTTTTTTTTTTTAAAAAATATTGTTTTTGCTGACAAGAATCATTGTGTATTGAATTGCTTAGCAATTGGATCCAAACTGATAATCTGATTATAAAATTGAAAAACCTGGCTAGTATCAAATCTTTTTATATTTTTAAAATAAAAATAAGAACCATTGACCAATGTATTTGAACTTTTATAGATCATAATGCCTTAGGTAATGTTTATTACAATGCCATAAGATTTTTTGCCATTCTAGAACTCAAGCTGAGTCTGTATTGCTATGGGATAAAATAATAATGGAAGAGAATTTAATAAATCAGAAAGAAGGAGGGCCTACATAAAGGAAAACAATCAAATGTACTTTCTTAGTTTATATCCAACCTTAGTTTATTTCCAATTTTAGGCTACTGAAGATGGCTGCTTCTTCATGAATGCTGTGGCATTACTATATAAGTATTAATCAAAATTTATGAAGTGTACTGTCATAAATGTTCAAGCATATTCTATTAATAATTCAACTAAGCCATCAAGTTAAGCACATGTATTAAAAAGTTATATATTTAGTTATTTTATTACAGTCACTGGCCAGAATTGCAAACAAAAACACATTAACAATCAAGTAAAAACAAAACAAGATAAAATATTACAATTGGAGGTGGGTTTGTCAGTCTGCCGAATTTTACAGGAGTATAACAAAATTTAGCTACGTTCAAGGAGACTGAATCATACTGATCTTGTAACAACTATACACAAAAAAGATCAGAATTTCCTGGGTGTTTTACCATGTAAGGAGTTATAAGGCAGGTCCTTGACTCCTTATAGAGGAGTGTACAGTGTAGCAGGACATGAGCTGTAGTTTCAGCTGCCCCTCATCCACAGGGGCACAGTCTCAGCTCATAGGGGACTTTTTTGTGTTGGCCCTCCAAAATTGCTGTGGGGAAAGTGTTAAAGCGAGCTAAAGTTTGGAATTTGGAAACAGTTATGTGGTGTGCGTATCTCACTGGTTTGTAAAAAGGGGCTTGACTGTTGAGAAAAATATGCTTAGGTAGAGCAGACTGGTCCTGTTGGGATTCCAGGTCTTTGATGCGTTGTTTAAATGCACTAAGTGCGTGCTCATAACCTATCATTAGGAATGCCTACCTGGAAAAGCCGAGATGTTGAAGGTCCTAGCTGGGCACCAAAAAGTAGTTGTGCATAAGCCTTAGCTGAATATAGCTTCAGTGCTGTTGGGACATGCTGTGCTCCTCTGGTAAGGTGAAAAGGTTGAATTGTGGCCACTGTTTTCTGAGCATTTTGTATGACAGAATTTTGGAGTGCACTGGATTTGGTGGCGCTATGGAAAACCATGCCCAAGTATTTAAAGGATTTTACTTGTTCAATACTCTGGCCATTTATCCTCCAGGTATGCAGTTTAGGTCTCTTTGCAAAGATCAGGATCTTAGTTTTGCTATAGTTGATTTCAAGTGCTTCCTCAGAGCAGTAATTGGCCAGAGCATTCAGAGTCTAAGTCCAGTTAATCGTTGTGATAGAAATACTATGTCATCTGCATACAACAAAGTTGCTATATATCTGTTTGCTAGTTTTGGGGGGTGATGTTCTAGTTGATTTATTTTATTTTGGCCACAAGTGGTTTATATACAGATTAAACAGTAGAAAAACAAAAAGGCTAATTTCTTGCCTTCATTGGATCCATACTCTAGTATAGTGTAACTCCCCAATTGTATCCCCCCTAAATTACCTATAAATCATTGTGGGGGCTAGATGGGGATGCCGAAGATCAAACTGACAAGGAGAAGAATTCTTATCCCAGCAATTAGCAACCACTCAGAGACAGAAGTCTGGCTTTGGGTCTCATGCCATCCCTGGAACTGGCTCTTCTGACAGTGATATTGTTTTCTCTGACACCCAAAATACACCCATTTCTCCAACAGTATGTACCAACTTATGTTCCCACCATTCTTGGGGACCTGTCTCTTACAATGGCCACTACTGGGAACTTAGACTGACATTTGGATACCTCTAAAACCCTAACAATTCTTTCATGGAATATTGCAGGCTGGAATGCTAAATCCAAAGACTCCACTTTCATGAATTATGTTACTGAATTTGACATACTCCTACTTCAAGAGACCTGGCTAGACAACAGCTTGTTTATAAGAGGGTATAAGTCCTTCCCACTTGCAGCAGCTCCTGGAGCAGGATGAGGTAGACTGTGTGGTGGCTTAAGTATACAAAGTTCAACTAAGCTACATTCAAATGTTATATAGTTAGACCCAATGGAGTGCTATGCAATGTCTGTGCTGCTAAAATCTAATAATGCTCTGTTACTATTGGTCAATGTCTATCCTCCAAATAGGTCCCAATTTAACAGCTTAAGGATCAAATACAAAGTATACGTATGTACCCTTATGTTTAATAACCCCTGTGGTTATGTAATACTTTCTGGTGATCTAAATGTAAGGATGGGGGTAAATGCTGAGGCACTTTTTACTCAGTTCCATGAATGCGCTCCAGAACTAGTTATAATCCCCCCTCTATCAATCTGGCAATCTAAAGATTCAAAAGGGGATTACAAGGGGCTGTGTTTATTATGAACAATTAACAAACTAAATTTATATCTATTGAATGGATCAGTAGTGATTTCCCTGGCGAATTCTCCCAGTGGGTTGGCTCAAGACCTTCCTTGATTGATTATACTTTAATCTCATGGAATTTAATCACTCTTATACAAAAATTTTATTATATATTTTATATAGACAATTGACCTAATAGTGACCATCTTCCAGTATCAGAGTTATAAAAGCATCCAACAATTGCTTTCTGGAAACAGAACCTACTCCACTTTGGAAATGGACCTAGAGCCAGGGCTGGTCTGTGCCAGATGGACTCAGCGACTCGGTCAGCAAACCTTTCAGTTGCTTCTGTCTGCTGCAGTTCCATTCTACTATAGTTAAAGAGAGGTCTGGGAATTCCCTTCTGCAGACATTCATCCAACTGATACAGTTACTCCAGCCAGTGCTCTCCACCCAGGTATTGAGGAAGAGAGAAAAACATGGGGGGCAAGCCTTATCCCTGTCAGTCCTGATTTTACATGGAATGTTTTAAGGCCAAGAGTAAAGTGATTAGGAAATTCAAATTATATAGAGAGCCCAGCTGAGCACTCCATCCAGGACTTCATGCTCCTGAAAAAACAGTACAAACATCCATTACAAAACAAGAAAAAAAAATTCACTAGGGCTTCCTGGCAGCAATTGATAATAGCATCTCAAGCCAGAAATCCCGTTCTATTCTGGTGCCTGAAAGCTTCCCATCCATCTGGCAGGCCCTTCTCACTTCTCCACCTCTTACTTGCACTGGTGTGGGAAGACTACTTCAGAGCATTATATTCACAAGAAGAGTCTCCTAAATTCGACTTAAATCTTAATGCGAACCTGCTCCCTAACTGGGCCCCAGTTTCAAGTGCTGAAATAAAGGCGCTTCTAAATCAACTAAAGCCTGGTATTAAAAAGTTATTGGCACTTCCTGTACCAAAGGGCACATCACACTTTATATTCCACAGGTTCTGTGACTCATTCATGTCATAATTTCTGAGCTGCTTTGCAGCTGTTCCTGAGTTATTGAAACAAGGATTACCACCCATGTATTTACTGTATCACAGTGGACTTTAGATTACCAATTTGTCCTGAGATAGGAACTATAGGATGCTGTAGGAAACATCATGTGTTGCATATTACTGATAATATCCTAGTTCCATGTCTAAATATCCCTGACTCTCACAAATCATGGTTGCATTATGGCTAGACCCTGATCTGGCCATCATATGCATCCCCCAAATTCCTTCCAAGTACTGATTCCCTCTATCTGTTAGCAATGGTGCAACCAAGACAGGGGTCTGAGACAGAAAGGCCCCACCCAGTAGAATAAAAGACTCTCAGCTATAACTGAGTTAGTTTACTTTGTGTTCAAGTAAACTGAAAATATTGAATTGTATTCATCTATGTCTCTCCATCATGAAAAGAATATAGTGGTGTTTTGAAATCTCCTAAAGAAAGGATGGGTAGAGTAAGACCCTTAAGCCAAATCCCTAAAATTGGCTAATGGCACTTTGGCCTGTCAACTTTTGTGACTTAAGAACTGTGCTGGGACAACCTCATATAGGTTACATGTGCACAATTTCTACCATCAAACCAAACATAGTCAGGGACTTTGCAAACTTGTTTTTGTTGGCAGCTGGTGAATTTGCTCCTTGAAACAAAGGAAAAGATTGCACACCCAGCTCTCTTCCATATACTTAAAAACTTGCAATAGGGCCATCATCATTAGCACAACTGAAATTATTAGGCTAGCTTAGGGGACACAGGACACAATTCTGTCCTTTAGAGTGTGGCTTGGTGGACAGAGGGGCTAAGGAACAAAGCCCTGGCCTCATTTTGCCTCCTAGTCCTACTTGTAATCCTGCCTCTTATAAATGTACTCAGTGTCCTAATATGCTAGAGAACACCATGAACCTTTCACATAAACTGTAACTAGGTAATGTAAGAAAACACACTACATGGCCAGCAATACAGATTGTACCTGCAAATTACCAGGAACAGAAAGATGGCAGTTAATATGTTACTTTAGAAGTGTATAATTCATCTTTTTGTTATATTTGGACCAGAAATCACATCTCCCCTATTTTTCCATACTACTGTTTGGGCAGGTGCCAATGCTACACGATATTCGGCCAAACACGAGCAAGCACGAAGTAAAACTGCAACTTTCTAAAAACAAATAAAAATAACAGTGTATTGCGGAGGGAGTCATCTTACCCTTGCTGTTAAGAATAAAAGAAACTGTTACAAGTATAGGAATAAGCAGCAAAGGAATGAGTAATATCTAAACAGGTTTTCTTTCTTTCCTTCCCTGACTAGTATATATGTACTTATGCATATATTAACATCCCTGAACAAGTGGGCCACGTGCCCATATTTATTGGGGAGAGGGAAATCTTTAGGAGAGGTTATAGCTGGAAGTGGCAAGCCTTAGCTGACACAATGAGGAAAGTGTGCATTGCACCGGATTTTTGTGGGGTTTTTTTGGGGGGGGGTATTTTCTTCCTTTTTTTGGAGGAGGGTGGATTGTCTGCAATTCAGAGTTAGCTTCCTTTTGATTAGTGTGCTACAGTCATATTAAACTGGATTATTTTTTTGCTCAAAACCTCTAGATTTTAAAATGTGGATTACGTTAATCCTTCCAGTGTATGACTTGAACATTACATTCAGGCTGTCTAACTCCGCTAGATGGTGCAGTCACCCTGCAATACAGGAGTTCATGAAGAGAATGCAATGGCATTTTTGTTGAAAGGCTAAATTTCAAAGTGACAAGAACATTCCCCTCAAAACTATGAACAACAACAAAATAGCACTGCTCAGTTTTTAAGGAACACTTTTAGTATTTAATTGAATACTATTATATATACAGAATATATAGGACATATATTTAAATACTAAACAATTGTGAGAAATCCTTGCAGTTACTTCTAATCTATAGATTTGGTGGCTAGAATTTACCTAATTTTTATAATGATCTCTTTTTCGTTGATCTCTTTTTAAGCCATGACTGTAATAGCTGCTGTTGCATTTATAATGAACTATAATGTAAGTCCACAATTTAGTGCAAGTTAGTACAATAACATGAGCCAACAATCTAAGAAGACTAATTTAAAAGTAATTTGCCATGAGGCAGCAATGGCCTAGGCACAGGAATTGTGGGGCTTCACATATGGAGAAATACTTTTAGAAATAATCATGTTAGATATATGAAAACAACAGAATAATCAATATGCAAACTGCTATTTAACCCAATTGTAAATTTCCAATGGACTATGTTTAGGGTTTTATCCATTTGTTATTGCAGAGTAGCCTATGCCAAGATATAAATTAGCCTGAGGCCAAGCACTATTGGAGTGGCCTTGCTGAAGGTCACAAACATCAAGATCATTTTTTATTTATAGCTTGCAGTTAGAGGTGTTGAAAGGGTTGGTTTTCTGCTGATATACCTTTAAGACTTGTTTTTCGATGAAAGTTAACATTGACTATTAACAACAATCATAATACTCTTGAATCAAAAAGACTTCCTTGAACTTCTTCCTTGCAAAGTAGAATAAGCATCACCAAAAGACTACCCATGTCTGTTTGCTGTTTGTCTTTATTATGTGATGACTTAGTGCTTTAAATTGTTTTGTTTTTGTTTCCATGCTGAAAAATAGTATAGCAGAAAACAGTTTAACATGGTTTCCCCCAGGGTTTTCTACTTTTCTCCCAGAATTGGCCAATTTGAGGATTCAAAGGGTGATTTGACCATTTCCAGAAGCATATCATCCAGAAAAAGATGTAATCAAATTCTAAAGGGCTGTTTTACACATCCCTACTGAAAAACTAAAATGGATTCCTATTTTTTCCTCTCTTTTTTTGCACAGTGGATTGTTCTAAAATGAAATGAAGCATACTAAGAATCTCTCGGAAACTGAATTAAAATATTGTTTTTGCTTAAATATTGATTAACAGGCTGACCCATATAAAACAAATTGAAGAATAAAGGAAACTGAGGCTGGCTATGCCATAATAAGGATTTGAATAAACATTGAGAGGGCAACAGTTACATTTAAAGACAATTTCTTTTTCTGACTACATGAAAATGCATATTTTGAAACCAAGACTCAGGCAGGCTTCTGGATAAGCTTAGAGGTCTACTAGAATTATTTTTTGGACTTGTCATGCAATTTTTTTCTTCTTTTCAAATGCGAAAAATCAGTAACATTTAGTCAATGGACAGGAAGTACCACAACCCACTTTTTGAGCCTCCCAAGATTGCAAATTGGAGTTTGGCAGTGTTTGCCGAGGAGTAGCTTGCATAGTCAACCAGTGTTTGCCACGGTGAATATGGACAGCCACAAATCTCATTTACTAGAAGAAAGGACTATATCTGACCTTGTCACTTCTCCACTCCTACCTGTCTGACTAATATCTATTTTTCTAGGCAATCGGACACACTTCTAAACATGGCATCAGACAATAACCATCTACAATTTTTCTTTATGGTACCTATGTAGGCCAGAGGTAGACCTGGAGATAAGGTAATGCTGATGGGTGATGCTTTACTCTGTGGTATTACACTTCATAGATTGATAGATTGATAAATAGATATAACGTTAGGTGGCAGGAAGCCTACTTGATGCTTAGTGGGTATTTTGGCGCTCACTGATATCAAGCTGCCTACCTCTGCAATGGGATAACTCTTGTTGATTTGTTTCAGAAGAATTAAACTCTGGGCCATTTTACTATTCCATTCCTTGGAAGAAGGAACTTGAGGTCTCTGTAGTTTCGTATGCCCTACTAGACTTTAGAATAAAATTTCTTCTCTCTTCTTCATTATCTCCTTCAGGTAGAATGATATATAGTGTAAGACAAACAATCTAAATGATTTAGTTCAGCACAGATCTCCACCTTTATTCGAGTCTAATTTTCATGCTACAGCCCATACTTTATAACTGTCAATATCAGTAGTGTTGCCGAGCAAGCTTTGCAAGTATGACTCATCAATATTGAGAGGGATGGAGGACAATGTAACCAGCACAGAAATAGATATCAATACAATATGAGGCAAACTCCTTCTAAAGTTCCTGGAAACCTAAATAGTGTTTGAAAAACATCTCCATATGATGGTCAACAAAAGGAGAAAGACTGTGAATAAAGGAAAGTATGTTGAGTTCACTGGCAAGAATGACCTATATAATTTAAAGGGTCTAGAAAGCTAAAGCCTGATTTTTTTAAAAAAGAGGAAAGAAAATATAGACAGCAATCTGTTACAACTATCTGAACATGCAGCTCAGAACAAAGAATATGTATGGCATTTGTGTCTGCTGGGACCAAACCAGGCCTCTTGAACTCCATAAGGAGCAGCAATGCCATTAGCCAGCAAAGAGTTTCCATTCCCTTAACACAGCAATAACTCTTCAGCGTCTTTCTTCTTGGCCTACAGCCACTACAGAAGGAGGACATTGCTAACTATTCAGGGTAGCTAGGATAACAACATCCTAACAGCAGTATTGATCTGTACTGTATAAGAGCACAGAATAGTTTTGATGGGCAAGGCTTTTAAAATCATTTTAATGCCTGAAATAAAATCCAAAAAGAGTAACTATGTACTCAAATTCTGTGTTTTTAATTTGCAAAGCTATGTTAACTTCTCATACTTTTCTGTTTCGTTTCTTTCTTACTTTACTGCAATTCAGTTGTTACCAAGATCTACAGTCAGGTCCAGAAATATTGGGACATCGACACAATTCTAACATCTTTGGCTCTATACACCACCACAATGGATTTGGAATGAAACAAACACAATGTGCGTTAACTGCAGACTGTCAGCTTTAATTTGAGGGTATGAACATCCAACTCAGGTGAACGGTGTAGGAATTACAACAGTTTGCATATGTGCCTCCCACTTGTTAGGGGACCAAAAGTAATGGGACAGAATAATAATCATACATCAAACTTTCCCTTTTTAATACTTGGTTGCAAATCCGTTGCAGTCAATCACAGCCTGAAGTCTGGAATGCATAGACATCACCAGACGGTGGGTTTCATCCCTGGTGATGCTCTGCCAGGCCTCTACTGCAACTGTCTTCAGTTCCTGCTTGTTCTTGGGGCATTTTCCCTTCAGTTTGGTCTTCAGCAAGTGAAATGCATGCTCAATGGGATTCAGGTCAGGTGATTGACTTGGCCATTGCATAACATTCCACTTCTGTCCCTTCAAAAACTCTTTGGTTGCTTTTGCAGTATGCTTTGGGTCATTGTCCATCTGTACTGTGAAGCGCCGTCCAATGAGTTCTGCAGCATTTGGCTGAATGTGAGCAGATAATATTGCCCGAAACACTGCAGAATTCATCCTGCTGCTTTTGTCAGCAGTCACATCATCAATAAATACAAGAGAACCAGTTCCACTGGCAGCCATACATGCCCACGCCATGACACTACCACCACCATGCTTCACTGATGAGGTGGTATGCTTAGGATCATGAGCAGTTCCTTTCCTTCTCCATACTCTTCTCTTCCCATCACTCTGGTACAAGTTGATCTTGGTCTCATCTGTCCATAGGATGTTGTTCCAGAACTGTGAAGGCTTTTTAGATGTCATTTGGCAAACTCTAATCTGGCCTTCCTGTTTTTGAGGCTCACCAATGGTTTACATCTTGTGGTGAACCCTCTGTATTCACTCTGGTGAAATCTTCTTTTGATTGTTGACTTTGACACACATACACCTACCTCCTGGAGAGTGTTCTTGATCTGGCCAACTGTTGTGAAGGGTGTTTTCTTCACCAGGGAACGAATTCTTCGGTCATCCACCACAGTTGTTTTCCGTTGTCTCCCGGGTCTTTTGGTGTTGCTGAGCTCACCGGTGCATTCCTTCTTTTTGAGAATGTTCCAAACAGCTGTTTTGGCCACGCCTAATGTTCTTGCTATCTCTCTGATGGGTTTGTTTTGTTTCTTCAGCCTAATGATGGCTTGCTTCACTGATAGTGACAGCTCTTTGGATCTCATCTTGAGAGTTGACAGCAACAGATTCCACATGCAAATAGCACACTTGAAATGAACTCTGGGCCTTTTATCTGGACATTGTAATTGGGGTACTGAGGGGATATCACACACCTGGCCATGGAACAGCTGAGAAGCCAATTGTCCCATTACTTTTGGTCCCTTACCAAGTGGGAGGCACATATGCAAACTGTTGTAATTCCTACACCGTTCACCTGAGTTGGATGTACATACCCTCAAATTAAAGCTGACAGTCTGCAGTTAAGGCACATTGTGTTTGTTTCATTCCAAATCCATTGTGGTGGTGTATAGAGCCAAAGATGTTAGAATTGTGTCGATGTCCCAATATTTCTGGACCTGATTGTATATAACAATTACAGCTTGTATAATAAACCATTAGAAGTCAGGCTATTATTATGAATATAATTCTAATATCTGAAAAATAAAACTCATTTCCTTGAGATTATGATTCTCTGTCTCCATCTGTCTCCTTAAATTTCTCCACCACTCACACATGATACTTTTCTCCTCTCTCTTTCTTGTCCCTTTGAGTCAGTTTTGACTCCTGGCAATTGCCTGGACAAGTCTCTGCATTTCTCTTGGCAAGATTTCCAGAAGGGGTTTGCCCTTGCCTGTTTCCCAGGGCTGAGAGGGAGTGACTGGCCCAAGGTCACCCAGCTGGCTTTGTGCCTAAGGCGGGACTAGAACTCACAGTCTCCCAATTTCTAGCCTAGTGCCTTAACCACTATGCCAGCCTGGCTCTCTCTTCAGTTTCATATTGAAATAAATTTCTGTTCAAAGAGAAATAATGCTGCTATGGGCAGCTCATAGCAAAAACTATACTAGTAGCCTTCAGTTATTAAATGCAGAGAAAATTTGATGGGTTATTGCCATCATTCTAAAACCCCCCCAGAAGTATGCTTTCTGTCCTTTTTGGAATCTGGGTTCTCATGAAAAATTTCCATCCTGAAACAAGGAATGCAACAGTATATTTCCCTAACGCCTCTCCTATCTGGAACCACTTTTTTCAGTGGTTCTGAATTCTCAGAAAGTTAAATTCTTTCATGATTATTAGACTTCAATGAAACTTCTAAACAAATATGCTTAAGGTTGTGCAGTTGGTACTGTAAGTTGCAGTTGCCCTCCATGAACAGAAGGGTTCCTTTCATTTGTGGAGAAAAATGAAATTCCACTAGAAAATGGCGGAGAAGCCATTTTTTTTTTAGGTTCCCCTTTTGCTTTGTGAGCTACCACGTTCCTGGACCCCTTCTCTCTCTGAATCAGTCTTGTTCTTAAAATTCAGACACATCCAAACATACTTCGGTGTCTTTAAGTATCAGTATTTAGTACTGCAGCAAGAATTAGCAGTAGAAGATGCAGAAAAAATGGGGCAGGGATTGAACAGCTAGACTGAATCTAGTTGACAAGCATATAGTTAAAAGCAAATGTGCAGATCTGCCTTCAGTATCCTGGTAGTCTTCAGATGTGCTGAGGGTGCAACTCAGAAATTCCTCCTGTAAATATGGCCTTCTGGGAGTTGCAGACCCAGCACATTTGGAGGGCATTAGGCTAGGGAAGAATGTAAAAAAAGTTGTAAAAAGTAAAAGATGGGAATGAGATGATTATTTATAGCCTGGGTTGTTACAGTGGCAGCTTTGGGTGCTGATTTGCCTCACATTTTCCAGGCTCTATGACCTAGGTCATTTTTAAAAGATTCTTTTTGTAAAAATAACATAAATGGGCCAGAAACTTTCTTTGAAAGCAAATCTGGTGCATGGTCGCAGCCTAATTCCTTTGGGGGGGGGGAGTCAAAGATAAGATGTGCCAGGAGAAATTACGTTGGAAGGATGGGGCAGGATGGTGTACAGAGAAACAACCTCACCGATGTGTCAACTCTCCAAAGCAGCATGTGAAGCATGTAACTATCTGGGAAGGAAGATACGATTCAATGATGACAGTAAAGGCCCGTGTGGTATAGTGTAGTATAGTTGGGGCACTGGTTAGATTCAAGTTCAGACGTTGTCCTCAAAGCTCACTGAATGCTTTCATTCATTCTAGCTGACTGAGGACTGTTGTTTTGGGAATCACACTGGAAGAAAAGGCATATTACACCGCACCATGAGCTTCTGGCATAAAGCTGTGACCTACATCTAAATAAATAAATACATGCATAAATGTAAATTTTAGTGGACAACACTGACATATTTGAGAAAGGACATTTCCTACTGACCCCATGACTCATTTTATAATTCTTCACCAGGGAGCAGTTCAAAGGAAGAACTTCCCTTATCCCTCCCCTATTTATGGATCCTGCTCCTTAGACTTCTATTTGGTAATCTGAACCAAAATATTTCTTGTGGTGGGCGGTGGAGGAATGGGGACAATGCACCATTGTGTAGCAGGTTCCCCTTCTACCTACAAGTAATAAAAGACAGTTATATAACATTGACATTACGCTGCCGTTTATCTTAAAAGAAACATTCTGCAGCTGCAGAATAGCAAAGTTCGTATAGGCTAAGGAGCAGCCTTTTCATGACTCTTATACATCCCCATCCTTTCATCTGTCTTTTATCATGCATTTCCACACAGGAGGTAACATCTTTTACTGCTAAGGTAGAGGTAAATTGCATCAGGCAGAAGGAGCAAAAGGACCTTCATTAATGAAACGGAGGAAACAACTTTGCCAATGTAAAGTGTCAGCAGAAAGCATCAGGTTCAGTTTCAGACTTCAGTGACCTTATGAAAACAGAAGCAAGCAGAAAAGGGATATTTAAAGTTATGGCTGTGTTACTGAGAATCCCCACTGCATTGTGAGAAACGGGTGAATGGATTTCTCCTTGAAAACCTAATTCTCACTAAGCACCCTCTTTTCATTTTATGACGGCTATGATCAGTCTTTTGAATATAAGAAGGAAACTGTTAAAAAGTGAATACAAATAATAATTACACCACCCTGCTATTAATAGTTCTGTACTTCCAAAGATCTATTTTTGCTTCCACATAGATCAGTAAAAAGCTGAGCACAGTTTAGGACTATTGGGGCACAGTTCAGGGTTCTTAGGCTTCTCTTTACAGAGCTCCATGTTTTAACAGTCAAACAAATATGGATTAGGAGCCGACATGGATTGGAACCTGCACAAGTATCTTTACATTTGCAAAGCCTGCTCCATTTTCTTATACAGTATATCAAAAATCTTGCGCCTGAATGTGCAGCAGTGGAAGACAGTAACAGGAACAGCAGGATGGATGAAAGTCACTCAAATGAAATGAAGTTCATATTCTTGTACTATTGCTGGGAATTTCAGCCTTGTTTGGAACGAAGGCCTGGTAGTCGATTCTCACTACAGTGTTTTAACAATTCTTCTCTTCTAAATCAAATTCTAAAACCATGACTGACGGTTAAGCAAAACATTTTACTTGTAAGAACATTTTCTTATATACAGTTTTTCAATTGGCAGCTAGTTACCATTCTATCACTTACTTTGCCTGCCAAAGTAATATCTGTGATATCCAGACAAAGATACACTTTGGCATGGTGCTTTGAAACACATGTAAATATCCTTCTTTCTTTCTCATATTTTAAGCGTTTGTCCCACATAATCTCTTTTATTCCTGTCTACTCCAATTACTGTTGGAATATTCTACAGTGATTACACATACTTTCAAAGATATTCAGAGAATCCTTTGTTGGCTCCATGAATTATTCTTGAAGAACAGCACCTGAATCCAAAGGAATCTATGGAAAAAGGGAATAATCCATGGGACAAATAAACAAGTGAAAGGAAGTGGAAAATGGGAGTCACTTTTTCCTGATTCTCACTTCAGCCTTCTGTGGGATCTCCTACATTGTACTGAAGAGTCCAACAGCAGTCTGGAATAGATTGGAGGCCCCAGGAAGTTTTGCAAATGGAAACTCAACATCTCTTTCCATGACGACTTTGCTTGATGTTAATTCCTGAGCAGGCTCATAAATGGAGGATATGGCTCTGCCCCCCAACAATGCTAAAAATAAGAATAGGTACACTATCAATAGCATAGGGCTAATCATTCTCAATCCCCCCCCCCAAGTCCAGCTGTGCTGCCTCATTGTGGTGGGAGGGGGGTATTCCTGGGAGGCATGAGGAAAGATCAGGCTCTTCCAGCAGAGCCAATTGCAGATTCTTATCTGTAAAAGCAGCTTCTCTAGCGTCACAGTTCTGTACCTGTCAAAGACAATCAGTGGCATTCACTGACCTTTTCTCTCCTTTCACCAAAATAGCAGTGCAAAAATCAAGAGCTGCTATACAACCAAACAGGAAATTGAGAAATACAGTGGGTGGTATAAGTCCAAAATGGTCTTGCCTTTCAGAGTCCTCTCTAGTTTTGACCAAGAAGAGGAAATAAGATTATGTGGTATAATAAAAAATAGTGAGTTGCTTAATATTTTTCATCAGAAGCGCTTATTGTTAACGTGATTTTATTTCTGCGAAAGCAGTAATTTCTGTAGCAGCAAATGTGGGTCAAAAGCTTGGTTTGAGGCTCAGATCACACCTCTCCTTAGGCAGGTTGCTTATTTCTCAGTCTTACTAGTTTATCTTCTGTTGTGTTGCAAGAGCTGTCAGAACAAAAGGAGCATTTCTTTGGGCACCAGCTGCCACTGATTGTCACCATTATGACATTTGAAAGAAATAGCTGTTAATAAAAGTAGAAGGAACTGTGGGGGTCCCTGTCCATGAGTCAATGCTGTGAAACAATGTTCAGCTTGCAGAGGCGAGATTGTGGTTTAAAGAGCCATATGTTAATTAGCAATTGCTCCTAGTGATTTCAGTGGGAGCTTTAGGTATTTCCCACCAGAGTTATATATGGGCTGTATCAATACAATAGCCCAAATGCTGAACATTTTGAAAGATACCCGCACAAAGAAGAAGCAATTCAGCTATATGACCCAAATATCTATTTTAGATTTCTTAAGTCATAATCTGAACCCTATGAAACTGATTCTGAACCCCATTTGAGAGATTAATCATCAGTGTACAGCATCCACAGCCTAGGCAGGGTTCAGGCAGCTATGGAAGGCAAGGAAGTTTTTGGGGAGCATAAACTATGAACAAACAAGTAGCATTGCACCAGGATAGTTGCAGTGATTTGCCAATAAAGAATCTTACAAATTGATCACAGCAAGCAGGCCTCTAAGGATTCTAACCCAGCTTTGCCTTAATTAATTGTCACAGTTGTAGAAATTGAAGAAAAGTACCATGGACAACATGATATAGAAGCAATGGTGGCAGAGGCTTCTTCTTCATCAAAACCTCTGCCATGGAATAGAATCTACAATCTCCTTGTACTTGGTCAGATTTTGACCAAGGCTTTGGCCACCTTCACTCTCACCGCTTCCTTGCTAATGTTATTACTTCCACCTCTTCTAAAAAGTAAGACATGCCCTGAATATATAAGACAGAATAAGGCACAGGTATAATCCTATCAAAAACACAGGGAGCCTCTGTATTTTGTGAGCTTGGCCAAAATACCCGTAGCATTTCTGACCATACACAGCAGAAAACCCTCTCAAGGCATTCAGATGCATAAGCACCAGGGGTGGGTAATCATAATATCTTCTTTGACTTCTGCTTATTTTCTACTTCTTGAAGCTGTCACTTGACACAACCATGAGCAGGTAATTATTGCCCATAAAAAATCAAAAATCACCCTGATTTCTTATCAACAAATCCCCCTCTTTCATGATTTCCTGGTCTTTCCCAGTTTGGTAGGCATCATGTGAATGCTTGTTGCATCATATAAGAAGCCTTGAGATTACACATTTATCAGTAAAATCATGAAAATTGAAATGGGTGCTGTAGTAACAGAAACTGATAGCATCCTATCCATTTATAGAAGCCAGGTTTCTGCTACACTGAAAAATATTTTTTAATAGCTGGAAGAAATTTAGAGTAAGGATGGACAAATTTGTCAGGTTTGATTTCACCCAGTTTCTAATTTTTCCAACTGTAAGTTTGTCTTATACTATTTCTGCATAAAAATAATGATGTACATTTCTCTCATGTTTGTATATTATTTGTTGGGGACTATTCCCCAATATTGTGTAGATTTATATGCTACTTCCATTGATATTTATTTTTGTATACATTTTCAGTAATGTGCACCCTTTCTTTTGTTGGAAAACTACATCACAACATTTGCAAAAATGTGAATAACAAACCATAGCTGTGTTTGCAATGTGAAGGGCAAATCTGGCATATTAACATTACAATATGAACTGAACAAATTTCTACCCCTTCCTAATTTAGGCCACCCCCTTCTCCTCGCTAGATCTGTGTGATAAAGACCAAGTTGGTCTTATTTGGGATCAAATCCTGGGTTATTGATTGTTATCATTTACCAATCTGACATTTAGCATCAGCTTATGAAAAGCAGAAGAGTTTCTGGTTCACTTTCCCTTCCACTGTCTCACATTTCAATTTTACATAGTGTTAACAACTCTTTAGATAGTCATACAAGTTTAAAATTATGTCTGTGAGTTTATTATATAAAAAATACTAAGTATATGAAGAATGAATAGGATTCCAATTGTATTTGCTACCTGGAAGTGGGGAGTATTTAAACAAGTCCAATTCTATAACGTTCAACATATTATTTACAAACCTAATTCTGAATGTAAAAATTACTGACTTTGTGCTGAAGTACTATAGCAAAACTACTGAATATATATATAAAAAAGGAAGAAAGTCAGGACAGAACTGTCTGATCAGACTCTCCTCTCTGGGGAAGAGAGATACTAACCATGACTCATGGGAAGTGAAAGATGACATTTACTGTCCATTCAGACAACTGAACAATCTTCTTCAAATATGGCTGCCTCTGATAAAGCCTTGGATGGGACAGTAAGTTCAGAAGCATAATGCAAAATATATAATACATATACAATTGGCGAATTGGTCATTTTAAGTATATAAAATATCACTAAATGTCAATAATTAGAAAGACACCCTTCCTTATTGAAGCTTTGTTGATTGGTTAATTATTTCATTACCTTTTTATTTGTATCTAATAGTGAAACTTGCAGAGCGTTTTCATCATTATTTTCATCAGCAAAAAATAAAATGAGAAATTACATTGGTACTTGTTTAAGGCACCTTAAGCATACATTTTAGGATTGATAGGCTTTAGCTGATATTAATGACAAGCCCAAGAACTGTAAGCAAATAAGTAACTTTAGTTTTCTTGCTTTAAAATCAATGGATACAGCCTGAATTATATTCAAAGGGGTTTATTTATGAATGGTATTTCCTCATTTTTGCAGTTTTTGCAAGAAAGTCAGTGATAATGATCCCTTCCTTGCATTTTGCAAAGTTCTAAGGTTCTGGTCAAGTGTGCCTTTTGATTTGCAGGAGATGATTGTCATTAATTGTATCCTATTTATTTTGATGATCAGTTTTTCTACTGTTTGTTTTTTATGTCTTTGTTGTATATGATTGGTGTGGGCTGCAGTTATTGCAAATGCATACATACATATATACAATATATACTCCATTTGGAACCTGAACTTGAGATCAGTTGCATGGAAAGCATATTCTGCTGTGAATCTATGTTGCCTTCTACTTTCTGTTCTGTTGCTGAGTCAAAATATTCCACAGGACAGAGACAGATATACAGTATCTGAAGCTTGTTCCTGAATCTCACTGAGTGTAAAGTGAGAACAAAATATGAGCCAGGTGAAAACAATGAACAATTCAATAGTGGAATATTATATTGCAAGAGGAAAATGTATATCAACCAAAGCTAGAGCATTATTTTCTGAAGTTGCATCTCTACTAAATAGGAAGAAAGGCTATCCAATTTAGATTCTATTGACTAAAACAAAAAACAAAGCAAAAAAACCCCTTAACCTATTATCTAAATTATTTCCAACTTTTTGAAAAACTTCTCTTTTTCACTATCACTGGATAATGATGAAGTTCCAAGTACCTGCTAAATTTTGTAGAATGGAGGATTAACCATTTTATTGGTTTCTTCATTCCAGCAATACTACAAATAATCTTAGATGCAAACTGAACAGCAACCAGTAAAGTATAATATGAATGCCATGCAGCCTCTATCCATATTTCATTTTCAGACTATAGTAAATACAACTTTTATATCCAGTAGTTCCCCACTGACTGTTTTGTTCTGATCTAATAGAAGTGATGAGAACTTAAAAGCTTGCTATCCCCAGGCAACCCCCTGCCGACTTCTAAAATCTGCTCTAGAAGATTATGAGGTCTTCAAGGAAAACTGAGAGGACCGTAGAGCATACAGGGAAATAGGAAAAGAGGCTGTACAAGTCTCTATTCTACAAGTAGTTTCTAATGCAACACTGGAAATAGTTTCATTATTACAATTATCTCTGTGTTAAACTTAGAATCCGTAAGCCACTGTATACATTCTGTTACCTCTAATGAAGGCTTTAGGCCAAGATTTGTTTACACCTTTTTCCTTGTATAAAGTAAAAAGATTACATAAAATTTTCATCTGGTTATAGCATGTATCTGATGATCTGCGTTAAACCACAGTAAGTACTAAAGTGCATTGTGAGTATTTTCAGTTTCTTCTATTTGCATTGGAGTCTGTCAGGTTCAGCCCAAAGAACTCCCCGAGACAGTACAGATACAGTTCTGTTGCATTTATTAGCTTCCACCTCAAAGACAGAAATCTCTCCAGACTGAATCTAAACTTCCCAAGCCAGCAAGCCAAAACACCGTGAATTCCTTAGGGTGGTGCCAGTCTCATCTTCTTAACCTTCCCACACTCCTGTTGGGAGCTAAGGAAATGCTTATCTCCCTGAGCATGTCCTTCATCAAACCATTCCATCACAGAGTCTTTGCTATTTTTGCACAAAATAAAAGGAAAATGTAAGAAGCCTAGCAATTTATTATCTTTTGCCTTCTGATGTGATTTTGTTTTCAGATACATTTCAGACTGGAACTAATGATTGTTGCCTTCAAGGATGCATGGAAATTTTAAATGTATACAGGGTAATAGCTAAAATACTTTTATTAAAGTGTCTGTCCTTTAGCTAAATTTGTTCTACTGAAGTACTCTACATAGAGCTAGAATGATAGAACTAAGCTGACAAGCTAGAATGATAGAACTAAGTTGACAAGCCACCAGGCTTTCTCCCCCCTGCACACATTTTCTAATAAATAGCAGTAGTGCATGGACAATAGACAGACTTCCTAGGGCCTTAGTCCTCAATGTGGTGCCTACAAACATTAATGGACTTGGTGACATTTCTCTTGGTGCATCCATGGCCCAAGTTTTTAAAGGTTTAATTATTTTTTTCAAAGGTAGAGCAAAGCATAAGCCTCAAATATTACTCAAATGTTATCTTAATTCTGTAAGTACCTCTGATTTCCACATAGATCTCATAAGTCTACTTAGAATAGAAAAATGGTGTGCTGGCTGTAGCCTTGTGCTTTGTTTAGAACTCTGTACCTGCTTGTCTGGGGGGGGGGGGGGGAAGCCAGGGGTAGAGGTAGTGGGTAGAAGGTGTGCATCAGTTTGGCTCCTGATAAATTGTTGATTTTTATTAGACCCAATCTTCAAGCATGGACAGCCAGTTTGGTATAGTTGTTAGAAACCACGCTAGAAACCAGGAGACCATGAGTTCTAGTCCCACCTTAGGCACAAAGCCAGCTGGGTGATCTTGGGCCAGTCACTCTCTCTCAGCCCTAGGAAGAAGGCAAGGGCAAATCACTTCCAAAATCTTTCCAAGAAAACTGCAGGAAATAGTCCAGGCAGTCACCAGGAGTCAAAAACTGACTTAAAAAAGCATAAATCAATCAATCTCCAAGCAGTCATTTTGTAAGAGAGCCCATGACACTATCTCAACATTGCCAAGTGTACTTGCCATTTTTATAACATCAGTCTGTATGAATACATATATGTTTTTCCTTTTTAACATTTTGTCTAGATATCCAGATACATCTAGTAAACAGATCAGAGAACATCTATTTCATTTATTTGTCCATTGGAGTATTTCAGATCTAAGTAAAAAAAACATGGTAAATCATTATTTTCTTGACTTTTTTTTTTTTTTTTTTAAATACTGATGCCATATGGTATGGTCATATCACCTGCTGGAACATGGTACAATGTGGCATAAACCCACATGGCCATACTGGATAATTTTTTTCTGCAAAAAACCGTTGGGGAAAAAACCTCTTAGAGCCATTTGTACACTATAGAAAAGAACTGCAAGCACTATCAGCCCCAACCATTGATATTTATTTGTTTGTTTGTTTATTTGTTTATTTATTTAAGAATGACACCAGCTGGACTTATTTTCTGCCACTTTTCATCCCTCTGTAAATCTGCTGGGAGCAAACACCAAAATTCTTAACCCCAAGTTCCATAGTGTAGCATTTTTAAATCACTAATAGGGTCACACAGGCATAGTATTTCAAGAGAATCGGTAATGCCCTACCATATTCTTTTCTCTGTATCTCGGCACCTATAACTTGAGGTGACCTATGTTTTATTCCATTGTTCTTCATTTTTTTGGAAGTTCTTTAACTGCTTGTGTTAGAAGATTTTTTCAACTGAATTATCAGTTCTATAAATGAAAGGTCACTATAGTTCAACATACAGTGGTACCTCGGGATATGAACGCCTCTACTAACGAACATTTCGGGTTATGACCAGCTTCGGCAGGAAAAATTTACCTCGGGTTACGAACTCACCTCGACTTGCGAACTGGATCTGTGGCCATTTTCCCTGCTGCCACGTGGTCGCGGCTTCCTGGGTGAGGTCACGGTAGCAAGGAGACATTCGATGAGGCTTGTGGTGTGTTTTGCGGTGTTTTGCGAAGGTTTTTGGTGTGCGTGTTAGCATGGCTCCAAAGAAAATGCAGGGCAAGCTTGGCGGGAGTAAGGCTCTGAAGAGAAAATTGCCTCGGGTTGCGACCAAATTCGGGCGGAGGGCGGAACGGATTAACCGGATTTACATTGAACCCTATGGGGAAATTCGCCTCGGGTTGCAACCAACTCGGGATACATCCAGAGTCACGGAACGGATTAAGCTCGTATCCTGAGATACCACTGTACTTTGTTCCTTTCTCCCTCCTCTTTATTCTTCCTCATCCATTTCAACAACGTGTAAGTGTATGGGGTACACAACAACTAAAAGTCTCAGATTTTTGGAAAACAGTTGATTTTTTAATTTGAATTAAAATAAACACCTCCTGACTTAATTTCAACTCAGAAGCAAGATGTAGAAATTCAAAGATTTGTGTTTTCTATTGACTAGCACAGAAAATCTATATTCTCTTTAAGCGTTGATCAGTGTGGGGTGATGTTTTCAGAAAGAATCAACCCAGCTTCTGAAGGAGTGAAACGAGTATACTGCATGATTTCAGAAAATATGGTGCAGCCATTCTAAAACTAAGCCCCTTGAAATTTTGATTGTTTAAATGGAATGTGCCTAAAATTTGTTGATTGTGAAAGACTTGGATGACATTTGCAGCATTTATCATTCATCATTAGACCCTCCCTTCCTTCAAAAACATTGCAGTGCCTTGTTGTATCAAAATATGCCTTCCTGTCACTTTGCCTAAAAACTCCCTCAGTTTACTTGCTTTCACTTAATGTTAGGTTAAATATTTTTATGTCTTATGGACTGGCAGTAATGCTTAGGTATACAGCACCAAAGAACTTGATATTAGAGCTCTATTATCACACCAGCTGCTGCTGATTTCTACAGGAAGCTACCATATATTGAAGCTTAGCAATATCATCTAGAAAAGTGAGAAAGTTGGAACTGCTGTCTGGCTTCACCTAAGGCTTAGCAGTAAATCACACCTCTTCACATTTTTAACCTTTTACTCAGCACATGACTTGCCTTGGCAGATGATTCTTAGAAGCAACACAGCTAGATTAGAATCTTTCTTACAAACCAGAATGAAGCCTTAAACACTATGGTTGATTGCCCATTGCAGTGCAATGAAGCCAGAGCAGAGGTTAAACTCTAAGCTTTTTGGTTGAAAAACTGACAGTTCTCAGCTCACCTCTACTTTTCAGTGGATTGGGAGTCTGTCCTACTTTTTTCAGATCTGGTGACTCTAAAAAATAAATTTCTATTACAACATGTCAATCCTACATTCCCCATTGTTTGCTCAAGGTCATCACTAAATCATACTTTCAGAATTTAACCTGGGGCATATGCTTCTGTAAACCAAATGTACAAAGAGAAATAGCAACTACAGCATTCCTAACATGACACGTAATCAGCCTCTTAAATAAATGATTGGCCACCTTTTGAGGGAGAATGATTGCATCATCAATTTGTGCACATCCCTCATTTCTAAAGGGAATAAAGGATAGTGAACCATCTTGGGAAACCTAGCCCATGTTTGTGTGCTTATTTGAGTGTTAAGTGGACACAGCAAAGCTTCATACCTGACTCAAACACCTGCTTCTTAGCTGTAAATACATCAAAAAGCAGAAACATTATGTAATGGAAGAGAAGGAGGTTGGGCATTTCTAGAGTTGGTTTTGTGTGGTGTGGACTAGCAATGCTATTTGTGTCAAGGAGGAAGAGGAATCGGCAGTTGGAGACCCAGCAGGAGCAAGCAAAACCCAAAAGCAAGATTTGTTGAGTGAATGGCTGGTGGAAAAGATTGTAGTTTTCAGAGAATGCACTG
The DNA here is from genome assembly GCF_059951505.1 of Python bivittatus. Taxonomy (NCBI): domain Eukaryota; kingdom Metazoa; phylum Chordata; class Lepidosauria; order Squamata; family Pythonidae; genus Python; species Python bivittatus. The sequence goes on along the minus strand of NW_028277030.1, from coordinate 91,415,311 downwards.
GATGTTAGCAAGGACAGCTTGACAAAGATGCTCGAATCCAAGCCCAGGAAAGAATTATTTTTTTCTCTGTGCCCTCCTCATGCCCAGGACCGCCACTGTTCATTCTTGCCTACACAGCCAGCTTGGAATATACATATATATTGGAATATACATATCCGAGCTGGAAGAAGAATACATTAACCTGGACTTTCATCTCAGCTTCCATTCATTTGCCTATGGAATATGCCTGACTCTAAATTGTTGTCTATTCACTCTGATGATGTTACTCAGTTGTCTGCTAGTGGTACTAGCCAGGCAGTGGTTTCTTGACATTAAACACTCCTTACCAGAAGTTCTAGAAAGACTTTAAGCATCTTGGTTTATAAGTCTGTACAGAACAGAAACAAAATAAATCATAATATTTCAACATTCAGATCAGCTAAAAGCAGCAGTGAACTTTTTGTTATAACTTCATTAGCTATAATACATACACTACTCTATCCTGCATTCAAGGCTCATAACTGGTCAAGCAGAAATAAACCCTTTTCATCCACGATAACAAAAGTTATCTTCAATGAAGACAATTTTTCTTTTCAACCTTAAGAAAATATTAGCAAGGAAATCTCTTACACACTTTCCTGAAACAGAAGTAAGCTGATGCTGAGCAGCTGAACTGATTGCATTTCTTTGCTGGATCTGGTGGACTGTGTACAAAACATTCTTTTTCAAGCAGTAGTTCCCATTCTTGGGTCCCTAGATGATGCCTCATTAAAATTCCCATCATCTTTCATCATTAGCCCAGCAACAAACAGGCAACCAAATTTGGGAACACTCTTCAAGGATCACACGGTATAGAAAACTGACACTAGTATTGCAAGTGGTTGGAGCCAGCAATGAGCCAAATGTTTGGGTTGTGGAACACTTCAAAGGGATGATTTAATTCAGAGGAGATTGGATCAAACAACCTATTGAAACAAATTTTCAAATCAAATCTCTGAGGCAGTTTGAATGATTGTATTAAATTAGATGTCTCTGAATCATTTCAGAGATATGTGAAGATGATTCAGAGATTTCATGGAGTTTTGGTTTTATAGAATCTCAAACATTTTTGCAGCTTCCTTCCATATAAAGACAAAATAGAGTGCTAGGTTCTTAAATAAGGAGTAAGCTAGTGAGTTTCATCACCTCTGCCTACTGGAGAATGGAATGGTAGTGTTCTGTGTTTGGCTCTGTATTCTAGATTTCACTTTTTTGCTATCATTGTTTTAAGCATGTTTGCTTGGAGAAGTAAAAAGATTTATTCTGCTGCTCTTTTTTAAAAACCTACTTTGCCCTTTCTTGGGTGACCCTCTACTTGAATCTCACTGCCTTCAAATCTTGAATCTCAGATTCCGACCAAATCTTGCTACCTTAAAATCTCAAATCTGAATTAAATTTGCATAATTTGCACAAAATTACATTATTCAGGTTTGTGACACTTTTATTTCACTGAGTTCAGGAAAAAGGCTCTTTGTCAATACCTTCCTAATCACCTGCAAAGATCTGGAAATGGGAACCATTTGTCCTCAATGAATGCCTTTAATTGTATTTGCTATATATTTTGTATTAATTTAAATCTTGCCTTTGAGTGTGGAATTCCAGATGTTGTGCATGATGGAGTTCCTGCACACATAGATTTCTGCAAGATTTGATTCTTATGTCAAAATGAAGAAAGCTGTGTTGCCTTGTTGCAATGCAAGCTCCATCCCTTGCATCCATGCACACAAGTCATGGTACACACACAAAAAAAGAGCAGAGCTTGCATTTCAACACTACTTTTCTCATTTGTCCATCCTTGACCCCCTTGCAGATGTTTTTAGTACCTGGGCATTCTCCCAGCTATTCAGACCAGAACAAAATTTGCTTAGCTTCAGCATAATGGTTGAAGGTCATGAGCTCTTAAACCCAGTTGGCAAGTTATAGTAGTTCTATCCTTTTCAAAGGAAATGGAGATGATAAAATAATGGGGTTATCACTATGACATGCAATTTCAACTGCATATTGCTAATGGAGGTTCTCGGTGTAGATTTTATGGCTCTATATCCCCCATCAAGCAAGCACGTAGGCAGCCTTTAAATGTATACTTGAATAGTATTATTCTGCTAAATTTCCGAAAAAGAAAATGTTGCACAGGAGACCTCCCACAAATGCCTAAGGTCAGATTAGGCAAGTCTTTACCCCTTTTCCGAAGTCAGCCATTCACCATGATTATCCTGGCTGTTCCATTTTGCTTTGACATGCTGTTAATTATGTTTGAGTCTGCATAAAAATAAATGTGACAAGGACAAATGATGGGTAATAATATGAGCCAAAAACAGTGGTAAGTATGTTGCACTCACATATATTTCATGCACACTATCGTGATTGTTCATGGAAACTTGGAAGTGTTGTCCCCCCCTCCCCTTTTTTTAAACCTCCAGCTAACTTCTAAATTCTTTGCAATTATAATCTTCCTAGACATTATTCAAATAGTGGATTATCATGGACATTCATCACTTGCAAAGAAAGGAATTAATGAATCAAAGATATATAATCTTCATGTCTGTATCACAAGGTTAGACAATGCTTTTTCATCTGGGGGCCAAATTTTGCCTTTGTTCTCTACTTGGGAGGCCACAAAAAGTCTGTTTGTTTGGTTGAGGGGATAGAGGCTTGTAGTAACCTGCATCAATTATAGCTCATTCTTGGTTTTGGAATGCTATTCTTGAAAAATGTCCCAGCTCTTTAGTTTTGTGCATAAGATAGAGAGAGGGTTATAATGGCATTTCTCTTACATGCACCATGTTGACATTCTCCTGGAATATCAGTCCTGATTTCTCCCAAGCTGGGCCACAGCCCTTTGCCTGAATCTGGCATGACTTTTCATGGCCATTTCTTACTATATTGCTGGTTGCTGTTTTCAGACATTAGAAGTTACTTGCACAAAGCACTTCTGTCTCATTTCCAAAGATCTCAGTATTACATGGGACCTGCAATATGACTGAGACTGTTTCGCCCTTCCTTTCTCTCTGACTGTCCTGCATTGTCAATCATTCCGGCTCTCCCTGTTCTCCTCCATGATCTTTCAGCGGTGACTCTGAGGGTCATCTTGAGTTGGGAGCAGACCTCACTCATTCAAACTTCCTGCACCTTCCTCTCTTCATGATGAACTTTAATACAACTGATGGATGTGTTTTTCCATTTTTTCATGCAGCTTCAGTGGAGCTGCCATTTCCAGTGTGTTAAGCTCCAAAATGAAAAATCAGGAGCAGAGCTTCACCAAGGATTTTGAACTGACACAAAATATGCTGTAGCTATCTACTCTGCCTCCTATAAATGATGATTTGTCCTATTTACCCTGATCCATTTCAGATTTTGGGCCTCATCCAAGTCCAGTGCACAGTCCTAGAATTTAGTTATCTGCAGTACTGGCACTGAAACTTCCCAAATGTTCCAGTGCAACTCATAACTATAATAAAATAAAAAATACCAGAAGTTTCCAAATGTGAATTTCTGATATAAAATACACAAAATACAGCCTTGCAGATGAAAACATTGAAACTAATATCGATTCTGAAATAGGAAGATTTAACTGATCTCAGGTTGTACCTCTACTCTGGTGCTCTAGATCATCTTTCTGCATAGTTTAATTGTTTTGGCAATTGTTTGTAGGAATCTTCACAGGAGGAAAATTTCTAAGTACTTCATTATGACTCAGGACCAAGATTGTCACTGAAGATGAAGATAAGTGAAATAAAGAAAGAGATGATTTCTGCACTTCAGTCCAGTCTTAAAAAAACTATTTGGCTCTTGAACTTCCTTAGCAGCCAGTTTTTCTTTCTAGCTCACAGTAAAGGCAGCTGGAATGGGTGAGTGGAACAGAGCTTTGGGGTTCATTTTTCCTATTATTTTCTTCTAAGCTGCAACTGGGTGTATTCTCCGTGGAGTGCTTGAGACTGTGTGGGGATTGTTTTAACCTATGCTACTACACAACTCTGTAAAGAGTAACAGGTTGGCCCAGACATGGATTAAGAAATTGGCACGTTTGGTGTTTAGAATACGGCTAGTAGAGCTTAACTGTATCTGTCATTGAAAAAGTGTGTTTAGCAGTGTCACTTTCACTTTGAAGTAAAAGCAGACCACTGGGGAGGAGAGAGAATCAAACAGTAAACAGAGCAGTTTTTCTTCAGCAATATAGATGCAAAAACAGAGAACCATTTTGGGAAATTCTTGCTGCACTTTCTCTTGAGTTTTGTGGATTCTAGAAAGGACCTATAAAGACAAACAATACAGCAACTACTTCCACTTCTCCCTCGTGTTCAGAGCAATGCAGCAAAAAGATTTAGGCCCATAGTACATGATAGGAGCATCAGCAATGCTTCTACTCACTTTCATTCTTTTTCTGGGCCATGCAGCAAAGATTTTGGATTATTGAAGAAACAAGCATTTCATCTTCTTTCCCCCTTTATCTAGATATAATATATGAAAAGACTGATAAATTATAAAGAATTTAAACCTCATAAAACAAGAGAGAAAAAAATCAACTTGCAAAACACAACCTGAATTCTTAGTGTTTAACATGGATGATCTATCTATCTATCTATCTATCTATCTATCTATCTATCTATCTATCTATCTATCTATCTATCTATCTATCTATCTATCACACTTCAATGGGAAAAAAGAATTCTTTATTGCATGGAAGCAAAGCACTTTTTAATTCATAATGCTCCATATCATGAAATGCTGTCTGTAAAGCTACTAAGGCATTATCTCCGCGGGATAAATAATATAAAAAAGCTACATCTAAATATATGTACATAATTCTATACTTCTACAGTTTGATGTTCACTGAGTTTTATTTTACTTTTATTTTATTTCTTGGATGGCATCTTTAAAGGCTCATCCACATCTTCCTAACCTGGATATGAACATACTCAGTTAACTATTTTTATCTGCCATGTCCACATGACATTCCCTCTGTCTCATCCCCAGCCTTCAGCTGATGCAGCTTCATGTCTTTAACTTTTCCAGTTTTAAAGGAATCTTTTCCATCTTCTTCCAACACATTTTTCCCATCAACACGATCTAGTATACTTCACCACAGTGTGGTTGGTGATGCAGTCAGGGGTGTGCTCTGCCTAGCTCCTGTCTGTTAATCCAGGCTGCTGTGGACATGCCCCCTCCTCTCTGGCCCCTGCCTCTGATGGGCTACAGGAGAGAGCAGACACTCATCAGGTCTTAGAGAGGCCCTGACAAACATGGACTGAAGAGTGTTATAAAGAGCCCTGGTCTTCTATGGCACAGAAAGTCAGCTGAAACTGGGTAGGGGAGCCAGATGAGGTGCCAGATGGGTATTGCTGTTACCGTCATTGTCAGCTATATTACAGCTTTTCATCTGCTTCAACCAAAATGAGGTTTTGTATAACCTTACTTCTGAGTACGTTTGAGGAGGATGGGGAAGTAGCATACCTCAGTATGCTAATAATGAAAGGGAAAAAAATTAAGGGCGGTATTTTAAAAACAAAACAAAACAAGAACCCAGAGTTGGAATGTAATGTTATATGCTTATTATTACAAAACAATTTTCACTTTTCCATTCCAAATTCCTGAGTTCCCTTTTTTTCCTTTTTTCATCTAGAAAAAGAAGATAATATTTTTCAGGGTTTGCAAGCACCGTGAACACTGTATTACATCTCTTAGTCTCTAAGACTTCCTCTTCACAATAGGAACCAATGCCTTCTCCAAAGGGAAGGCACTTTTCTCCATATATGCAGATGTAAGGATCTGTCAGTTGCAATTTTGCCCATTTTTTTTTAAATTTAGCCAAAGCTAAGTTCATTGTAGCCTATTTTTCATTAATTTTGGAAGCTTTCCCAGTAGCTAGAAGAATGAGCAGACTGCCCCTAGAGTTGCCCTGGAGGTGTTAATGTACCTGCCCAGGCACACTGTAAGGTCCATGACAGACAATAATTCCATAGAAAAAGCACTACAGCTTCTTCTCTTTTGCCAATAAATGGTTTTAAGTATGAATCCCCACTGAAGTAATTGCTTATCAGCCTTAGAGAGTAATCTACATGTTTTGAGAGGAATTAATTCCACAAGCTATGTTGCTCTGGATACCTGATACAACATCAGTGTAAAAATAATGGCTGTCATTGGACATTGGTAGAGACTATATGTTTCTCGAACAACTGTTTGGTGTTGTTCAAGTGTTGGGTCAATTTGGATATTCTTAACCACCATTCTTACTAGTCTTCAACCATTTCCATGCCTGAGCTGACAGAGACCATTTCAAGCTGGTAGCGGAGATCTGAGAGATGTCAATATTCAAAATCAGGCCATTTGATTCAGAATGGTCCAGATTTCATGGCTGCCATGAAACACACACAGTGTGTTCTTCCAACATGTTAACTAAGGTAAGTGAAACATACTTAATTGGGGTGGGTGGGGAAGATACTATTTATCTTTTCCATACTGAGAAAAGTAAAGGCTATGCACGTATATCCTATTTAGGAGTACACATAAGGCAGCCCTTTCTTTCTGCATATTGAATGTTGCAAACAAGAGACTTCCCTGAAGATCTTTTTGGGGTTGATGCTTTGCAGGCTGCTCACATACAGTCTGGAATTAGGAGCGAGAGCTCTACTGACAATCATATTATATCATGTGACTAAAACAAAAAGGAAAAGAAAGAGCTAAAAAAGAATCTCAATCCAAACTGGGGAAATAACAAATGTGATTTTAAGGTAGGCAATTGTAAACTTATGCACACTGATGCAAAGAATCTTAATTTCACATATATGTTAAGGGAGATTAATTTGTGGACACTAGCCAAAAAATGACTGGTGATTGCAACTGATAATTCAGGGCAGATATTGATCCAGTGTAAGGCTATTTTAAAAAACAGAATCCTTCTTATATAGTGTTAGGAAGCTTTTGAAAATAGAATTATTTATATAATCATACTTTTAGACAGAGTAGTTAGACTTGGAATACTATCTACAGTTATGGTTACTGCATCTCAAAAGGATATTACAGAACTCGAAAAGGTGGAGAAAAAGACAAAGTTGATCAGTGGCTGAAACAAATTTGGTTGAAGGAAAGTTTCAAGATTTGGGGCTTTTAAGGTGAGGAGGAGGAGGAGGAGGAGAAAGAGGAGGAGGGAAAAAAGTGGCATCATAAAGATCTGTAAAATGGTATATAATGTGGAAAAAGTAGGCAGGCATATTTTTTCATTCATTCACACAATGTTATATCCTGGACTCACCCAAAGAAGCTGAATAGAAGGAAGTGGCACCCAACTGGGACATCTCTAAAAAGGCATTGGGTAAATTTATAGACATTAGAATTATTAATCATAGCAGTGACTCCAAGATGGCAAAAAATGTGCCTCTCAGTACAGCTATTCAAGAAAATGGTATTAAGGACCTCTTGCCCTCCTGTCCTACTTCTATCTTTTCATATATATCTGCTTGGCTGGTGTGGAAACAGAATTCTGGATGAGATAGACCTTCTCTGGTCCCATTCGGGATGATTCATTTTTATACTGTTATTGTTATAATGTGAATATAGAATGCTTTATTCACCTTTAGAACAAATCATGTGTGGAACATCCTTTTGGAATATCCTTTTATTAAAAATTTTAAAAATAAAGGTTTGCTTGATCTAACATACTTACAAGGGCAGGTGGAACCTATTGAGAATAATTAATATTTTTATTCCTACACTTTAGAAATCTTCCCATAGCCCTATTTTTAAAACTCGCTTCATTTTCTTCCTCCCTCTCTCTTATAACTCCTATTCTCCATTCCACTCTGCAAAAAACCTTCTTCCTTAAAAACAAACAAACAAACAAACAAACAAACAAAGAAATCTCAAGTAAATTAGAGAAACTAACAGCAAATCTAAAAAAATTCCAACAACTTTATGGCGTATTGCTCTGAGCAGGTTCTGCCATTCTGAGAAATTTCAAATCATGGAAACTGTTTTCTGAATTTGTTATAAATATAATGTGGGAAAGAAAGTAGTTGTAGAAGGTAACAGAATTCCCCTTCCCCAGTTCCCTGGAATCCAGCAGTTTCTGAAACTGCACTGCTAAAATTAGGAGATGAAAAGGAAACGTGATTGTTCTCAAAGTATAATCTCTATTGCATTTGACGTATGAAAAATTGGTATTCTGGAAATAGGCAAACCTTATTCTTCTGAGAAGGGACTTCCTGAATGCTAGCATCTGAAAGTCTTAACAAAACTTGGCAGCATTTTTACTGCCTAGTTTCTTTAATGAAAGCTTGGTAAGAGGCTGTATTCTACAAATTTGTCCTTGTAATCTTAACTTGTGCAATTTGCTTTATGAAGCTCTAAATTGCTTACTTCTCTTTTGAAAGGCATTGTTTAGTTATCAGAAACATACTTGAATCAATTTTGATCAAAACCAGCATTTTTCTACATCATTATCATTTCAATAGCATACAGTGAAAATTGTACTGCACAAACTCATATATTAAATCTTGCCAAAATGGCAAACAGCATTTAGAAAAATACATCAGTGATATGATTGGCCAGCTGCACATATAATGCTTTTTTAAAAAATAAACATCACTTTCCATGAAAATGAGATTGTGGGAACAAAAATACAAATAATGTGGTATAATCATTTTTATTTGCTTGGATTATTTTTAGGATTTGACCAGAATTTGAGAGACAGCACTATCCAATGATGTAGATATCTCTGTATAAATGGACAATAAGTACAGTTTTATCATTTGTTGGTATATATGTGACCATCTATATTATAATCTGTATTATTTCCATTAACCCTACTAAGTGTTGTGAGGTAAGGTGCATGGATATAAAATTTGCAAATTTGCCATGTAAGTTGAGAGGTGGCACAGGTTAGAGTGTGGTGATTGGATAGATTAAAAGCCCTAGCATTTTCAATAAACTTCAGCTGTGAAATGTCATATAGAGAAAATATTTTTACCTATAAAATAATTCTGATATTTTTAAAAGAGTTTTGTTTCCTTAACTTTAGCACTTAACAAATTTGAAAAAGTTGATGTTTCTCATAAATTATTTATACTCCATTACAAATATTGCAATTTAGAAGATCATTTTATTATAACAAATGTACTAATTTTTTTCCAAATAATTTTGCTATCCTTTGATTTGACCTTTAAAGCTCTAAATGACCCAAGGAGGTATATATGTAGTAGAATGCTCTGAAATTACACTCTTTAGAAGATTCAATGCATTTTACCCATCTATAGGCACCAAAAACTCACCAATGTTCAGGGCTTGAAAACATAATTTAACATTAAAAATGGTACATATTTGAATAGCCAAAGGAGACCACAAATGAGAAAGTGAGCATCTTTATTGCAGATTTTCAGTCATATAAGTAAAGCTGTGTTCTGGAGGCTTTTATGACATGAAAAATACTGAGAGAGAAAATCAATAGCTTAAAACAAAATGGAAAGTGCTAACTAATTCTGGAAATTTGTATGGGGACTCATGCCCATCTCTTGTCATGCACTATTCAAAAGGTATGACAGCATTCTTCAGATGTGGCATGTTAATGATTGGGACTATGACAAATAGTAATTACACCAGCAGCATGCACTTAAGGCTGATGCTAAAATAAAAAGAAGGGCAATTTCCCTGGCAATATTGTTTTCTCAATTATTTTACTTGCCCATTTTGACTTAGGCCTTCTCCCTATGATCAGAGTAAAAAATACTGTTTCCATCTATATAAAGGTTGTGTGCAAAATTGATTATGACAACCCAGACATCTATGTAATGGCCTTCCAGTAAATACAAAGCTAAACAGAAAAATCCATCTTACAGAGAATACTAATAACAGCTTTGATGCCTCCAGCAATGGTGCATTTTGGAAAGCCAACCAGCTTGTCTAGTGTGCATTTAATGACTCTTAAATAGAAAAAAAGAAAACGATATTCCCATTTCATTGCATAAAGTTCCACTGTTCTCTGCTTTTGGCAATGAATGGATGTCATGATACTCCATTTGCAAGCGCAGACTTTCATCTTCTGAGAGAAAAATGCAAAACCAGATTGTTTTCTAAGTTTCAAAAAAGATTGCAGAGGGGAGGGGAGTGGGTAGGGACAGGAGACAGAAAAATCTTTATAGAGATATGAATTGCATCAAAAATGTTCGGCCTACACTCTAAAGATCCCATCTATCCATTGCTTTATCATGATTGTTCACAATTTTTTTTAAAAAAACTAACAAAAAAAAATAGCACCATCTGATGACATTTAATCTCCTTTTTAAGGTCAACATTGAGTTCATATTTAGCTGAAGTAACAGTGGTATGATTGAAGAATCTCTCTCTATAATTGATCAGCACTGGTGCATGATTTCCTGCCTAAAGTACTATGCAGGGGTGTGCATACTACTTCATAATCAAAATGTTTCAGGCTTATGAACACTTTTGAACTTAAAGCACTTATAGTATAGTCATAATAAAGCCATTGGACTTTAAAGAAGCTGGATAGGAAAAGTATTGATGCCTTTGAAATTTGGTGTTGGAGAAGACTCCTGACAATACCATGGACAGCCAGGAAAACAAACCGATGGATCATCAAACAAATCAACCCAGAGTTCTCACTCAAGGCAGAAATGACCAGGCTCAAATTGTCCTATTTCAGACACATTATGCAAAGACCTAGCTCTCTGGAAAAGGCTCTAATGTTGGGAAAGGTGGAACAAAAGAGAAGAGGACGACCAAACAAAGTGGATGGACTCAGTGGTGATGAGTGCACCATTGGGAGACTTGAAAAAACAGGTTAGGGATAAATTGTCTTGGAGAAAGTCTATCTTTATGATTACTAGGAGTTGAAAATGACTTGATGGCACATAACCAATTAAAAAAATGCCTATTTTAGGATTTGTGCTGCAGTTTCCACCTAAAAATAGCAGGAAAGTTCATAGCTGGGGATTGCAAAACGGGGATTTGAGTCTGATTCTACATTGAATTCAGTCTGAATCTGAATCTGAATATTAACCACTAGTCAGAATTTGCTCTTCCTGGCCAATAGATGAGCACAGAGATGTCTTAGCCAATTAGGGCTTCTATGCTGGCCTTAAACTTTTGTCTCTTTCTAATTCAGCACTTTTGCAATAAAAAAGAAATCCCTTTCCTCTCTTCAAAAAACAAGTAAAACACAAACATTTGCTGTGCTTGTGATGGTGGAAAGGCACCAAGCAATGCCTATATTTAGGCCCTTTTCCCAGTCCTGACCTCCAGACACCATACTGAGGTACCAGGATCTAGGAGGCGAGGAGAAACAAGCACCCCATTCAGTGCTGTGCTGACTGATGCTTGTGTGCAACAGTGGCTGTTTGCAAACAGAAATTCTCCACTTGGATGGATGGATGGACAGATTAGAGACTATAGCAGATGGAAGCTGAGACTTAGTGTAATGGAAACAGTTTGAAAAAGTCACCATAGGATCATACTGCTCTGTGATCATATCTTCACCCCTCATTTGCAAATAGCCAGAGAGAAGAGCACTACATTATTTCTGCATCAATCAGCTTTAGGGACCATGAGCTATCAATAGCTCTTACTAAGCAAGCCTTTTTCTAATCATCTCTTTTCCCTCCACTCCACTTTATTTGCAGCTGTTATCTTTCTGGTTAGTAATTCTGAGGGAATCTTCCTTCCTTCCTTCCTTCCTTCCTTCCTTCCTTCCTTCCTTCCTTCCTTCCTTCCTTCCTTCCTTCCTTCCTTCCTTCCTTCCTTCCTTCCTCCTTTCCATCCATCCATTTATCCTTGAAAAACATTAATTATCAGAACAGCAGACTGAAAATACACTGCAATATTTCAATTTTGGGATAAGCTTCAGAGATTTCTGTTGCTTAAGATATATGTTAAACTAAATACAACTTTCAGAGATTATCATGAATGAAACCATCATGCTGCTAGCATGATAAACATCAACATATTGTTAAATACTCAGAGCTATGTGCAAGCACCATACATTCACTTCCATTTTTCCAGTATCTGCAAGATAATCCACTTTTATCATATAATTTTAAATAAATGTTGTAATTTGAATGTGAACTCCTCAGGGCAAAAGTGTACTTCATAAGCATTTCATGAACATATCTCTTAAGACTTGCCGTTTATCACTCTTTATTTCCCTTGTGAAGTTAAAGAACTTATTACATTGGTCCACTTTAACTCTTTTTGGTAAGGAACACTTGTTTCTATATTGGGAATTATAAAATATTTGATGAACAAATGTTTACTGTGAAATATGACCACAGATTAATATTTCATTTATTTGGAGGCATGTGAAAGAGAAATAGAATGCAGGATGCCATTATATGAGTTATCTGGAACTCAATCTCTTGAACAAGGTAATTCAAAGTTTAAAAAATGAGGAGGATTGAGTTGTTAAGTGGTTTTATATGAAAATAGTTCACACAAAAATAGTGTTTGTCATCGAAAATATGCATATATTATTGAATATAAATCAAAATGTAATATTTCCATTTGTAATACACATGTGCATCTATTCTTTAATACAAAAAACTTTGTTGTAAAAATGGCACACTTCAAATAAAATAATTGTTTCTGACTCTTGCTGTTGTGTGTTTCTATGAGATTTGGAACTCAGTGACAATTCTAGAATTTAAAGGAGCCAGAAATCTGTCATCTTTAGTGTGGGCACAAGGAATAATAATAATAATGATGATGTATGTGAAGAGGGTGATGTCACCACTTATTCAAACATTTCCCAACTGAAATCAAGGAACATTATTGATAGAAAACAAAATTTGAAGAGACTGAGGGAAGGGAGGAAGCAGGGTGCAGCTGCAGAATCAATAGCTCACATGGAATCAGATAATATATATTTACTGTCCAAGTCTCAAAGTCTATTATTGTACCTCAAAGCAATAATAAGGACATAAGGGCATCAAAGGGATTATCGGTTTCACAGAGCTCCACCCTGGCCCTCTTTCACATTTGCAGCATTTCCTGTCTTGGAAAAGCTGTCAGCACTTAGCGAGAAGGTAAAATGGGGGAAACCTAAAAAAGAAAACACCCTCTTCTCAATCGTCTACAGGAAAATTGTGATATAAAAAGGGGGGACGGGGAAATAGAAAGAAAAATGTTTTCTTAACTGTTACAATTTATATGTTAATGATGCTCATTTTTTTGAGCAATAATGGTATTAAAATAGCCTTTAGTTTTAACATTCAACTACACTGGTTTTATAAAAGTATATTTGGGAAATTTAGGCAGGTAACATAATTCTTCAATTGCCATTTTACTCTTCTGAGGAAACAAGCTGTTTCTTATTTTCTGCTAGTGTTCTGTCAGAAAATATAATGCATTTTCAATCATCATCAATTCTTTATCTACATAAGCAAAGCACAATTGTTTTGACTGACAAAGGAAAACAGAATCTTTTCTGAAGAATGAATGAGGAAGAGCAAAAGAAATCACAGCATAAAATATTATTATAACTTAGCCTGGCAGGAAACTTTGCAAAAAACAACAGAAGACATTACTAGTTGGATAAGAATCTGAAAAGCTCCATGTTTCTTGGGATTATTGTAAATATAGTTTCCTCAGCCTTCTTCACTCTTATCAATTTATGATGCATCTATAGAATGACTCAGTCTGGTTCAGGGTACATTCTGAAATTTCAGAAATGAATTTAGCTTATATAAATTATTCCAGAGATTAATAAACTTTGGAACCTACACCCTAAGTGAGTTTCAGAAAAAGGCAGCATTAGTTTCCTGCAGTATATCATGGGAAAAACACAAATGGTTATAACTTGTTCATTTTTTTCCATGATGGAGCAAAATTAATAGGAAAACCAGAAGTCATGAGTAGAGAAACATGCATTTTATAGAAATTGGTTCAGAGTTTTTCATGTTATGCTCCTTTAAAATCTGATATGCTTCTCTTTAAGGTGTAACTTTGTTGTTTTGAGTTATCATGTGATTAAATATATTTAATTAATTTATAGCCCTTTTCTTACTCAGTGTGACTAACGATATAAACATATAAAATACAAAGGAAAAAAATCACAAGAAAGGGAATACTATTTAAATGGTAGTGAAATAATTGAAATCTAAAAATCTTGCTGAATTTGCAGCAATAATAGTCTCTTTTGTGGGGAACATCCATGCCAACTTTTAAACAGATCGAGGGAGTTTTGTGAAAAGGAATAGGGTGTTAATAATGAAGGATCATGATGCTTTATGAATATGGAATAGTGTAATTTGAGAGAGTTGAAGTGAAACTATAAGTTTTACAGTTCATTAAACACTATCAAGCAGCCACTCAGGATAAGAGATTAGACAAAAATGAAACAGAGCCATGTTTTGGAGGGAATCATAAAACCAAGGGTCTCTCTCAACTTTTAAGACCTTTTCCTCTCATGAAACACTATGAGCTGTGGTCTGATCATAGTCTGATTTGTGGCAGGCGTATTGGTCACTAAATCAAATCTAAATAAAATCTAATTTATTACTATGATCAAAGATCAGCATATATAAAAAAGCCAAAAATAAATAAAATTAAATTAGTGATATGAGTCTAGACTGACAAATTTGTCACATTTCACTGCAGTCATACAAAATTTGGCTTCTGTGTTGGTGGTAATATGATTAGAGTCTGAAAAAAGATAATGTAATACACTTGTGTCCTTCCTGGGAGGTGTTGCAACAGAGGCAGTATGTAATCCTTGCACAGATCCATGTACAAACTGCAATGATGTGGAACAATGCACACTGGACAGTTTCTATATCTTCAGAGTCACATGGGTAGGTGAATTCTGTTAGTGGGATTTTGGTGAATCTGACCTGTAACAATCTGATGGGGGTTCATGGTGCTTAACTCTATAAAAACTCTTTTCTTAACCTAGGGAAGATTAATGTGCATAAATAGTTTGCATATTGCCATGTGCCTTTTGCTATCAGGGCTCTGCTGTTCTGGGAAAGGGTGTAAACTTCAGTTTGGTATTCAATATCATTCAAGGACTGTCTTTTTTAACTTTAAAATTGGATGATAGGAGCAGATCTATAGCGAGCCCAGTGCACCTCAGTCTCTGATTCCCTGCTAATATCATGTTGATGGGTGATCGTCCTTCAGAATTAGTAGAACCAGGCCATTAGGGAAGAGTGTCATGTTATAAATTCCTACCTGCGCTGTGTATAAAATTTGAGCAAGGATTTTACCCTTGAACAATTTTAGTTATTAATTGTTTGGCTGCCCTTTTATGTAAAAGAAATTTATTTATTTATTTATTTATTTATTTATTTATTTATTTATTTTAATTTGGATGCTGCCCAGCTCCAACTGGCTTTGGGTAGCTCACAACAATAAAATGTATAAAAACAACAACATACAGAAAATTAACCAAAACCAGTACAAAAATTACTACAAAAATAATCAGAAGGTGGCAATCCAACAACAAGTAAACATAAAACATAGCAAACAGGGAAGTCCCACCCACTCTACTCCAAGGCCTGGGTAAACAGCCAGATCTTTAAGGCTTCCTGGAATGTCAACAGGGTGGGAGCTGTATGGATCTCCAGGGGGATCTCTTAATAGCCACTGAAGATTTTGGACCTATTTGGGCAGTGTGTTCCTGATGGGCTTTTCCAAATCTTCTGGACATGGAAAACCACTCCCAAATATTTAAAGGTAAGCAATTTTATTTTATTATCCAACTGCACTGCTTTGATTTTCTTGTAAATAGCAGCACCTTTGATTTTTGGTAATTTATAGTTAGTTTATTTGTTTGCTGATTGGATTATCGCTTTTACGGCCCTTCTAAGGCCAACGAGAGTGTATAAGATGACTGCTGCAATGCTGGAGCTAGTACAGAGCCTGTTGAACATCCGTCTCTACTGGTAGGATTTAGAGCAAGGTGTCCCAAACTGTGAGGTCTACCTCTCTTGGGGAGGTGCAGAGGGGAGGTACAGACAGAGTTCAGGGGAGGTGTGAAGAACCTTTTAGTTGTACATTGTTACAATAAATCCACCTTTCCCAAAATACTAGTTTCAAGTGAGTAACATAGTGGTGAAGGAGGACTAAACTTTGCTTTTTTTTTAATGTCTTTATTAAAAATAAAGTTTCATTGCATTGTTTTCATTCTCCATTTGTGATCTTTTGTGGTGTTTGGATTTTTAGGGGAGATGTGTACTTTGAGATTACATTAAAGGAAGGTGTAATGGTATAATAGTATGTGGGAATGACCTTGGGAGATTGGGCCCAGAGACACTGCCTACGGAATGGTCAGATAAGAAATAGCATAGTCCACAGTTGGATAGTGGGTGGGACAAGAGCTCAGAAGGGACCCTCCCTAATTTCTGGGGGGTAAAGGAAATGGGAGGAGAATTGTACTTTCAGACTTACAAGATTCTGTTAATATAACCTTACAATAAAATAGAATTAGCTTATCTGGTTGTGTTTCCTGTCTGATCCACCTGGTAAGGCTGATAGATGGCAAAAAGTCTAGGAACCCCTGGTTTAGAGGAACCTCTCATGTGGGTCACACCTCACTCTAAGAGTGGTGTCTAAATTCAACTTCTGGATTCAAGGCAGCAGACATTTATCAATATTTGGATTTCTGAGCTTTTCTCACATGATTATTCATGATATAGAGTCTAATGCAGGCTTAAAGTCGAGGAAGGCCACATAAACAGATTTTGATTTGTGCAAATGCTTGTGTATAAGATGAATATTGTCAGGTTTTCTGGCAGCTGCCTAAACCAAAAGTGATTTTTCATGTAAGCACAATTCTTAATGTGTTTTCTTTAGGAAGATTGACTAATATGGATTGGATGGAATTATAAGGATTCCAGCAATTATATTATTTTCAGTTTAGAACTAAAATATCTCTGTGCACATTACAGAGGAGACTTTCTGATTCTCCTTCCAACAGCTTTTTGATGA
This sequence comes from Python bivittatus, assembly GCF_059951505.1. Lineage (NCBI taxonomy): Eukaryota > Metazoa > Chordata > Lepidosauria > Squamata > Pythonidae > Python > Python bivittatus. The sequence continues at coordinate 91,398,364 of NW_028277030.1, read as the reverse complement.
ACCAATGAGAAGGCTGGTCTCTTCAGTGATAACAGAGATGTTTGCAGCTGGTTGATTATATAAAGATTTCTTGAATCTCTATCAGCCTGAGAATGTATTCTTAGATTTTGTTTCCATAGCATTTAATCAGATTCCTGTGAAATGCCTAAAGATTGAAAAAGGGCCTAGTTCCCTGCTAATTATATTGTCCAGCACCTGGTACTGAGGAACCTATTGCCTTGGATACCATAGATAATATTTAACTATCAGCACCAGTAGCTATTGATTGCCTCATTGCCCATGTCTTTACTTATCTTTTGAAGTTGTCCAAACTGGTAATTACCCTTATATTCTGAGGCAGTGCATTTTTTCTTCCAAGTCATATACATTTGAATTTTGAATTTTCATTTTATGTCCTGAGAGCTATTTGTATGATTAATGCATTTTAGAAATCAAAATAAATACTTGGATTTGGAAGAGCGGGTTCAAGTCTTCCATGCCATCCAAATCTCAAATGAAAATGTGATTTGGGCAATTTATTATTAACCTGTATCATTGGCCTGATAAAGAAATAACATTTATATGCTATGTTTTACTGTTCAAGTACAAAGTGTGTTTGGATAAAAGTCATTCCATATTTAAATTTGAAATATTAAATATTTAAATATGATTTATTGAAAAAAACAAAATAATTATAGATGATCAACAAACCATGATTATTGTTCTATAGCTATGCTACTGGATCTCTTTAAAGCTGCCAAAATTGGTGTAGTGTCAGCACATATTCATTTTCCTTGACACTGATAATCACTGATAACCACTGACAACCTTTTAGTGTAGAGTGCTACACGAGAATGATAAATAAAATATTTTTTACTCAGTCTCCCATCTTCTGATGAGGTAAAAATTTCACTTATTCAGTTCAAGCATTGTAATAAATGTTTTGACCCCAAACAGAAATTTGGTTTTGAATATAAAATTTAAATCATATCAAATCAGAGACTGATTGTTTACTGGCAATAAGGTTTAAGAACCTGAAAGCTATCTGGAGTGGCAGGAGGACAAAAAAAGGACAGAAATAGAGTCAAAACAAAGCAGTGAAAGTTAGCAGGTAGCCAAAAGAAGGCAAGAACACCAAAAAGGGTAATAAAGGAGACAGCCAAGTAGGCTAGATAGCAGGGGCAGAGTGTCGGACAGGGATTCGCTTGATGAAGTGAAAGGGGTGGATTGGGCCTAGCAGAGGGCTGGGGATGAGGGCACTAGGGAGACAGCAACTAGCACAAATGAGTGAGCAGCAGGCACTGGGTGACCAGGAGGACTGTGAGCAAGTGGACACCAAGCCCTGAGGAGGACAGCAGTCAGTGGATCAGGACCAGGCAGAGCCACCCCCGGGAGGGACAGTAGCTCCAGAGCAACAATACAGGTAGCAGAATAAGAGATAAAAGCAATGACTGGAAGCAGAACAAAACCAAAGTGGCTGGGGATAAAATCCAGAGCAGTGACAAGAGCAGGAAGTGATTAGAGCAATCAAAAGAAGAGGATCACAAAAGAACAGTCATCAGGCAAGGAGGGCATAAGGGTGGTGGAAAGATTGGTGGCAAGAGAAAAGACAGAATAAAAAGTTCCAAAGGATGAAAAGGTGGGTGGAAAGGTTGGGCTGCAATCAGAGGGGAAAGTAGGAGACAGTGTTTAAGAAATGCCCTCTAGAAGTACAGAGGGACATATTTGTTGCTTTTCAACATAGATCCCTTTTGAGTTAAAAAGGAGGTGGTTTTTTTCTCTTGCCCATACGGATTGTTTCCTGTAAAGAAATTTGGCCAAAACAAGAGGAGTTTGCTGTTTCAACTGCTTCCTTCTTGTAAAAATAAGATCAACAGAATTTTAGTCCTTTAAAGTCTACGAACCCTGTGGGAAGAAGCCAGCTTTGGAGGCATTTCTGGAGGGGAAGCTGGTCTTGGACAGTGCAGGTATGTAAGAGCAGGTGAACTGCTAATTCTCAGGGCAGATATCTCTGAAGGAAAAAGAGAAAGGAAGAAAGAAGATTCACCCCATTGAATTGAAAAGTGTTGTTTAAAGGTATTCTTACTCCTGTGGGAAGATACTATAACAGGTTTTCTGTTCATCCATCTATATTTCTGTAAAAACTGTTTGAGTAATATTAGTGATAAATCTGTTTATCCATCCACAATGATGAGGTGGTTTTTATATTTACTGGATTTCCCAGAGAGGGTTTGGAAATTGATGTCTTTGTAGCCTAAACAGATGGAAGCCTGGCCTCAGGTCTCCAGCATAAGAACTGTTGAGAGTTCAATAGCATTCTGAGGGAAATCAGTGCTTGCTCAGAGTTAGTCCCTCCTTGAACAGGGCTATAGAATGCATCCCTGGAATTCTTGGGACACTTTGGTTGATTCCAGTAACATGGCCACAGATGTACAATGACACGGAAGGATGGAGAGAACAACAGAAGCAAATAGAATATCCCCAATTCCAAATTTTTCCTACACCAAGACTGTAGACTGTTTCAAACACTGAGACTTTTTTGTGCTAGTACCTATACTGAAATCTGTTTTAAGTTCTTCAGCATTTCTTCGTAATGCCCAGTTCCCCTGCAACAGTTTCCTTTTCTGGAGTGCAATTACCTCATACCTGGCATCATACCTGTCTATCTCAAACAAAAAGGACACATGAGAATAGAATTCATTATTCATTTCAGCATGGTGAACAGTTTGTGTCCTATGTTTGGCCTGGTTTTAACTAAAATAATTATATATTTCTGCAATGAAAAACAAGGAAAATATTAGAACCTCATTTTTAACCCAGATTATTAAATCAACATTGTATAGGCAAGCTATACTTGGAGCCAAAGCTCAAAAAATCTGGGATGCTCAGATCCCTGATGGGAGTTGAGTCTAGAGAGAGATGGAAAGAGAAACGAATCTAAAGAAATAGCGAACTAAAATAATGAAATAAAGATTTCTTATATAAGCAAGCAGAATTTTACATTTAACTTTAAGAAACTGCTTTTTTCTTGAGGGAAGTGGGTTCCTTTGTCAATGACTGATATTGAGAACTAAGCTCCCTAGCAAGACAATATCAATGTTACAAATATACAAGGGAAGAGAAAGTACCTGATTATTTAGAGGCCAAAGATATGTGGTGATTTCTACCACTGGAACTCTCTTGTCAAAAAATAGATAGAAAAGCAAAATTGAATCCAAATCATAGATTTAAGTTGCTGCATCTACCTGTTGTCTATAAACAGGAGATGATCTACAGTACTTAGGATATGACATGGTTTGAGAAGTTTGGAGATACAAAGTGTGTCTCTTTGTGTGTGTGTGTGTTGGACTGGAAGAACACTATAAAGAAAATGATCACATTGCTTCAACACCAACACCTGTTATCTCTCCCTGTTTGACTTCTAACTACCTATCCATCTTTCGTGCTGGTATCAGGTAACTACAGCTTCATCCTAGGCTTGATTCAATAGAGGCACAAGAGCTTAGAATTGGGTTGTCACTTTCTTTTGCACTGAGTCAAGAATCAAGGAACATGTTGGATAGAAACAAATGAAATGTTCTGCATCTTACAAATAAGAAATGCCAAATTAATGAGAAGTAATTGAAAAAGTCTTGCTGACGTGGCATTTTGTAATAAGTTCTTTTATTGTTAATGATGAGGCTGCTTCTCAGTAGTTAGGAACAGAAAAGAGCAGGAGAAAACATTATTTATTGGAAGCAGCAAATAAAAGAACACAAGAAGCATTTCCATACTAACCATTTATACCTCATCCAACCAACATTGTAACATTAAATCACAAATGCAGACAGACTTTATTGTTGGCACAAGAATGGCTGCTAAGTGTGGAAACATTTCATGTAGTCATGAATGGAACATATTCTATGAATAATATCTTTTATAAACCACAATGTATGATGCAAAGAGTGAAATTCCACTCATAAATTGCTACAGGGACAGTTGTCCATGTTATAAATAATTAGTGCAGAAGTCTTCAGGGTTACACTCAATTCCTTCAGTGCTGAGATATGTCCCCCTGGAGCATTCTGCAATATTAGTCATTAAAGTAGTTTAAGTAGAACTTTACTGTTTACACTGAAGCATCTCATATTATGATTTATAAAATATATTGTTAATTCATCTTAGTTGTGCCTTTATGAGCCACAATTACGTATGCTGAACTTAAAAAACAACTGACTTTCAATATTATATTCTGTTGCTGGAAATGCTATTATTTGAAATATGTCAAACAATTTGAGTCATCAATCCTTTGTAAATTAATGAGAAAGTTGCCAACATTTTCAAGAGTAATGATGATTTATCTCACTGCTTAAAAGTTAAAGATATTGCAAATGTGAGCACAGATGATTCCTAAGAATCACACACACCAAGCTGAAAGTTATGTGTGCATACTAGATTTTCTTAGATGTTATGTACTATTTATTGTGATTGTGCCATAAAACTTTGGTGGGAATACAAGACAAGATAAAAGCATACACAAAACTGCATTTTACCACTGAAAATCTGATTGTCAAAAGTGTGCCGCATACAGTATGCAAAAATGCCTGCATTTGGAGAAATGTAGAAAATGCAAATGCTTATTTATGTAAATACTTGTCTTTCAACACTATATATAAATGGAAATGAACAGAACAAGATCCCTGACATTACTTTAATGGAATTATAGAATATAGACTTGGAATTATAAACTAACAGAAAAAATTTTCAGGGAGATCATCTACTGCATTATATTCAAGAATCTCTATCAATTCTATTTGTATATATGTACTGCACAGACGTTATCCTAAGAATTCTTATTTTAAATTATTATAGAAAGATCTGAATTTTTAAATTTAATCTTTACTTCAAAGCAAATGTACCAAAGCAGTTTCAAAGAGTTTTCTGTTTTTGACCTATATCTTTTCAAACATGGCCTGGTTTCTATCAGAGAGAAAGGAATAGATTTAAAATAAGCTTAGCTGTAACCATTTGATTTAACACTATCAGCATTACACTCTGTAATAATCCCCCCTTTGAGAGCTCTAACATGATACTGCTGCATGCAACTGAACCCATATTTTAGGATATTTGTTCTGATTTTGCTGAAAAGATATTCTACAATTTTACAGAGTGCTACAAAATTATTGTGAGCTTTCAACGCTATTTTATGATTTCCTCACAGCCTGAAATTCTTCTTCCTTTAAACTCTGCCCTGTTATTTCGTCATGAAATCCCTGAACATTCTGCTAAGATGAGTACCTCTCATGGGAAAATTACCAAACACCATTTCAGTAAATGTAAGAGATGTTTAAAATCACATCAGATTTCTCCTCATTGGAGCTCAGTTGGAGTTCCTGATGAAAAACACAGTCCATTGTCCAACGATATTTAAAAAACTTAAAATATTATATTTTAACATTTGCTATAGGTAGAGTTTGTGAAAAGTTATGATAACTGCACTTAAAAAGATAGAATTCCTAGGTTTCTCCTGCCTGCTTCTTTCCAATCTAGTCAGCAATACTTACTTTACCTTGTATATTTCAAAACATATTTGCACAAAGGAAAACTTTTCTGATTGGTCCAATTTAATAGACAGAAATGCAGTTGTCTGTGACTTAGATTTAGCTAAAATTTCCCAGTTGGATTAAAAATGACTTAAAATATTAATACCCCCCCACCAGTACCGTACACTAGTACATAGTACCAAAAGATATAATAAAGCACTTAAAAGCTTACCTCATTACAGCATGGCCATTTAAAATCAAAAGCTAACTTTAAAATGGAGTTGAAACAACACTGCTGAAAATGTATTTGTCTTGTCAAACACTGTTGGTTTGTTAGAAATCAGTGAGTTCTTTCAGAATATCTGGAATGCTGACTGGGATTGTAGCATCTCTGGCTGAAAGCAACACTTAGACCCGGGGACAAGGCCAAGTAACCTTCTTCAGCGTAATAATGCTTCCAATTTCTGGCCCATTGCTTGCCTAATTTCCTTCCATTTTCATCAAGAATGATAAAGCATTTCCAGCCAGATTTTTTGAACAAGTTCTCAGCTATGCTTTTATTATTATTATTATTATTGTTGTTGTTGTTGTTGTTGCAGATGGAAAGCTAGGATTCGTTCCTGCCTGTTTCTGAAAGAAATAGCATTCTCCAAAAGGACTTAATTTGAAATCCTTTCAAGCAACATGAGTCTGCCTCAAGTATCCTATTTGTATTGTAACATAATAATAATTCATAACCTGAAGATTCAGCACTGATCCTGGGGGACTTATTAGGAAGAATCTAATATTTTCCCATCACCTGGGAAAGAACCACTGCAAGCAGAATGAAGCTCAGTGCAATATTATCTTTTTTCTCTCCATACGTGTACTCGTGTACAACAGACACACATGCTATTGTCACATTGTCACTTTAAACTCTAATCACATAACAACCTGCTTCCAGTCACATTAAACTACATACATACTATTATCTTGCATTCATGTTATTTAATAGGTTGGCGCTATTTAGAAAAAAATGCCCTCCACCCATTAGACATGTAATTGGATTCTGAAAACCAAACTTCAAACTCAGTTTCTATCAAGTCCATCTTGGAATGAATCTAGTCCTTATTGTGTTCCCAGTCAAGGAGGGCACTAGAAATGTGAGTCTGCTTTGTTTCACCACCTAGTGGGGAATGCCTCCCCCCCCCCCCAGATTTTCTTGCTGTTGCTTTGGGGAGATAAGAGGCAAGGGACTTCCCTGCCATCTACCACCATCACTGAGCATCTTGCTGGTTACCACTTGCTGGTACCAAGAGAACTATTTCTCCTAACAGTTGTCTCCCTGCCAACTGAGCAGGTCTGGTTACTATTCCCGCCATTAGATCAACAAGGGAGGTTATGAACTAAGTGTATAAAAGGATGTGGCAGAGCTGTATAGTTATTTCAGCCAAAGAAGACTTCTCAGGGCAACAGGGTTCATTTGTATTTTACAAGCATTTTAAGTACTGTAATTGTATTTTGTATTTCTCAGCCAGGAATGGCAAAACTGATACAATATTCCTACCTGCAATCGCTTCACCAAAGGCAAATGCTGCTTTATTCAAAGGTTAACTTCAATTAGTTTGCTCCCCATATACTTTCAAGATAAAAATAATAAATTAGATCAATACATTTCAAGGGAAGTTATACTTGAAAGAGCTTTTTCCAGAAGAACCAGGTTTCCTGCATTTAATAAGCTACAACCAGTAAAACACTTATGGAATGTAGAATTTATACATATACATGATTATCCATTTCCCCATTGCTGCAAAATATGGACAATAATTCTCTACCCCTGGAAACTATAAAACCAGATATATGAATTCTAGACCTCTGTGTTTTTCAGGCAAGAAGTCTGAGAAAGATTTTTGCAATCTGAGAACTTTATTTACTGAGAGTATATAAAGTATACGATATACTTCACAATATATTGTATGAATTCTTAGTATCATATTATCATGCAGATTCTAAGAGTTAAATACTTGATATAGTATGAATACTTCTAAAATTCAGTTTCTACCTACTGATAAGAATATGCTTTCTGCTCTATTTATCATTGTAATTTATTTCCAAGTCTTTCAGGAAAAGCATACTGTGAGATCTAGAACAAAGTAATGTGAACATTAAATTATTAAATTTGCATTAAAAATTGAGTTATGCTTAGTGTAGTCTTTAAACTTGGGTTTAAAAACATGGGTTTATCTGCATTTAACTGAAGATTAATATGAAGATAAGAAAACATTAGATGTTAAGTATACAATTTTATTGGGTAGGAAATAGAGTTAGGGTGTTTATTGATTCTAAAGCAGGAAAAGAAAATTTCTGTCACTTCAAGAGCCTTGGACAAACTTCAGATGTGAAGCCAATTTTCCCCTTTATTTTATAATTTAATTTAATTCATTATTTCTCATTTTAATTTGGAGAGTTGTTTTTAGTATTAGCACAGACACTCTTTTCATTGTTATTATTTCCCTCTACTGCAGCTTTTCTGTCTTTTTTGTAAAATAACCAGAAAAGCAAGTGAAAAGGGGACATTACCAGAAAAAAAGAGGAGAAAACTCTTTTGCATTTTTGTGGGAGAAAGTGAATGAGAGAGTGAGAAATAATGTGTTTGTTTTTTCCCCAAGAAGTGCAATGGAGGGTTTAAGTCTGTAAATTTTAGTTCCAGCACTAATGGGCTGTGGGTCCTGCATCCTCTAACTTGGCCATATTTCTTATAATTCTGTTTGAAAATATCATAGATCAAGTCCTCCTTCCTTTTTTTTCCCCTCAGAGTATTGACAAGAATATAAAACAATTCAATCAGCAGCCCCTCCCCATCCTACCACAGGTTGATAAATATGATTCTAAATTGCTATAATGAACATATACAAGCACATCTCTATATAGTGATTAATGCAATCTGTCCAATAAGACTATGTAAAATTTAGTGCCTTGAACAAGATGCAACATGAAGAATAACTTATGTATAGCAGGGAGTTGGGGACATTACTCTTCAGCGTGGTTCACGTTAACACAAGTTAACAAAGGAGCCAGACCTATATCTGATAATAGTTTCCTTTTCTGTGACTTCCTGCATACAACTCTAAAACATTGTGTTATGAACCAATTCATGAACTCTTTTATATGTTTAAGACCATATATGGCACTGGGTAGTGTTTATAATGGGGTAAAAGACAAATTGGACAAAAAAGATTAGCACTAATAGCTACTGGCATTGATTTTAATTGTGGATCTAAAAATGGAATTACAAGATTTTGTGCTCATTAAAGTATGCGATGTCCAAGTGGTTTTGGACTCTTATCCAGCGCTCATAGCATCTATCAAAAACATTGGCTGTATCAACCTTTCTGCTTTTAGTCATTAAAATATAATCTTGGTACAAGAACATCATACTCACCAAGTATATTTAACCCCAAAGACCTAGAAAAAATAAAACCTGATACTTCTGTTTCATTTCAAAAAAGAAAAATCAATATTCATTTATCTCCATGTGGAGTCATCTTTTATTACTGTTGATTATTCTTGACTCAGACTTTGTCCTGCAAGATAGTATGAGAGAAGTACTTAAAAATATGGAAGATGTTTATTCACCAAAAACAATTTAGCACAAAGCAACTTCTCTAAAGTCATAAGTTTGGGGAGTTAGGCATATCCTAACCTTTGCATGAAAATATCCCAGTTTGGATTCCTGGCATGTGGCATCTTAGGTATGTCTGAGGACCTTCAAATGCTGCCCCCCTTTTTACTTTCAAGGCCTTTAGAACAGTTTCAAGTAACATGATTGTCTTCATGTCCTTCAATTTGAAATGCAGGGAACACAGAGTGCAAATCACTGCTCTGCTGTGCTGTGCTCTGAGCTGTTGAAGATCCCATGCATACAAAAAGCAAAAAGAAAAAGGAAGACATAAACCCCATAGCTTGGCATTTTGCAGGCAGATTGATCTGGAGCTGAAGAGAAGGGAGAGACTGACAAAATACTTAACAATTTCATTCCCACTCATTTTGTTTGGGCTCATAAAAGGGAGTTGTAGAGCTCTTAAGCTTGCATTTTCCTGGAGGATCTGAAGCTTAGGAGTCAGAAGAAAGGGTGAGGCAAGAATTTCCCCTAATGGAGATATGGAACCCAATTTAATCTAACCAATAGTTTTGCAGCAGTTTCAGCAACAATATGTCTGAGCTGGAAATAAATCATTCTCCAATACTGTTAATGTTGTGAAAAGTAGAGATCTGGGGCTGCTTTCTTACTTCACATATAATCCTCATGTGGAAGAGTCTTGAAGCCCTTGAAAATGACTGCCAATCAGTAGACAACAAGAAAGTATCTTAGGGTCATATGAGGTTCTCAAAACTCCTGGAAACAGAATACTGACACACTAAATACTCTTCCTCATATTTTGTTTGCAGCATCCAAGGTTACCATACCTGGGGTGCAAAAATAGATGGTAGCAAAGTTAGTGTTTGGTGTCTCTCTCCCTGCTGCCATCTAATGACTACTGTATATGGATTTTGTAGCCCAGATATGGAAGAGCTAGCAACATCAATTACTGTGTCCTTGATAAGAACAAAAAAAAAATGGAGAAGGGACTAAATAAATAAGCCAAGGTATAGGTATAACTGTTACGGCTGAGCTCCTTGGAACAGTTTTGTCAATGCCGCTGTTGCACAACTGCCAAAACAGAGCAAGCCGTTAGAACCTAGCATGTTAAAAGTCCACTCTCTGGTTGAGAATCTGTAAGGCAGGAGTCAGACCTTTCTAGTTTTCAACCATTCCCAAATTCTGTAAGCCTTAGGCCTCATGAGGTTGCAAGCGGCATTGGATCAAAGTCTTGCTAAAAGAGGCACAAAATATGTGCCACTTCTTTTGTGCTAGAAATCTCCCAGTCTTCCCATACATTTAGCCTCCAATTTATATCTCCTTTCTGTTACATCTAAGACAACGAAAGAAATATGTTCCAAAGCACCTTAAGCATAATGACAGGTGCGTCCCACAAAGTGCCATCAAAAACATTTCTTTGTCTTTGTTATATAACTGTTAAGAAGTCTTTCATATGTTAAAAGTAAACCTTTTTGAACAAAGGGTGAAATTCAACCTGGTTTTTCACTGTTGGTATTGCTTCCATCAGCAGAAGTAAAAAAAGGCAGTTCCTCTGTCCTCTGCAACTCCCACCCATCTGCCCTAAAGAACATCAACAGAGGACTTACAGACTTTAAAAACATTTTTATATCTGTTGTTCAGCAGAAATCTCTTGGCAGTATTAAAGGTAAAGAAATAACGGCTTTTGCGTGATTGTTGTCTTCACTTGCAGTGTCTATAAACCTCTTTGTATTCACTTAGAATTAGACCCATTTTCAGATCTGAAGACATATCAGAAATGTTGCTTTCTAAATAATTTCAATAAGCATTTGTATGTCTTATTTCCCCAAATTAAATGATATGCGCTTATTGGAAAAGTTTTTGATTTCGGCTTGCTCTTTCTCAAAGAAGAACTTCTGCCACTGGATAACAATTACCAGTATGGTAAGTATTGTTTTAATGGATGGTGAAGAGGTGCTATAGGCACGCTGAACAAAATGAACCCAAGTCCTGGGAGTAAAAACATGAGGTCCTGGGATCCGTAAAACTACCCTGCTACCATCAATTGCAGTGGATGGAGAATGATCTCTCATTTCCCATATTAAAGATTCAACCATTAGTTTAATCAGGTTCAGTTCATGAATGGATATACAGTTTTGTTCTTTCTCTCAGGTAGCAAATAACTTGATGGGCCCCATCCTTTGAAACTTAACAACTATCCTAGTCAGGAATAATTTTTAGGAGACTGATTAGGAATTCATTCTGTAAAATGAAAAAAAAAAGTAGATTAAGAAAAAAGAAGTGTTTTATTGGAGAACAATGGATGGCATAAATACAAAATCTTTACATGTTACTGGGATTTCACGTACAAAATAATAACCTCAGGTTTATTTTCTGTTTACCCAGATTGCCTCTAGAAGTTCAACTTCTTCTTTGGTCTAGAGCAGAGATGGGCAACACAAAGCTCTCCAGTTGTTGCATTTCAACTCTTATCAGTCCTTGCCAGCAGGGCCATGCTTAGATTTTGCAAACAAGGAACATACTGAAGATTGTATGTTGTCCATTCCTGGTCTAAAAAAATAAACAATAATAATTCAGAAGGCTAACACAGCTCATTTATTTATACTTATACCTTAGCATATCATCACTTTTAATCTGCAGTATTTACAGTAAAGTCTCCCTTGAGTTGAGGTCACTCCTGGTGACTACAAGGACATATCAGTGTTGTTTTCTTAGTAATAATATGGAGCTACTTGGCCACTGCCTTCAGGCTTAAATTCCATTGGATACAATGAGGCCAGTTCTTCATTTCCTTTTTCATTAGGCCTACCATAACTGAGCTTCAGAACTCTGGATGAGGGTTGTAACCCTTTCCTGTCATTTTGTGGGAGTCTGGATTTTTTTCTGCCTAGATATAGTAAATCTATTTTGTCATTTACTATCCTGGGTAACTATAGGCTGTATTGTCTCCATTTCTTAAGGGGAAAACATTTTGAGAGGTAGGAATATCCAATACTATTTATGGCTGAAAGCCACACATCTCCCCAACCCATCAACCCATCAGAAAAAAAATACATTTTGGAAATTCAAGAGAGCTCTGGGCTTGTGGAATGGAACAAGTCTCCATACCTTGTAGAAGACCTTGCAGGAAACTAAGCTGTCATTCTACATCAGTTTTCCTAGGAGGCAGCTCAGTTTAACTCAATGAAACTTACCTCTCCATAAACAGATATAGGATTGCACTATGTTTAGAAGGATTCCATACTAAAGAAGATCTGTAGTTTAAAAAGTGCTTGTTCTTTGGATTCCAACCCTTGTAATTACAATCAATATTCAAAATGTTTATGAATGAAACTCTCCAATATCCTTGCCTAATTTATTTGTGTTACTACTATAAATCAAGCAACCTGTTAAGTGCTAATTGGTGGGATGTACAGATAACTCATTAAAGGAGCTTGTATTTTTAAGCTATTTTTTTAGTGTATTCCCAGTTTTCTATACAAATAGTGCTGGAGTTAGCAGAATTATAATTAAAAGATTAAAGCCAATTGAATATGACTCTCCTAAAAATCCTAAATATGCTCCCATGAAATAATACGGTCTTTCAAATAATTTGGTCACATGTTATAGAGGTCTTTATATAATCAGCACTTCACATTGCACCCAGAAACAAGAGTAACTGGTGAAGTTATTGTAAGAAGAGTGCTATAACAAGACTCCATCTCTGCCAACTGAATACAAACTTGTGGCCATTTTTTTTCAATATTACATTAATATCTCATCCAAAAGGCATATCATTCTCACTAGGTTTTGTGCATTTTTCTTTCTTTTATAAATGATTTTTATAATGAAAGTTGTACCATTTACCAGTACAATGGATGTTCTGGAAATATGTTGCCACTCCCTGTGCACTGATTTGAAAAGAGGCAATTACAGTTGAAGAGAAGGACTACAATAGAAAATAATGACTAATAAGAATACACTGAACTCCAAGACCTGATCAATGGTATATAAAGCTGCTTATAGAAAAGAAAACATATAACAACGACGACGATAATGATTATAGTTGGAATTTTCCATGGGAGGTTGAATATGCATCTCTTAGGGAATCTTAATGCAGAGCAGAAGAGAGGTGGGACCACTTAATCCATTTGGTGGCTTCTGTTTTCAAAACATAGTACCAGTTTTTCTTTTTCAATTTGCCATCTTATGAAATCAATATGTGACAGAAAACCTCAAAGCAAGTAGCTCTATACAGAACAGACAAAGCTGGTCTGTTATATCTTATCATGGGGGGATATTTGGAGAATATTCTCATGTGATAGAATATCTGGCTTTTAAATTCCATCCAGGAACACTATGGGGACATTCAACATGCAGAGTACATTCAAAATAATTCATTCTGGAACTCACGACCGTGTATTAATGTTACTGTTTAAATAACGCTTGCATTCTGAACTCCAAATACTATTTCAATTGGGTAAAACTGTAGTGTTAACTCCATAACTAAATTTTCCTTTCTTTAGGTGCTGCGGTAGAGCCCTGTTCTCTGTCTGTATCAGATGAGGAAATGCAGAGAACATTCAGGGCCACAAGAGGAAGTAGACTGGGTTTCTGTGGAAAGTCATTGTGAGAAAAAACATTGCGAGTGGAATACACTGAGCTCCTCTGCCAATCTATGAAGTTAACTTTATCCTTGTCCAGTCCAGAGTGCAGGAGCAAATATCTGGCAGTCAAAATATGCCAAGCCCCTCATTCTGACATTTCTGCCAATATTGCAATTACTGCTTTCTTAAACACAAATCAGCTATTTTGCCAGTCCGGTCAAATAGTTTATCCGCTGGCCTCCAAACTAGCAAACGAAATGGAAAGCTTTCTTCTTTGTTTTGAGAACCAGAAGTTAGGTTTAGCTTGTTGAACTAAATGTTCTTCTTTATAAGGCGTCCTCTGAATGCAGCTTTTAAGAAAAGCTATTTTTTTCGCTTCCCCAAGTAAAATAACTGAGTATAGCTGCCTATAATAGCTAAGTCATTAAAAGAATAAAGAAATCTTTACATAATAAACAAGTAAACACTTGCCAACCAAAAACAGAAACACATTGCATTGGTTCAGATACAAGAACAAATACAAGGTATGTGGAACCAGGTTGGCAGAAGTAAAAATCCAGTCATGCATTCTGCTCCCCATAATATATATGTATGGCTATATATGTGTGTGTGTGTGTGTGCATGCATGTGTGTGTGCAGGCGCATGTGTGTGTGTGTGTGTGTGTGTGTTGTATACTGGATTGGGGGTTCCTGCTAAAATGGATAGGCTGTACTATGCAGAATTGATAAAGGGGAACACCCCAACCTGAATAGGGGTACCTTCCATGAGTGGAGTTCTGCACAAGGAAGTTGATGGATTCCAACTTCTATGCCCACACCAAAGCCCAGTCCTTGCTTTACAAAAGCCACGGGGATAGTCTTATTCAACTAGGAGCTCCCCAGATGTATGAAGTTCAGCTTCCAAAACTGTCAGAATTGGCCATCCTGATGGGGGAATTCTGGGGACTGATATCTGAAGACGGACAATATTGGAGAAGATTGCTCTAGTTCATGAACTAACTCCCCCCCCCCCCAAAGGTTTAACTCCACCTCGATCTCCTTAGACAGGAGAGGGTGCTGGGGTTTGCTTTCCTTCTCAGGTTTCATATCAGGAAAGGAAAGACAAATCTTGTTTATCAAGTTCTGGCATGAAATTGCTGGGAGAGGCTTGAAATTGAATCTCCCTGAGTTTCACAGCTCTCTCCTGTCAGGAAGAGACCCAACATTGTTGATTTGTGTATTAAATTTAATCTTACAATACATATAAACAGACATAGCCTAATCAAATATTTGGTGAATAAGCATACAGCACTGCAATAAGAGTGGCATATATAATACTGACAGAAAAATCTAGTGTTTTTAGAGAATCTTGTTCTTAGACAGGATTCATCCTTTTGGGTTGGCTGCATCCATTTTCATTTCAATAGCAAAAGGATAAAATATGTTAACATTTATCAGTAAATAAGAACAGAAAAACTAGCTATTACACTAAACAATTCATTTGAGTTTCTTCAAAAACCAGAGGAATACAAGATCTCACCAGAGGAAAATTTACTGAATTGAACTAAATTATTGAGGAATATTGTGGACATTCAAACATAGGCAACTAGAATTAGACTTATTATTTACAACTGTTGTAGAAAATCAACTGCCGAAAATCACAGCATTCTCTTATTTGCCTCCTTTCTGGACTAAAAAGCCACAAATGTCACCACCTTTTCTTTTAAGGAGCTGCTCCAGCCCCTTGATCATCTTAGTTGCCCTCCTCTGAACCTTCTCTAGTTTCATTGCATCCATTCTGAGGTGTGGTGATGAGAACTACATACAGTATTCCAGGTGTGGTCACACCATTGAGTTATATAAGGGCATTATGATATTGACATCTCTATTTTCAATGTTGTTTTTATTATCCCTAACATGCTATTTGCCTTTTTTACAGTGCATGTCCACTCTGTTGACATCTTCATTGAACTGTTTACAATTACTCCAAGATCTCTTTACTCATCAGGCACTGATCCCATTAATTTGCATGAGTAGTTAGGATGTGGCACCAAAGTTCATCACTTTACACTTGCTCAAGTGGAATGACATCTGCCATTTTGATACCCACTCTCCTAATGTGCAAAGATCCTTTTGGAGTTCTTCACAGTCCGTTATTGTTTTTGCCATTCTGAACAACTGTTATCAGCAAATTACACAACTAAGTGTCATAATGACATTCTACTAATGCCTGATTCCAGATCATTTATAAATATGTTAAAAAGCACTGGTCCTAGGATAGAATCCTGGGGGACCCTAGTAGTTACACCTCTCCACTGTGAAAAATGTTCATTTACTCCTACTCTTTGCTTCTATTCTGTAGCCAGTTGCTTATCCACAACAGGACCTGCCCTATTATTCCATGGCTGTTAAGCTTCCTGAGAAGTTTTTGATGAGGGATTTATCACCCTTATCCACATGTTTATTAATATATTTTAAAAAGTCTAGCAGATTAGTTAGACAGGACCTTCCCTTAGTGGATTCCTTTAGTGGGTATCCTTGAGCAAGGCTTGTGTTTGGTAATTTCATCTTTAAGAGAAGTTTCTACTATCTTTCCAGGAACAGATGTTATATGGACAGACCTGTAATTTCCTGGACCTCCCTGCGTGTGCTTCTTGAAAGTTGGAGTTCCGTTGGCCACCTGCCAGTCATAAGCTGAGGGTAGAGACAGGTTGCAAATTTTAGTTAGAAGGTCCACAATCTCAGCTTTAAGCTCTTTAATAACCCTTGAATAGATGCCATCTAGGCCTGGTGATCTGTTGATTTGAAACTTACTTGGACATGGCTAGGACTTCTTACCCTTAGTTACTGTTTATGGTTCTCTTATATCTGAATTTAGTATTACTGGCATTTTTAGTAACTTTCTATTGTTTGTGTGTGTGTTTAATTTGTTAGCCACCCAGAATACTTGCCTGAATAGAAAGATAGGGTTATAAATTACATATAAAACAGAAGAAATTACCAGGTAGGCAATCATCATTTGCATTTTGGAGATGAAATGTGTTTATCTAATTAATATGCTTTAGCAATAGCCTTCTTAAGGCAAGGTCAGATTGATATACTTGCTAAGGGAGGGGCTAAGAAAGAAAGAAAGAAAGAAAGATGGAGAATAAAGTTGAATTTTAATCTTGCTGCTGTGTGTGCAGGGTTTTTCAGAGTTCAGCAACACACAGGGTATCTTTATCCATACATAAGGCATTTATTTCAGATTGTTGCCTTGAATCCAAGAATGATGACAAGAATGGTTAAGGAGATGGAAGAGGCTAGTGCTGTTTGCTCTCTTTTCTCTGGAGTGATTGCTCTCATATTTCCATCACGTTTAATCATCTTGAACTCAAATATTAGTATTATATTGTCGATTACAGGTTGGTGAACTGCACTTATAGTTACACAATTGCACAAATTAAAAAGACTTATTTTATAGGTCTTTTATAGGGAAGAAGATCATAGTAGCAATATACTTTCAGACATTGAAAAATTTTGAGGAAATATCTGAATCAACAATCAATGTGATAAAATCACTGCCACTTCACACTTCAGAAGTTTCTAAATCAGAGATTTACTCAAGTTGAACAGTTAATTAGATGCAAATGAAGATAAAAATGTGACAGTTATGTTTCTGAGTATAAGAAGTCTTTAAAAAGCTGATGAATTTTTTACTTAAGCTTCTTAGAAGAGGCTTATATTTAATGATAATTAATCAAACAGAATCTTTTCTGCAATAACTACAGAAGCTACATTATTCAGTGACAGCACCTGCTTCCTTTAGCGTACAATATAAGGCAGGCAAAGAAAAACATTTAATGTTAACAAGGAAAATCACTGCTTGAGTACAGGTTTCCATCATTTTGCCTAATTATAAAATATGTACAATGAAATTTCTTTACTGTAATTGGAATCATCCAGCAATAGCTATTTCAGTTCTTAGTCAAAAGAAAATATTTTAACTATCACGAAAGGGAATTCTTGCATTAAAAATATAGAGTTTTCATAACAGAAGCTGAAAGTTAAGTTACAAAGTTGTAATTAATTATTGACCCTGATTGGATAGGAATTAATAAATAGATAAACAAATAAATAAACAATTTAGCCCAATGCATAAGTGTTGTAAAGTGACTAACAATCTTTATTTTTAGTTAACTGCAATGCTGAAACCCTTACCGATATGGTAATTCATCAAAGCAAAGTAATAGGAATTAAAAAATAGTGAAATGACAATAAATGAAGAAGTAAATGCTTCAACCTATACAACTGAGGTGGAAGTTAGGATGTTCAAGGATTTTAACTTTGTACTTTTACTTCCTCAACTAAGTGTGGCCATATTCTCATCCTTATTTTTTTGCAATAGTCATTCTTTCTTCCCCTCATCCATAGCTTCTTTCACTTCATCATTCCACCAAGTAACCTTTTCATACTTCCCGCTTATAACTCCATACAGAATATATATAATTCTGGTCCAAACAACTTCTACATTCTTCTTCCTTATACCCAATGTCCTTTAATTATGTTGGGAAATTAATGTATTTTCTAATTTTTTTTCAAGATTCATATTTTCTCTTCTGTAGTTACTCTATTATCAGTCTAGTTTCTTTCACTTCTTTTCCTCCTATGCCCATTTCCCCCCCAAGATCCACACTACCAAATAAGGATCTGTCCCATAATTAGACCCTATCAGCACTCTTTATTCTTCATGTTTCAATCTTTCATCATAAATAATCACATGCTTTTCAATACATTCCTTTCCCAAGAATAGACTTGTAGTTTAACCACATATTCAGAAAAGCATTTTTTTTCTAAATGGATACGACAAGTCATAATCCTCTTTCATTCTTAGATATCTAAATGGCCCTATTACATTTTCTGTACTCATACGTCTTTCCATGATCTTTCCACATCTTCCATTATTCCAACAGAATAATTTTCCCTCCAGATCATATTCATTTAGCATATTGCACAGGCATGCCCCAAACTCATCCTGGCTCTTCCACTACCACGATTCACTGGAACATAACATCCTATTACCAACCTAGAAATTCCTACTTTCATACACTTTCATACACATACACAATATATCAATTTGTACTTTTTGACATATTTAAATTTTTCATTCATAATTAAATCTACAATTTCACTTCTCTGCATGTATTCATCAATTCCATTCCATAATGTAAAATGATCTTCCTTCAGATCTATTAATCTTCCTCCTTTCTCTTAGTTTCATAAATATACAATGTATCTATTTTTGTTTTGTTTCGTTCATTAATTCATGTTCTTTACTATTTACTTCCCTTAAATTCCAAGTGAAAATCTTCCATAACCCCTAGTTGGATCCACAGACATTGACTGCTGCCGCCCATCATGATGTTGGTCAATCAAGGTTTTCGAATAACATGTTTTTGTAAAATGGAGAGCATACAGGCTAGGTCACAAGTCATAGTTATACTCAAGCTACATGTATACATATAAGCCCATTTTTAACCCTAGCACATTTATATGATTGCATACAGGCAAGAGTCTTGAAAGCCAGCATACTGTTGACCATATTTACAACTAGAAAGTACAGGCAGTGTATCTGCCTAGATGAATGATAGTGTTTGTATGTAAAAACCTAAGCAACAGCAAAGAATAGAGAAGGGCATTAGCATCTTGCTCTGTCCCTGCTGCTCTGGATTTCTCTCTGATAAATGCATTACATGAAATAGCTTAATTTTTCCAAGACAGTCCTTAGCCCAAGGAGCATGTCTTTGCAGAGTCAGTATCTGGCAGCAGTCGTTTCTACTATGGCAGGTTCTCCATTTCTGTTCTCTCAAATCACATGATTTTACGTATGGGTCCTGCTTTAATGTGACCGAGAACTAATGATATCCTCTTTCCCTTTTTTAACTTGCATAAGGTGCTTAAATAAATAAAGAAGAAGTTATGCATATGTTGGGAATCGCAGAAAACAGCCATTTGATAAAAACTCTCATTTCCTTATTGCCTGAGTTCCAAGTTTAGATTTTAAAACTGAAGCATCTGGGTGAAAAAAATTATGACTCTGAGTGAAAAACATCTATCTTACATAAAGAAAATACAAAGCTTGGATACTTTATCATGGGGCATAGACAGTTAAAACTAATGACAACTATGACTCTCAGCAATCTTATTCTCTCCCAGTTGCCAGTCTGCTCTGACTAAAGACATTTTTCCCAGGCTGTTTGCTTGCCAGAGATCTTAATGACATTCACAAGCAGGAATGAGCAGATATAGGTCCCTAAGTTTCCGCAATATAACACTTTTAATTTCAAAGCCTTTCTATAACAACTCATTCAATATTTTCACCACTAAGGTAATGGGAAATTATTTGAAACATTTTTATTTATTTATTTCTGCCCCACTATGCTTGTAAGGCATTTAAACACATTAAACACATTATTAATTAAACACATTTTAAAAAAATCTCCTTGGGCCAAGCAGTTCAATGTTCAGACCTAATAACAAAGCAAAAAGTTTTGATGCTATTTGTTCTTCTCTCTTACCTTCTAAGGAATTTATTTTGATCAAGTATCATAGGAATAACCCACTGGGATTGTTTGCCAAAAGAGTCATGTGTTGCAAGTGTAAAGCAAATGCTTTGAATGCTGAGTGATGGAAAGGTATACAATAATTGGGTATTAACTGAATTACATGAAAACTTTACACAATTTACATATTTGCCCTAACTTTCCTTCTCTAGGCACCTCCTGCACAGGTTGAGGTATGCTTCAAGGGAGAAGTAGAAAATATGCAGATGCATTTAGACAATGGATGGACATTTGAACTGTTCATTATCTAGTATTACAGCTTCATTAAATAAGAAATCATTCAAATTCACTCAGCCATATTGTAAACTTAAATGTTCAAAGCTACATAATGTCTTATTAAAATCAGAATATATATTCAGGGTTCTGTCTTACTGTCTTTGCTTAAGTGGTAAAATCTAACTTTCTCAATAATGTCATTTCTTTCTTCTTATATTAGATTTTCCTAATGGGTGAAGAGGGGCAACATCACAGATATCTGCCTGGCTGGAGTCAGATCACTGGTAACTTAGTATTATTTATACTGACTGGCAGTTACTTTCTAGCATGTCAAAGAGGAAAGGTGTCTCCCCCACTCCAAGTCTTGTTTGGAGGCATTAGTTATTGAAAATGGGACCTTTGTTATGCCATGCATGTCCCACACCACTGAATTACAGCCCTTTGCTTATACTTGATATTAATGCCTGGATCTCTGTTAATGAACACAAATATTTGAGAAGCGCTTCCCAAAATAATCAATCCTGTAACTTATTGTATGATATAATATTCTTAATCAAATTGTAAATATTGAAGCTCACATCTCACTGAGATGACTGCAATTAAAGGGCACTCTCTAGCCAAAGTTAATCTCTTTTAAAGCTATCGATTGATGGTAAAGCACAGGACTGCTTTGTTCCAGTTGAAACCAGTGGGACAGACATCTAACTTATTGGTCATACTAACCTCATTGTACAAAGTGAGTAAATAGCTATTTGCCAATTTTAAAAATAAAGTTGAAGCTCAGAAGAATTGCTAACAAGGTTATGGAAAAAAGTTTCCTAACAGAAATAAACAGGACAGTGCAAAGTATCATTCATAGAATGGCTAACACATTCAGACAGAAATTAACAAACTTGCCAGAAATTAATAGCAGAACCAAAGCAAAATTAAAAAAGAAAAGCAGCAGCAGCAAGAAAATAATAATGTGGCCAAACAAAAGTTTTTGCATAGTTACTATTGAGTATTATCTATGCTGCTTGCTGTTCTCCCCTCCCCCCCGCAAGTTTATTGACTTACTGGACAACCATGAGATTAGTATTTATTAAGAAATAATAATGAACCCATCAATTTGAAATCATAAGCTTAGAAGCCTTGACTGCTGCTGAACTGAATATGTATCAATCCCTGTTTTGGATTTAAGTAAGTCAGCTAAATCTATTTCTCAGTCTATAACCACAAGATACACAAACAAGCCACATTACTCTTAATTTAACAGCTGGTGTGTTTTAAATAATATAATGTCCAAAGCAAAGTCATACTGGGCTTGTAGTATCTACCTATTATAAAACCTAGGAAAAAAAGCCCAAAATAGCAATCAAATCAAGACAGATGGAAAATGTCAGTGAAGATGTTCAGGTAAAGTGCTGAAATGAAGCTGAAGGTAATGCATGCAATGAAATGTAAAAGAGATATGACAAAATAAAACTGGATCATTGGATCATCCCAGGTATGAAGAGAAACATTCCTTAAATATAATTGTAAACTGATCTAAAGTTGCTTTTTTCTCCAGCTGAAATCGCTATCTTTTAATTCAAAGAATATCATTTGCAAACATTTAACATAGATAGAAGATGTTAATCTTGTTACAATAGATGAAAAATTGCTTGCATAATGTAACAAGTTCATGTCCTGATTCATGCTGTTTGCTGACATGAAATCAGAATGGTTATATATAAAATTAGCCTTAGTAATTTCTTGTTTTCATGATATAATCTTAAAAATGGTAACTACTTTGCCAAATTTGTGGTATTTCAGTGACTAACAGAGTACAGTATAGTAGACATAGATTATATTATGGTAATTATTCTGGATCTAAATTATATTTATCTAATTTTGAGATCAATTCTTCAGAATGTATACCAAATATTTCAGTACCTGCCTTTTTGGAAAATGTATGATTCTTATATTCATTACTCAGATGACAAATTATTGTTGATAAAGATAAGCTTTTTTCAACTTAAAGTGTTTTTTTTTTCTTCATACAAAAGCTTTCTAATTTGCAGGATATTCAGATCTTTTGGCAAGTCCAAAGCGAGGGGGGAACATATTTCATTATGAAAATGACATTTAATACTTAATTTTGGCTACTGCAATTTTGTATAAATATTTGCTATTGTAGTGTACCATGCATAATCTTTATTCTTTTCCATGAATTGTCTGCAATGAAATAATTTGCAGGCAAGTTCTATTTCAAGCATCCCTGCAAAAAGAACACAGCTTCTCTATTAGCTTCAACGTCACAGTTCAATCACTATTTTGTCAGCTCTAAATAGAGATGGGTGAACTCACCTTGGCACATATCAGATTGCCTTGGAAATTAACCAAATGGTTTACTCCAAACCATACATTGTTCAGTTAACTGTTGGATCAAACCAGATCGTTCTTTAAACAGTCCCAGCAAAGCAAAGTAGTAATTTTTGCTGTGGGTTGTACTGAAAAACTGAAACTCCCTATAAAACTGGAAGGGCTGTAGATAAAAAACAATTCAGATGGTGAGCATCTGCCTGCTTTTTAAAGGACAGCTCATAAACACAACTCTCTATGCAAACAATGGGTTTTATTTTAAAAGTGCTACCCAAAAGCAAGGAAATAGGAAGAGAGACCCCAACAGCAACATTCTGCCTTTGTCAAAATGATACAAGCAGCATTACGGCATAGTGCTGCAATTGTATATACGTGGGTCAAGACAGACATACAAAAGGGACAATCACAACACCATGATCCAATCTGTATCATCTTGTCACTCCTGCAGACACCACTGAGGATCTCACTTTCTATTCCCAATGTCCGAGGATCAGCCCTTTCATTGGGAAATTTTCAGATTTGATTGTAATCCAGCATAGGATTCAAGGGCTTTGAAAACTTCTCTCTTCTTTCAGACAAGTATTATAAAGGTCCTGAGCTTTATGAACCTTTGTAGCATTTCTAGTCCTGAAGCGATGATATGTCTCTTCAACTAATCCACCAGATGAAAAAATTGAAACGGATGCTAAGGATAACAGACATAGAGCTATCAGGTCTGAGCTGGGAAAACAAACAAACAAAAAACCAAACCAAACCAAACCAAACCAAAAACACATCTGAATGACCACTAGGTGATAGCAAAGAGGTATAAAAAACTCTAGCTCTCTACTCCCATCTGGTGACCCACCAGATTTTTGCAGTCCAAAGACTATTAATGGTTTTCAAATGATGGTGAAAAAGTGAGAATAACCGAAGAGACATCCCTTCATTTGAGGATGTGATATGTGTGGATACCTTTTTATCAAGAGGATGGATTAGAAGAAAAGTTTATAAACTCCATTAGTTGATTTTTTAGAATTTTTCTTTGGTATTATGTGATACAAAATAGCTTCAAATAATATTTTATAACTAACATCAGTCTGTCCCAGAAGGCATATGGCTCCAAAATATGACAGTGAATGCGATTCTTTCTGACACCAAATCAGAAAGTAGGCAACATCAAGTGAAAACAGAGAACATGTGGCTGCATCAACATTCCTTCATTGAAAACATCCCTCTTAAAGGGTTAGGTTTCTGTCAATGGAAATCTAGCTATACGTTTCCTAATGAAATCTACTTACAATCATTCATAATCAAATTTGATAGCCATGTAGAAAATATGGCACATGAATCAGGAATCCTACTACTCACTAAATTAAATATCCTGAAAGTCTACCTGGCCTGACATTTCTGTATGCAATATAAGTATTAACATGATTAAATTGATCAATTGCAAACTAGTCTCCCAGAATGTTCTGTAATTATGATACCTGAAATTTGAGGATTGATGCCTATTACAGCCATACTTTGGGTGTCTACTTCTTTTTTAAGAATTGCCTTTCATCCTGGCAAGCAGGTTTTGTGAATCCTCTAATTCTTTCACAGTGCCGTTAAATTATATCAGCAGATATCTGCAGTGTACAAATCCAAGGATGTCCAAATGAAGCCTACAGCAGGCTTGTTACCTGTGTCTGAAGTATCCTGGAATAGGGGTGAACGACAGCCAGCAGCCTCTGATAAGGGCTACCTGACCCTTCAATATGTTGCTTAGGATTACAAACATATTACAGAAGAAAAGGAGTATCAAAGAGATTCCAAGGAAGAAAAATAATAAAATAAAATAAAAGGACGATGAAGTATTTTATTTTTCTTTTTAAATGATACATAAAATGGTTAAGGTGTGAAATATATTTGTCTACATTTGGAAGGACTCATCCTAAATTGGGAAATAAATGTACACACATTTATTTAGTGTGGAATATTAAAAAAAACGATAAAAGAAGCTTGCCTCAATATAAAAATACAGCTTTTAGTTTTGAAAATTAAAAAAAAAAAAAAAGCAAAAAATGATAAACCTGATAATGCTCCAGATTCAAATAACATAGTTTTGGAGGATGTGTATTCTTAGCCTTGCCCCCTGTCTTTTCTTACTTTTTCTAAAAATCAAAGTTTTCTTTGCTTGCTGCAATGGGGGACAAAGTCCAGAATATCTCATAGTTTTTTGTTTTACCACGTTTCTTCTAATTTTAATATTACTTTTTTGTCTTCCTCTCTCCTACATAAGCAAAAATTAAGACATGCTACATTTCTGAGAGTAGCTCAGGAGGCAATGAACATCTGCACATTTTTAAAGTAAAAATTTAATGGTCAATGTTAATTGTCTGAATAATCTATATATTTTTTCAATTTTATATGCCACACGTATTTTTATGGGTAAACTGAGTTATACATAATTCATTTTAACAGGAGACTTAATATCTGGAACATGTGCTATCAATGTATGACACATACTTTACTTTTCCCAAAGTTTCTGGATTACTTCTGTAAAAAAAAAAAAAAAAGCCGTTGTTCCAGTTTTCTGGAAATGTTACCTCTCCAGTGTCAGAGAGATATTCCCTCCTTTTCTGTCTTTGGCCACACTCCTTATTTATTTCGTGCCCATCAGCAGCCTTCCCCATCCCCAGCAGCTTTCTGAGGGAATGGGGGACTTGACAAAAAGGCTACCCTGACAGTCTGCACTGCAAGCAATCCATGCTGTGCAACCACTCCGTCTAATCCAGGGACGTACAGATTGTTTCATGGCTTCCTTTGTTTTTAAACTAGCCAAAGGATATGTTACGAAGACAGGATATGTGCAGGTACCTTCCATTTTTTCTCTAATCACCTACTGTATGTCTGGTTTGTTTTAATCTCTTGTTTTTACCATCTATATATTGACAAGGCTTTTACCTCCACTCTGGGCTGAATGGGAGAGATTGTATGTATATGTATGTATTTGTTTGACTTGCACCCACCACAATCAAAAGAGAATCTTAGTGTTTAGGTACATTCATAAACATTCAGTGAAATCTCCACAGTATAGATATAAAAGAAACAAGCAATAAAACAAACACAAGTACACATTTAAAAAATCAACCAATCAATAACCATTGCCATAAATTCATACCACCAAAAGCTCACCCAAATATTTTAGCTTATAACAAATTACAGAAAACCAATAGTGTGGGGCTGATCAAAATTCTGGAGGGAGGCTATTCCAAAGTGTAGATATATCAACAGAAATGGAGCATCTATGAGATTCCAACACCTTCATCTTATGAACTACTTCTCTACCCACCATATAGCCACAGAAAGTTGGCCAGCTGTGCAATTAATAGTATCCCAGACAATTAGGGGGAAAGAGAGAGCTAGAAAGTCTAGTTATTGTAAGGTGTGATTGTCTGATTAAGCATTTCAAGGACAAAATTCTTCATATTCACTTAGAATGGGAAACTGTATGGACAAAATCCAATGAAATGATAGATGTCTTGGCACATTGCAGAACCTGTGGATCTCAAGGAAATAGACACAATTCTTTGTGATATTAACTCTGCCACATATGCATTGAATATGTATATGGATTGGAGCCTGAGTATCTTAGAAACCACCCAAGTAAATTCTACTCACCAGATCTGGGTGGATAAGGAGTGTCTGTTGAAGATCCCCTATCAACAGACCAAGATATGATGGACAGGGGCATGAAAATGGACATGGAGGCAGTTGTTCTGTCCTTTGGAATGACTTACACCTTGAACCAATAATGCCCCCTGCCCTACAGGAATAGGTAAAATTTGGCTTTTCGGGAAAGCCTTTGTGATTAAGCAGCTACAGGAAGAGCCATATCTTTATTGCTTGTCATGGTCTACAATTTTATACTTTTTAAATTATATTCCTTGTATCATGTTTTGATTCTGTATACTGCCTAGAGCCTCTGGAGTTGATAAATTTATAAACCTTATAAATCTTAGCAATCACTCAACAAACTTCAATCTCTTTTATTCTATTAGACCCAGGCACTGGGTCAAGACACTGCTGGAATCTCCTGTACAGCCCATGGTAGACATATACAACTGGATACGATCAGTATATTGATGATCCCATATCCCAAATTCTTACAGTACTCCACAAGAGAGCAACTTTGGCTTCCAGTATCCAACCCCTACAGGTGGTCCAGAATGATTCTTTTGTCTATGATATCGAAACCCATTGAAAGTCCAAAAGGACCAGGAGGTGGACTATTCCTATACAGATCACAACAAAGATAATCCACAAGAGTGACTAATGGCATCTCCACCCCACGTTCTGGGATTAATCCTGACTGAAAAAGATCCATATAATCTACTTCTTTTAGGTTATTCTGTAATTGTACACCAACTTCAATCTCAAGAAACTTCCTCTAACAGAGGAGGCTAGAATGGAGACAATAGTAGTCAAATACAGATGCAAATACAGATGTATACAAGAGAGTCTTTTTAGGAGGAGTGAATTCTTTCAAGACTGCCTACATTATCCTTTCCTGAAATGAGGCACTGTCTCCATCCAAGATCCAATCTGTCATGACCCCTCCAAAGTCCCCAACAGGAAGCCAGGAAGGTTAAGGATCAAGCACACATAGTAGAGATTTGCAGGGGCTGTTAGGATCTGGATGGGGAGAAATAGGCTCAGACTTAGCCATAGTAAGATGTAGTGACCTTCAGTTCTGATAGCTACTTAGGCAGTTGCCCCATTTTACCTCACTCTGACCCTATGAATGAAATTATTCATATAGATAGTTGAATGTTGAGTGATTATGCCCAAACCCTAACAGTTTGCTTTAACGACTGGGATATAACATTATTTTAACAATATACTTTATAAAAAGAAGACGACAATTCCCCCAATCATCTTGAGCCAAGTGCTCTACTCTAGAGCAGTGTTGCTCAACCTTGGCAACTTTAAGATGTGTGGACTTCAACTCCCAGAATTCCCTGGCTGGGAAATTCTGGGAATTGATGTCCACACATCTTAAAGTTGCCAAGGTTGAGAAACACTGCTCTAGATAATGGATAGGTAGAAAATCAGGACAACGTTATGTACTTCATTGAAATCCTGGACAGAGAGGAGGGGGTAATAGCTGCCTTTCCAGATTCTGCCAGATGAGAGCTACATTGAACCCTGATATATTGCTATCCCAGCATCAAGAAATAATATGCTCTGAACTAATAGTGAAACTTCAGCCAATCTCTAAACAGATGAAAAATAAATTTACAAGTTCTGAAAATGGCATATCTGGGATCCATGGCACTCTTAAAATTTGGAAACCTCAAGCTCTTTAATTTGATAAAGATTTGGAAGCATGGAACAGAATTATTACTATTTCTTATGAAACCACAATTAAGACCTTAGAAGAAAAAGAACAAGTTCATGATGAACTCATAATAAACCTGCAAACTGAACTGCTTAAAGTATATAGGCAAGTTACCAGAAACAACTTAAAAATAATCAAATTTACTCTGGATGCAGAGCAACAGAAGCCTTTGCTAATTTACATTGAAGAATGTATTCAAGAAATATTTTTTATTGCCACCTGGTTTTAAACTTGAGATATTGGATGCTTACAAATCGAAAACAAGAGGAAATCTGCCCGTATAATGTGAAACATAATGCATTTAAGGCATATATTCTTACATCTACTCTTGCTATGATCTCAGAAGAAGAAGAAGAAGACTCAGAGATGTTAATTTTATATAGCTGGAAAAAATGCTAAATACCCCACAGATGATTCATACCAAGTATTTATAGCAGCTAAAGTTAAAATGGGGCTTCTACATTCAGAAAAATTTAAACATTCTTTGAAATGCATTCATCAAAACTTTTGGGATCCAGGAGAGAAAACTGGAAAGTTTTTGGCTCACAAGTCGAAGCAGCAAAAACAACTTTTTATAACTTAAATTCAGGCCAATGAGGGTCAGTTATGAACTGAGACAAAATCTGCTAATTACCAGTGTTACAATATTTATAATCAGTTTTACAAATTGGAGGCATCTGCAAATGAAGAGCAAATGATTACTTTCTTGGGAAATAGTTGAAATGGAAGAGATCTCTCAGACCTTTCATCTCCACTAGGGAAAGTGGACTGTACAGACCATTCAAATAGATTCCATATATTCCTTACTGCAACTCTGTTGAGTGCCAGAGCCTAGGTAGCTCCTAAAGCTAATTCACCATAGTCTTCTAAAATGCAAAGGCCCATGAGTTCAATTCACAGTAGAAAATTTGAACCCCTTGAAACAGTATCTCACTACCTACCTCTGATGAATCCCAAAAAGGACAAAACTGGTCACATAGTGCCTCCTGGTGATCAGTGTAACTGAAAATACTACATAGGATATGCACAGTGTAAAAATAAATTTCCTCCCTCTTCTGATAAAGTTGGTGGTGGAAGTCATGTAAACTCTGTTCATGGGGCAGGACATAATGTAACATCTGTATCTCTTTGCTCTGAGAGCTTAAGGGAAGGAAGACTGAATACCGTTCTGACAGACTGAAGGAACAGTATGGCCCAGATGCTTTAGCAGCCTTAGAGGTGCCTGAACTCCTAGCATCCTTAAAAGATGGAATACTTGAAGCAAAATCTACAGTTCAATTTTAAAAGGAATTAAAAAACAGAATGAAGGTTAGCATTAGTTACATATCTGAACTTGAAATGAAGACTTGCGATTCCCAGTTTTGGAAAATGAATGGGTCCATGTTTTAATAAATGTAAAACTTATTAATGCTTAACAATGGAATTAATTCATCAGAATATATTATTTTGTCAATTGGACCCCTGAAAGAATGTTTAAAAATGGTCAGACATAAGAATTTTTGTTTTGGTATTGTAAAAAACGTGAAGGTTCTTTAACTCATATGATTTGGTCTTGTCCAGCCATTAGTTTGAAATCATAGCAAATTTATTTTCACAGTTTGTCAGTGGTGATAGCTGATCTTACCTTTGAGAAAAAGTCCAGGGTGCTTTCTTCAGTTGATCAAGCCAGATGTATCCACTTTAGGTCTCTGCATGTCTCCTTGGCAAACACAGAAGTGTGGCAATTTATCCAAGTGAAGAAGACCTCATGATGCATTTTATATCATAAATATGCACCATAGAACACGGCACAAATACAAAGGAGTTCATCAGAGAGCAAGATGCAGGAGTTAAGTACAACTGGCAATGTTCACAGGCAGTTTCTTCCAAACCATGGATGATGGAGAGGATCTAGAGAAAAGAATATAACATATTGTTTTTTTCTAGGAAGGAGAATAATAAGGAAAAGAAAAAAAATAATTTCAAATTAATCTTGTAAAAAAGTTTCAATCAGCTTTAATCATAAAAACATTTCAATATTCAGGGAAATGAAAATTCAGTCTGGTTCAGATCCTTCTGAAACTGATTCAGGCAGGTGCAGGTGGAAGAGCAGATATACTTACTAATCTTTTAAAGCCAGTTGCCTACTTTGCCAAATCAATATTTTTATATTCATAGGGTTTTTAATAAATGGCATTTTATCCAAATACTAGATCTTGCTACTCCATTTCACTATACCTGATTCTAAGATTAAATGGTTATTTCCAGACATTTATGGTTGAACTTATGCTTATGGTACATGCTTGAAAAAAACAAGTATATATATTTGACATATCTCCTACATCAAAAAGTTTCATCTTTATACAGCTCTAAATAATGTTATAATATTTCATAATAACCATATGAGTATATATTTAACTAGCCACAACAAATATATGAGTTTATGGATTCATATGAACGTATGATTCAGACTTTTGTTCTCAGCTGCTATGTTATTTTATGTTATCTCTGTTGTTTTAAACTTGGTTGTCTTTTATTATGTTTTTATTTTGTTTTTAACTGTTAGCTGTCCAGAGTCATGCATATGTAATGGGTGGCCATATAAATTAAATAAGTAAATAATTAAAATCTTTGCTAACTAAGAATTTAGATTTTAAAGGCCCCAGGTATAAATCTTTCCCAACCCAATAATCCAGTATATTTTTCAATGTGAGATGTTGAATGTGAGAGTTTCAAATACAATAAATGGTCTAACTAAAGAGATGTAAGTATTCCATAAAGTTTTTTAAAAGTTTTTAAAAACTCTAAATTGATCACTACCTTTACAGACTTATGTCTAAATTTAAAATGAAAAAGGTACATTTAGCAAAGGGACAGTTTACTTGAGATTCAAAGATTCACTCTCTCATTTGTTTCTGGGGGAGGCTCAGAAACATAAGCTTCCCAAGGAGACCACCAAATCAAATAGAAAATCATATTACTCTAACCTCATTTAGAAGATATTTGTGAATTTGTTCTTGGGTGCAGTGGAGGAAAACAGAAGAATTAATCCTGGATTTTTTAAAAATAAAAAATCTGATTCTTTAAACTTGAAATACTTTAGTTTTGACTTGAACCTCCAGTGTGAATAAGCTTCTCTTGGATTATAGTCATGAAATAAGATAAAATACAAGACTTCCCACAAACAATCTGCTTATGCTTGTTACAAAATTATTTCTCTAAGCACTTCATTACTTTTGAGATGACAGAACAATTGTTCTTGGTGACAGATGCACTTCTTTTAAAACATATAAATGATTTAAGTTAAATTTCTCTGGATTATATCAAATGATATCTACCTGCCAGAGGAATGGATATGACTGCCCAACTGCAGCCACTCAAAATTATAGAGTGTTCCAGAGAATATTTAAGTGTGCAATGCTTTCTATGATTCTCTATAACAGTTGGACCAATTATTTCCCACGCTTGCAGTTCAATGCATGTTACTCTGGATTGGCCTGTTGTTGATTCTTTTCTACCTTGACTGATTTGGACAACAAACAGGTAACATTTCATAATTACTGAAACATATCAATACTGTTTCACTGTTGCTTTTGTAGAATACAGGGTTTTATTTGCTTCCAGAAACAAAGGTGAGACATAATCAGCAATCCACTGGTAAAAATAATCAAGGAAACCTTGCATAAACACATTTCCAGGTTTGGAACTATTCAAGTTCTGAGCCATTATATTTTATAATACTGGCCATGGTTTTATTTAGCACATTTTGTTAAATGAAATGGCCTTTCATTAATGAAGAATGAAAGATATGTGCAGTATCACTCTCCAGCTCATGTACGTTGGCAGTCATCGTCCTTGTAATTGTACTACTGGACAGCATGGGTTTCTATTGTTAACCTTTGCTTATAGCAATTTTTCAACAGACAGATACCCAAGTTATAATGCATAATATATAGTTAAGTCATTTGAAAATATTTTGCATGTGACACAACTTTATGAAACTTTCATTTGAATAGTTAATGAAATAACAGTATATACAGTATATATGTATGCGTGTCTTCCTTCCTTCCTTCCTTCCTTCCTTCCTTCCTTCCTTCCTTCCTTCCTTCCTTCCTTCCTTCCTTCCTTCCTTCCTTCCTTCCTTCCTTCCTTTCTTCCTCCCTCCCTCCCTCCCTCCCTCCCTCCCTCCCTCCCTGGAATTGGGCTCCCTGAAAACATAGCTTATAAACATTCAGATAAAATCTGATTAAAGTTACAGACTTCATAATCCCTTTTTTGTGTTTTACATGAAAATACAATTCTTGTCATGCATATGACTTTATATTCTATATTAATTTTATGTTAATTTCATTTAAAAATTAAGACATTCAATAATGAATATGACATTATGTTCTATCCATAATATCTCCCCTCCCCTCCACTTCTTCCTTGCTGTTCACTGTAGTGCCTGAAAAGTGAAATGTTGGATTCATATCTACCAAACATTGTTCTTGCATCATATACAGATGTTTCCCACTTCCAGCTGTTTATCTCTTCCACTTCAGAATCAGAAGATTCTTACAGCAATCACTGTCTCCCAGACTCTCAAATGCGCATCCCAAGTTATGAGATGCAAGTTACAACATTTCACTGAGAAGGGATTCTGGTAAAATATTTTTCTGTAACATTGCAAGTCCTTGTAATCCCCAAGAGTCAAGCTCAACTCAAGGGGTGACTTTTACTTATTAAGAGTAGATGATTGGTCAACCAGTTATATATCATGCTTCTCTCTCCATTTTGGGAGCAGAGTTTAGATACTTTAAGGCTGCAAAACACCTGCCTCTTAGCTAAAAATTCAGTACAGTCTTCTCTCTTGATTTTTTAAAATCCATAACAGTTTCAAGATTGTGATCAAAAAGAATTACAGTGATAATTCTCCCTTTTAGAAGACTGTACATGCTAAATATAGAGGCTTTATTTTGTCAAAATGTAGCAATTTTCTAATGCAATTGACTGTATGTCTATTGATTATATTTTTTAAAAGGGTAATGGTTGTTATAAGAATGTTCTGTATTCAGAAACAGTATTTCATATTAATATAGAAGTTTATTTGATTAAAATACACTTTTTATTTTAAAATTTTAATATGACATATTTGGAAATTTGCAGAAATGTTTTAAACTTTCTAAATAGAAGTAGTAGTACAAGGAGGTATCTTAGTACTGTCTCTTTGGGAAGAAGAATCCAAACATTCCAACAGGTAGAAAGTCTCAGCTTCCAATTTTGCTTAGTCTTGTTCAGCAAGAGCGTAAGTGTCCCAAGAGGCAATTGTGAAAAGGGTCGGATTGCAAGTTGAAGCAGGCAGAGAGATGGTAGTGCATGCTCAGCGTCTCTGCAAAGCGGTGTGCAAATTGTGTACTGCACAAGGGCACTTCATGGGGGTGGAAGTGCCAGTTGTAAGTTTTTTTTTTTTTAAATGAAAAGCTGCACTGTACGGTTACCAAGCAACATGGTCATATAGAAACAGTCTGCCCAAGAAAGAGAAGATACACTATTTTGAATTTAAAAAAAAAAAAATGAGGGGGTGCTAAGTGGAATTCTGCATAAGGTGTTTTGTATGACTGCAGTGGCCCTGGGAAAGTTTGTTAATTTTGAATAAGTTCAGATCACCAGGCTAAGATGAATTACATGTTAGGTTACTGAAGGAACTTTCTGATAGACTATTTATTAACTTTGGGAAATATTGGAGCACAACTGAAATGAATATAGATATATATTCATTCATATATATATATATATATATATATATATATATATATATATATATATTATAGATGACATATAGAGGAGATATTGTTCTTTTCAATAGGACGAAAAAGGAGGAACTAAGGAACTAAGACCAGGTAACAATTTTACTTTTACATTATCACTTGGAAATTATTTATTTTAAGATAATCCAATATCCATATAATGAAATAAAAGATATGAGAAACCTTCAGATTGTGGGACCCTAAACTGTAGCTTGCTTGGTTTATACTGTACCTAAATCTAGCTCTGCATGGATATCTCTTTCCATTCCAATAGCTTATATGTAAATTCAGAATGAATGCATTACATAGAGTTACTAAATGATTGACCATGCTTAGATTTTATATCCTACAAATAAAAGAGCATGTCCTATCCAAGAACAGTTTCCAATCCAGCAGAGAATTCCCATTAACAGAAGCGCTCTAATTCTGTTCCCTGAAAATCAATTCCAGAGGGCTAGGTACCTTTAGGTATAGACTGACAAATGATTCTGTAAAATATAAAGGAAAGACATAACTAGCAAAACTAGCAAAATTGGAAACATCTTTCAAACTGACTTAAATTGGTCAATAGCTGTCATAATTTGCTTGCTCCAGCTATTCTTTATTAACTATTTATCTTTTCTTCAGCTGAGATTCCACTACAGAAAATGAACAGAATCAAGAGTAAAAGAGGGAATATAATACTGTATCTCAATGTGCAGAACAACTATCTTGTACAGAGAATGGGAAATGCTGGCCCAATTCTGTGATAGTGAGGTCTGCACATGACTAGTTTGAAGAGATCTCTATTTTGTGTCAGTCTCTACTCTCAGAAATTATTTATCTGAATCATAATTTGTAAGTTAGCCTAGTCCATGAAAGACCCCCTTGAAGAGCTTCTTATGTGGACTTAGACTTAAGCCATTCACCTTGGCTATGTTGGCTTAGATGCCAACCAGCTACATTCCTCAATAGATTCATGGCTTTTTAAAACCCTAGCATCTTAAATTTGCTTCTTCATTTCACTTGCCAACATAATTTGTTTTGCTATTCAATGATCCATAGAGATAGACCCTGTAGGGCTCAGATTATTATACTAAGGACTCAGCTCCCTTGAGAGCTGGGAACATATATACAGCATACTGGGAAAAGTGGAAGGAAAGAGAAGAAGATCACTATCGACAAGGCAGCTGGTTTTAATTACAACAGTGATGAGTGCAGTGTTGGAAGACCTGAAGAGCCAGGTTGGTGACAGATCCTCCTGGAGAAAGTCTACCTATGTGATTAAGTGTCAGCAATGATTTGATGGAGTTTTTTTTTTTTTTTAATCTGCGCTCAGTCGTTACCGACTCTGCAGTGACTGCTTGGACGAGTCTTTGCAGTTTTCAAGGCAGTTGTTTCAGAAGTGGTTTTGCCAGAGCCTCCTTCCTAGGGCAGAGCCCAGCTGGCGAGCGCAGGAGGCGGGGTTTCCGTTGCTTCGTGCCCTTTTCGGGCATGCACGGTTTTTTGTGCTTATCGGCAACTGCTCCCGATTCCTTTTTGCAAGGCGCCGCCAGCATTTTTCCTCCCACCAGAGTGAGAGTACCCATTTATCTACTCACGTGAGTTTTCGAACTGTTGGGTTGACAGGAACTGGGGAGGAAACAGGAGCTCACCCTGTTAACGCGAAGGCTGGGCTCGAACCACTGAAGGGTCGACCATTTCTGGCCAGCAACTTTCAGCGTCATTAAGCCGCTGCGCCACCGCGTCCCCCACTTGATGGAGTATAGTCAATCAAAAATCAGTAAGTGCATAGGAAGGAAATGGTCAACAACTTCAGCAGCCAGCTGTTTAATGAAACAGGAGTAATTGCAGAGACTTCTGCAAGTGTTTTTACCTCTTGTTTCATTGGTTCATGTTCTTAGTTCCCAGCCTACCATAATTGTACTCTTTGCTAGGTTTATCAGTTATGTATAAATAATGATCGTACCTTGAAATATAGCAAATATATATTCATACAGATAGGAAGATCAAATATTTGCTGATTAAAATTAGCTGATCTCCAGAACAAAACTTTCGAACTATTGTCTTCAAGTGGAAAAACGAACTCATCCCAAAACAAAACTCCAGATTATCTGTCAAATTCTGGAAAAGGCTCCAGGGAATTGCAAGGCTTAAGCATTCCAAAAAGATTCTTAATACAGTAAAGTAGATGAAGATCAAGTCCCTTCATTGAAAAAGTAACACATGTCATTCTCCCTCTTCTTTCATCTTAAAAAACAGTGTGATATCAGCCAAGGGAAAAAACAACAACAACAGCAACAGCAACTAATTTAGTGTTTCCCCATCACACATACTCTTGTAAAGAAGCTAAGTAAATGTTTTCAGACTGTGAAATACTATCTGTGTCAATGAGAGTGGGGAATTTAGAATTATTTTCCTGAAAACACGACAGAATTCCTTTCAGATCAAGCAAGTGCATTTATGTAATCCAATACCACCATTTTAGTCTTTCATTATGCTAGTAAGTTTGGTTAAATAGTCAGAACTGGCTAATATTCTGGTAAATGTACTATCTGTCTAGTCTAAATTTATGTGATGGTATCATTCCTCTGAAGAGGACAATGAATATTCTCTTCTCATACCAGTCCTGGTGCTATGATATGCTTTTGCTTTTACTTGAGTGTAAGTCAAGTGTGAGGGACTTAACTTACTAGATGAATGAAGCTTCAGGTGAATACAAACTTCCTACTTTCATCCAGCAGTGTCAGAAATACTGGTTGCTAGTGCTCCTTATGAGATATGTCCCACAACTTGGGTGGGCATTTTATAAAATCAATTTTGTAACAGCATCCAGTAATACAACATGATGAACTAAGTTCTATGATTTGTCCAGTAGAAGAAATTATTTTTTTACTTAACCCCCCCCCCCCCCCAAAATAAGCAAACTATACTCATATCCCTTAAATTTAAAGAGTGCCACGACCTATGAAGGCTGAAAACTGAATGTTTAACTGCAAAAACATACAGATATATGTACTATGGAAAAGTATATACCACATGTATATATTAGGACAATTATTATACTAGAGTAAACTGTTCATAAAAGACTGTAAATTATGACAAGTGCATATAAAATACATGTACCTTAGTACATATAAATGTACACAAATGTTCATGCAGCAGAAGGCTTTGGACAAGATATCGTCTAATATGAATCTGTCCTCTATAAAATTTATAGAAAGTCACCTATTACATGAAAGCAAGGATTAAGATAAGGACATTTTCTTATTTGACTTAAACATGCTTTGAACAGTTTCTGTATTCGCTGAGCTAAACAAAATGCAATTAAACAATTTTCAACTGGAACCATCATTTTTTTTCCTGAGAAAAATAGAGTTCTGCTGCGACCAGCCTATTCAAATTAAACAAGTGTGCCTGTAATAACTTATTTTGCTAATCATGAGGAGATGAGGAAAAGCTGTGTAGTTAACTCGCAGATGGTCTGTCTGAGCCTTTATTTTTGAGAAATCCTGGAGAATTGATGATATGCTGGATGACTGGAGGAGGGCAAATGTCCCTGGGTTCAGAAAGGGGAAAAGAAGGATGCAGAGAACTATGGTCAGACATTGATATCTGGACTCCATAACACATCATAATGAGATCAGCCTATAAGTACCTTGAAAGTGATTACCAGTGGATTTATCAAGAATTATTCTTGACAGACTAACATTTTCAATTACGTAACTTTCTCACTATATTATGGAAATGCAACAGATGTAATATTACTTAACCTCAGCATATGTGACAAAATCCATTACCACATTCTGATTAGCATGCAAGCAGGTGGGCTGGATTGCATGACAATGTAATGGCTGCATATTTTATTTGAAAATTGTACTCATTATTGGTTTCCCATGAAACCTGAGGGAGATAATCAATGGGAGGCTACAAGAGTCAGCCCTAGGCCCCGTGTTCTTCAATGTATTTATTGAGTTGGATGCAAAGTTAAAGGGAATACATATAAGTTTTTCATATGACACAAAATCTGGTGGAATTACTAATACTCTAGAAGACAGAAACAAATTCAAAACTATCTTGATAGCTTATGGAAAAGGGTAAAAAATAACAGAATATATTTCAGCCGAGGCAAGTGCTAAGTAATTCATTTAAGAAACAGAAATCAAATGTCCACGTCATGGTGGTGGGGTTGGGGGGAGGACAACTGACTTGGTAACTGTATGTGTGAAAATAATCTTGGAATTAACTTAAAATGAAGGTTGGAGAGTCCTAATTATCATATGAATCAGGATACCACCTAACTGGTTTGTCAATGTTACATGGCAGAATTTTCAACATTTGTCATCATAGCGTACTATTGATGATTTATATAACATCAATTCATGCACATATGCCACATGATGCATACACTTTTTGGAAGTTTTCATGAGGGGTTGCTTACTTGGAATAAATATTGGTGAAATAATATTGATAAAATACAATAACATTATTGGTCAAATTCAAAGCTCCCTAGATGAGATCTGTAGGGAGCAACGGTATGACAATAACTATAGTAGAAAATCCAGCTAACTAGAAGCTATTTTATCTTGAAACTAGGATGGATTTCCCAGCTTTTTGGATTATGCTTTCTAAGAATCATATAGTCCATTTTCATCAGTAATATTCAGTCTGCTTTTGTTTACAGATGGATGTTAAAAGGAAATTTCAGAAGATAAAGATATCACCTTAATCATATCCAAGCTCAGAAACATGTTGTCCCAGTTAAATAACATTTGTTTTCATTGTGTTATTATTGTGAAACATTTTAGATGTGTACATCCCGCCCCCCCCCCCCACCATTAAGGCAACTGAACTTATTTTTATGCTTGAATGGATACATATGTTATTTTTTTTCCCCCTTAGAGATATTTTGTTTAAAAAGTTTAACTAAGTATTTCCTTGGTCCCATACAGCTTAAGGGTGCTACAATAAATTTATGTGAATATTTCTAAACACTGCTAACATGATATTAAAATAACATTTTCCATTTTAGCTGAATATAGTGACAAACAATCCAGAAATTTTGAAATGTGTGCCACAAATCTTTAAAATAATGAAATGGTAGTTGTAATTACATTAATAAAATAAATACTATAAATATATTATAAAACAATATTAACAAAAGACAAAATATAATATATAATAAAATGTTAAAATATGTGGTAAAATAATTTATTAAAATATTAAAGCAAATAAAGAATAATGAATTTTAATTGGATAATGGATTTGTGTCAGATCTTAGTTCTCCCCCCCCCCCCAATTCATTCAATTGTGTCAAATTCTTGGAGATTGCCTGGACAAGTCCCTGCAGTATTCTGGCAAGATTTTTCAGAAATGGTTTGCCATTGCCTCCTTCCTAGGGCTGAGAGGAAGTGACTGGCCCAAGGTCACCCAGCTGGCTTTGTGCCTAGGCAGGACTGGAACTCTCAGTCTCCAGTTTCTAGCCTGATGCCTTCACCATTACACCAAACTGGCTCTTAATTCTTGTTCACATTATCTCTTGCCAAAAGTTATCATTTCACAAACTCCATAGTATTTTTCTCCAAGTGGAAAATATCTTGCTGTATATGTTGTAATCTGCATGAAGAGCTTGATTGAAACATAACCCTCTTTAAAGGACAGCTACTGAAATCAACAGGTCTTATGGCTAACTTTTGTCCATCCATTTCAGTGGATCTTCTGTAAGTATGACTGAATCTGGACCCAACCCAAACTGTGGCCCAAATGCTTCTTCTACTTACACAGATACATAGGAAATGAAATACATGCAGAACTGTATTTCCTATTTCCCCTAATAAATAACAGGAGTAACTATAAATTATGGAACAGCAGCTTTCTCCCTAAATTTTGCAAAGGGTCTGGAAGACTCGGCTTAAAAAACATTAAATTGCAGTTTAGAGAATTTGGGGGAATATGGAATCCCCTTTGCTCCAGAATTCCCCAACGTATTATTTTTGTCCCCTATAAATATTCAACTGGAGGATTATTGTAAGAACCCTTTTTCTCCTATGCTCCAATGCCAGACAAACAGAACTATTCAGTAAAGGCTCCATTTGGAGCAAAGCAGAGCTTCTCTACTGGAATATGAAACTGTTTACTGGTGAGGAAAATAAAAAAAATGCCCAATAATAAAGAAAAATGGGCAAAGTAAACATTTGATAGTTAATAGCAGTCTGCTATCACCGTTCTCAGGTTTATTCACTTGTACAGAGGATTATCCACTCTTAATCCAACACTAATTATTCTAAGGAAAACATAATGTTCGGTTGCAGCAATCATATTAAATGAAAAAGGTTGATGTCATCAAGCTAAACGGAAAACATTCACTGCACATTACATTTTAAGATAGACATCTAAGTTGGCTAGCAATAATATTGGTTTATTAAAAGAAATCAGTAGCAGAACCTCCCACATTTCCTAGCGGTTAATGGGGAAAATAGTACAGCAACAACTTTCCTATAGTAAAAACAGCACTCTATAATATCTACTTAGTTTAACCACCTCTTTTTTTAGCGAAACAAAGTTGAAAACGCTAGATCCCATTATTCCAATCTGTGATCTGTTTAGAACACAAAAAGGGATAGACTTTTCTCTCTTACCTTCAACAGACATAGGCTGAAAGAATACATCCCATGACATTTTCAGTACACTGAAGCTACGATAATCCTTCACTTACACAGGTCAACTGCCACAGTGCCATACTAAAACTGTCAGATGAAATGGGCAGAATTACCCAGCAGCTTGATAAAAATCAGCTTATCTGGCAACAGTGCGTAGATAGCTCTGGATGATCCAAAGTGCAAATAAATAAGGAAGAATTGCCCTGAGCAACCATCCACAAACAGGAAACAGTTATTAATGATATTAGTGTTATTAAAAAGGGAGGACAATTGCACTGCAATGCCAGATTTAAGTAGCTGTAGGGAGTGGCAAAAGCTCTGACAATTGGTTTCAGCAGCTACAGCAGCATTTCAGAATAAAGGCTCATTTCTTTGTACATGCATGTAGAGGTCTTAATGCCTCTCTTCTCCTGATGAACAGGAGTTTTTAATGATCACAAATTCACCCATACCATATAATAAGGGTGTGAGTGTGTATGTACATCTATATCTATATATTCTATCCATTCCAATATATTCCATCATTTTTAATATCCTGGAATTTTGTAACAGCAGCTCCTGTTAAGCAACTGCTTATATTGAAATATTAGGTCATTTAAGGGCTGGTGGCAGAAATAACAAAAATAATGATTATCATTATCATCTACCCCATTTGTACTGCCAGCCCCAGAGCACATCCTTCAATGGTCCTGTGATTGGAATACTTTGAAGAAGAGGATAAAGCATTTTCATACATATTCTTCCATGGGTGGTTCTCTGAATTATTCAAGGGGAGGAAAAGATCCATCCATGTGTTTCTGTGATACAAGAATGGAGTATTTATTTGGGTCATAAGTCATTTCAAAGAATACAGTTTGTAGGCTTTCAAGCTATGTCCGATTAAAAGACTTCTTTAAAAAGTATCTGTAACTTGGCAGAATGGAATGAAATTTGAAGCAGTAATAGCTCCTTTTATGCCAAGTTTCTGTTGATTTGGCTGATGGGTTACATGCAAAGGATGGGTGTTTTTAAGGAAGCGGGGTGCCTTTTCTGAATACAGTGGAGCAGATGTTGGGAGCTGAGGTAGGAGTATAAAGTATACTTTATAAAGGATTAACTCACTGGCTTTCCTCTATTCCTGCTGAATATGGCACTATGGAAGTAATGGATGATACTCCTACAGATTCTGAGTTCATCTAATATCATAAATACATTAGGACTTAATGTGTGAACAAATAAAAAACCACAAAGTTGCTCAGGATGAGACACTGACAATAATGAAACAGCACTAATGGAAAAACTAAGGATCTAAACAATAATTTCAATAATGAAACAGCACTAAAGGAAAAACTAAGATGGTAGGGCAACTAATGTTGACTTGATTGCAAAGTTCACTCTGAATTGTTGTACGCTGCCCAGAGTCACCTTGTGTGAGATGGGTGGCTATATAAATATGATAGATAGATAGATAGATAGATAGATAGATAGATAGATAGATAGATAGATAGATAGATAGATAGAGGGTTGCCCTGTAAGTCAGTGAAATAGTTAGATGGTGGAAAAGGTTTTTTTCCCCAAATACAATGGAAAGGAGGGTTATTTCCTAAAAGTAACTCCCCTTTCCATTGTATTTAGAAAATAACCCCTCTATCCATTGTAGCACACTGAAGAAATAAACAGGGACTGGAGCTTTGCTTCAAACTGGAATAAAGTAGACACAGACCCTTTCAAGGAAATGAAAATCCCCATCCTTCCCAAATCATTGTGGGAAATAGTGGGCAATTAGAATCAGATCTGGATTGGATGCTAGTACAGAATGGGAAACAAATGGATCATCAAACAAATCAACTCACCCGAGGCACAAATGTCCAGGCTTAAATTATCCTACTTTGGAACATTATGCAAAGATCTAGCTCTCTGGAGAAGGCTCTGATGCTGGGAAGGATGGAAGGAAAGAGAAGAAGAGGATGACCAGCAGCAAGGTGTATAGACTCAGTTATAGTACTGATGAATGCACCATTGGAAGGGATGAAGGAGCAGGTTAGGGACAGATCATCATGGAGAAAATCTATCTATGTGGTTGCTAAGAGCTGACAATGACTCGATGGCACGTAATCATAATCAATCACATCATGGGAAGACCATGAACTTCAACCAGGTTGTTTGGACAAATTGTATGTCTTGCCTACCACCACTCCATCTACCATTCAAGACTGCAGTAAGAACATATCATACTTGCATACAACCATCCAACCTGAAAAATATTCTCACAAGCCATAAGAAACAAAACAATAATGCTAACATGGGAACCAGATCCTGCCACAAACCCACATGTCTACTTTGTCTCCACATTTACACCAGTAGTACCATCACAGGCCCAACCAATTCACATATAAGATGAAAGGCGTCTTCACATGCTTTTTTACAATGTGATATATGCCATCCTCTGTTGGCAGTGGTCTTCTGGTTTCTATGTTGGACAAACAGATCAGAATTTGTGCAAAATAATTAATGGGCACAAGTTTGACATCAGGACTCAAAACAAGGACTAAGTAATAGAGCCTTTTAATCTCCCAGGACAGTCCATTACAGATCTCGAAGTAGTCATTTTGGAAAAAAGAAACTGCACAAGCATCATAGAGCAAGACACTGCGGAACTCACATGCATCAAAAAGTTCCAGGTTATCTCAGAAGGTCACAACACACAATAGGTTTTTAACACATTACAACTACTAAGTGATGAGATAGCTGTAACTATCATATAACCTGTATTTGCAAAACCACCCTTTCTTTCAATTCTATGCCTCATCCTCTTTTCAAATCTTACATCAGTTTAACCACGTCATGCATCTGATGAAGTGAGCTTTAGCTCACAAAAGCTTATGCCTTTTAATAAAACAAGTTAGTCAAAAAATATCCTACCAGATGATTTCTAACTGTTGGAGAAGTTCCATGTGGCACAAATGCATACATGTGAGTTGTTTGGGGATATGAAAGCACCCTTTTGAAACTTAGTCAGAGGTTGTCTCTTCTGATCTGAGGATCCTGACTGGACCAGTTGTCTCAATGCATGACTTTTGTCTGAAGCTATTTTTAACTTTATTAAAGTATTAAAGTATTAAAGTATATTAAGTATAACTTTCATAGAACATAGATCCCTTTCAGTCAGGGGTCAGACCAGGCATTGATTGCACTCTTGGATGACCTCTGGCAGGAGTGGGATGGGGTAGTGCATCCATCCTTGCTCTTCTTGACCTCTCAGTGGCTTTCAATACCATCAATCTTGGTATCCTTCTGGACGAACTTCAGGAGTTGGGGGTGGATGGCACTGTGTTGTGCTGATTCTCCCCTTTTCTCTGAGGTTGATTCTAGTTGGTGTTGATGGGGAGAAGAGATCCAGCCTGCAGCCCCAACTTTGTGGGGTGCCTCAGGGCTCGATTCTCTCGCCTCTCCTGTTTAATGTCTACATGAGGTCGCTGGGTGAGGTGATTCGTCAGTTTAGGGTGAGGTATCATCAATATGCTGATGATTCCCAGCTTTGTATCTCCACTCCAGGTCCTTCAAGTGATGCTGTGGATGTCCTGTCCCAGTGTCTGGAGGCTGTAGGGATGCAATGGGCTTCGACTCAACCCAAGCAAGACTGAGTGGCTCTGGGCATTTGGACTTTGTAGAGACAAGGCTTTTCCATCTTTGGTTCTGGATGGGGTAGCACTGCCCAAAACAGACCCTGTATGCAATCTGGGGGTCCTCCTGGACTCACAGCTCCTGCTCAAAGAGCAGGTGGTAGCTGTGGCTAGGAGGGTCTCTGGGTAGTGTGCCAGTTGCACCCTTTCCTGGATTGGGAGGCTCTTCTCACAGTCAGCCACGCCCTTGTAATCTTTCACTTAGATTATTGCACATACTCTACATGGGGCTCCCTTGAAGAGCATTCAGAAGCTTCAACTGGTACAGAATGTGGGTGCACAGGTAGTAAATAGTGTTGGATATGTGCATGGCTTGGGACTGGGTTACTTGAGAGATTGTTTTTTCCCAATGTTTTCTACCCATCTAATTTGGTCCAGCAGGTTGGGCATGCTGTGGGTCCTGTCAGCCAAGGAATGCTGGCTGGTAGGGGTCAGGAGACATGCCTTCTCTGCTATAGCCCCTGCCCTTTGGAACATCCTCCCTTCAGAGATTAGGATGGCCCTGACCCTGTTGGCCTTTTGTAAGGTTTTAAAAACCTGGCTATGTCCTGGGAGTGGGGCCCAAATGTGTTAAGGGCCCTGTCTCTTGGCTATATTGATAATTATGATGATCATTTTATTGGCTGCTGTATATATGGATTTTTGTATTGTTTTTAATTGTTTTAATTGTTTTAGAATTGTTCACTGCC
This sequence comes from Python bivittatus, assembly GCF_059951505.1. Lineage (NCBI taxonomy): Eukaryota > Metazoa > Chordata > Lepidosauria > Squamata > Pythonidae > Python > Python bivittatus. Next base: position 91,353,396 of record NW_028277030.1, on the reverse strand, counting down.
CAGAGTCTATATGTTAATCAGTATAGCTTTAATCAAGTTTTATTTGTGTTTGTATCTTGCAAGATACATCAACATTCAGTAAGCATATACAGCATTCACACTTAATTTCTAAACTAGAATTTCTTGTCAAGACTATAGCTAATTGCCTTTATTATATTCCAACTTTATTGGAAGAGAATGATAGATATAAAAGAATTATTGTCCTCATGGTCCATTGCCAAGAATTATACCCTTGAACATCTGTATATCCAAATATTAACTTTCCTTTAAAAGACTGATGCCAAAGAAATTTTAATTTGGCATTGAAAGCTATATTGAATGAAAAATTAAGATAATTCTTTTTCCTGCAAACTGCAGACATCCAGGGTGAACCAAAACATTGTAGGATTAAAAGTATTCCATATAAAAGTATGACTGCATTGAGGAATTTCTCTGAAAATTCTGTTTTTTCTTGGATGACCTAGCTCTTTGAACAGATTTTTACTCTGGATATCCATAGCATCAATTTCAAGGTTTTGCAAATTCATGTTTAATAGTATGTCAGGGTTTTATATGATATAGTTTTTATTTCATGTTTATTCTGAATTTATATATTTAAAAATCATTACTGAAAAAAGTTCTATTCTGGAAAGAATGTAAGAAATGAAAAGGGGAGCGAGTATCAAAGAAGGAAAACACTGAGTTTCTCAAAATCAATCAGTAATATTATTATTACTGAACACCAGTGCATATAAATAACCTTGTGAATAACTTGGATTTGGGAAATAGTTATTAAGTCCAAGTTTGGGGAAATAAAATTTTCTTTACAAGAATAGGTTATAAAACACCACAGAAATTTCGATAAGTTATTTAGCTTGACAGATTGCTTTTTATTTCAAAGGAGTGCCACAAAGTAAGTTGTTAAGAATGAACTGCATATTGATGAGATTGTCAATAGTTCAGCTGGATTGTTCCAGTTATGATGCCTTCTTAAAACCAGGACATTTTAGAATTTATTCTGTAAAGCCACAGTTTAGGATCCCAATAGTGTTTAAGTCACTTTAAATTACAACTTATTTTCCAGATACATCAGCAATAAAGATAAGTTGATTATCAGTTTTATCCTGCAAAAAAATATAATACAAATACATAGTGGTTTTCTCCAACATGGTTAAAAAAGAAACTTCTTCAGTTAAAAAAAACAGCAAATCTCAATTTAAAAAATGCCTGACTACTAATTATTAGAGTGCCATAATGGCTTCAGATGAGGAGGATTGAAAATTAATGTGGACTTATTCAGAATTAATTCACAGATGAATAAAATTTATTTTTGGGCACAGAGGATTGCAGCAAGCTTTTTATATAGCTCATTACATTCTGTATTTAATTAAGGACAAATATATATATATAAAGTTTCTTCTACTTATAATAGTTTTTTAGTCTGATGGTATGTTTGGTTTTTTCTTATCTTGAAACAAACTTTTAAAGGCTTGCAAGATAGCTTAACTTCTTCATTCAATTTAATGTTGAGTTCGGTAATATTTTTTTCCTCATTTTTAATGCTGCATATGTCTGTGGGTAATCAGTGAGAATAGATTCTGAAAATGGATATGTGAAATCTGTAATAGATGTATCAATGGGGAAAATTGTTTGTAAAATGTCTTAAGACTGGAGGGGGGCAGACAGTAGTGCAAATATAGTGAAGGCAGAGGAAACAGATGCCTTGGAGCCTAGAGGCACAGAGGGCCCACTTTCTCTAATCAGTCACAAAAACCTTGTGCAGAGAAGATGATGTTTCCCACAGGTTTTAACATATAAACATGGACAATCTATGAGTGGTACAAAAAGAGTCTATTTGGTGCAGTGGTTAAGGCATCAGGCTAGAAACCAGGAGACTCTTGAGTTCTAGTCCTGCCTCGGGCAAGAACCCAGCTGAGTTACCTTGGGTCAGACACTCTCTCTCAGCCCTGGAAAGGAGGCAAGAGCAAACCACTTCCAATAAACCTTGCCAAAAAACGCGTAGGAACTTGTCCAGGAAGTCACCAGGAGTCAACATTGACTTGAACACACTAAATAAATAAATATGAGTCGTATCCAACTTCTTTATATATCCTCCTTCCTGCAAATCTTGACAACCAAGGCCATCGTAAAGCTAGCAATATATAGAGCATGATGGCCTAACAGTTCACTTCTTGTTAGAGTGGTTTGAACCACAAAAGATCTAATAGTAACTATAATGGCTGTGTGCCCACACATAAATATATGGATTTTGGTTTTCTTTCCCCATTCAATTTCTGCATTGAAATGTTATTTACAAAATGAATAATGCATCAGATAGTTGTGGGTTTTTTTCTTAAATTCCTGCATGCATATGTCCCATGCATATATTCAATAATTTACATCCCAACCCACCCACCCAACCCAGAGCAATTTAAAATCCAGCAGGTAAAGTACACCCACTAAACATCTCATCTCAGAGATTTAGTCTTAGATCAGTCAAGAACTGAATGGGAGACAGTCACTATTTCACCTTTTGCCTTGTGCAAATGGGCTGTGAAATTGACTTACCAGCAAAGAAAAGCAGGGGAAATGCTTACACTGAGCCCTTCTAGAGTTACTGGAGTGAAATATGAATATTTGAAATCAGCATGTAGTGCCTGGCAAGAGCCATTCCCCCGCAAAAAAATATAATAATGATATGGAATTTGACATTGGCATTCATTTAAGTGTAATTTAAAATTATCAGAAGTATATATTCTCTCTCTCTCTCTCTCTCTCTCTATATATATATATATATAGGGAAGCTGCATTGAAAAAAGAAGAGTGAGGCTTTAAAACTGGAGGAAGAAACATCAATAACTTTCACTATGTTGATGACATTATTCTGCTAGCTGAAAATGAAAATGATCTGCAAGGTCTTGTAATGAAAGTCAAGGAGCGTGGTGAAAAAATGGAACAATGAAGATATTGCAGATATTCAGATGCCGGGATGTTCTATCCCCACAAAGATCAGATTAGTGCAAGCTATGGTATTCCCTGTGATGCTCTATGAAAGTGGAAGTTGGACTATGAAGAAGCTGGATAGAAAAAGTATTGACGCTTTTGAAATTTGGTGTTGGACAAAACTGCTGAGAATACCATGGACAGCCAAGAAAACAAACAAATTATAGAATGAATCAATTCAGAGTTCTCTCTTGATGCACAAATAACCAGACTCTAATTATCATATTTTGGACTCATTATGCAAAAATTCAACTCCCTTGAGAAGACCATAATTCTAGGAAGGTGGAAAGAAAGAGAAGATGAATATGCCTAGCAGCAAGATGGATGGACTTGATTACAGTTGAGAGACCTGAAAGGTAAGGCTGGGGACAGATCATCCTGGAGAAGATCTATCTACGTTGTTACTAAAAGCTGACACCAACTGGATGGCACATAATCAAACACAGAAACAAGTAAATATACACATTTTTCTTAACAGGGTATTAATAATAATGTTATCTTATTTTCTTCACAGTTCAAGTTTCATAACAGCTCTTGAAATGAAATAGTCAGATTTGGATAGTATATTTTACTGCTATTAAAACAACTGCCATCCCTCAATTTTCTGTCACATATGTTAGGCCATTGTTTGTAATCTTCCCCTAGCTAACACATATTTGGTATGAAACACAAAGAAACAGAAATGGAAACAATTGAAACAGATTTTGTCGGGGGGGGGGTTAGATTTTGTCCAAAAACCCTGATTGTGAAGCAGATAAAGAATATGACATATCTGTAAATGAACTATTGGTCGCCTTTTAGACTTAGTTATTGATTTCCAAGAATAACAACAAAACACCTTGTAACCTTCATGAAGTTATTGTATCCTGATATTTGAAGAAAATCAAATATATATAATCAGCAAATTTACTGGATGAATACTTTTTTTTTATTGCCAAAGTATTGCTATATACTATGTTATTGATCTATAAGCAAGATGATCAACAAAATGTTGCAGTGCTGAAGGCTTCTTTTTGTATCTCAGTTCAACACCCATCCTTACTTTCTTCAGGTATACTTCATTCTGTTATTCCTATCCTTTTTCATTCCTTCCTTCAACAACTGACTAACTTACATAGGCCACTGCAATTCATCGGCCCCACTGAATTGTTTTGAATTAATCATCCCTTCTTAAGGTATTTTTAAACTGGTTTATTGGCAAGGCTGCAAAACCTAGAATCCTTCAAACTACTGATACCTCCCCTCTTACGAGTAGAAAGTGCTGCTTTAGACTGACACTTGGAAACTTAACATTTTATTTTTTATATATAATTAGCATATAAAATATCATGTATTATTTAATTTGTGCACCTCTTCACTCCCAACAACTCTGGGTGCTTCCCACGAAAACAGGAGAACTATAAAATGATATAACGCTGTAGCAACAAAAGAAGATAACTCAGAAAGCAAAGATGGCAAAACTGGGCAGCAACACAACACGCACCCACTCCTCAGAAGGGGCTACACCCATCCTAGCCAAAGGTCTAATGCTAAATCATACTGGATTTATGTCAATGAAGCCTATGACATCATTCGTCTTAACCAGCATGATAAGACAGAATATTCACAGTCATTCAAACTAATCAAGAAACTCAGCTCTAAAATTCTCTGAGCAAAAAAAAAAAAAAAAAAAGGTACCAATTTGCTAAGCCTCAGAAGCCCAAAGTGACACAAAATTAAGTTTGTGAGGTAGGCTGTCAACTGAGAGGTTGCCCAAAATAAAGCAGTTTATAAGCAAATGGCTGCAGAAAGAATGCAGTTGAGCTGAAGTAGTGCAAAAATCAATCTGAGAAAAGTAGAGCTAAAAAGGAAAGATTATGGAAGACAAAAACAGATAGAAAACAGAAATGTCCAGAATGCTAAAAAGACTGGCTAAGAAATAGAATGGATAAAACAGTGGGTTAAAACAAAAAGGAAAAAAGGTATAGCGACTGAGTATTAAGGCTACTAAACCTCAATTCTGTATGATTTCTTTTGGCTTAGCATAAGTCATGAACCATCAAGTCACAAACATGATTTATGGTAAGGGGATATGAGGGTAAACAGAAAAACACAGGGCCTAACTTTTCAGCCTGTTTTTGTTTTAAAAATTCCAAATAGACAGAACAAACCTACCAATGACTAAAAAAATCTCTTATAAGCCTTACTTTACATTTAAATAGTGAAAAATGATGCCGAGAAAAATAATTTGTCACTGCATTCCCACCCACATTTCCAGTTTACGCTCTTTCCTTATTTTGAATCTGCAAAGCACTGCTCGTTGTAAGTATGCAGTCACATTTTCAGGAAGATGTTTTGCTTAACTTCATAGAATGTAGGAGTTGTGTCAAGCTGTTATTCACTTAGGGATGCATTGAAACATACGATTTGACCATGAAGCCTGAACTCTTCCATACAACTGTATGACTCAGGCCATTGTGCAGGAGTGTAACACTTCTTGGAAACCAGTTGTTAATTTTTTCCTCTTCCTCCAAAGGAGAGACACAGGCCCAGCAGGTTCAGGGCTGCTCACCTCCATGGTTTTACCGTCTACACTCCCACTGTTTCCTCTACTGCCACAGCAAGATCCGGACAAGATTCCAGGGGCTGGCCAAGCTAAAATAAAAGGAGGAACCAGGCTAGAACCAGTTGTTGCCATTGGAACTGATAGTTGCCTCATCCCTGCCATTGTGTCTTGGTTAGCACGCTATGGGGAAGCCAAACCATAAATATGATTAAACCAAAGCCAGAGTTAGGCATGTGTCAATAAGTTGCAGTATACAGATAGATAGGATTTAATAACAAAATGGCTCAAGAAGGAAAACAACATGAAAATTTATAAAAGAATAAATTCATGAGAGAGAGAGAGGGAGGGAGGGAGGGAGGCAGGGAGAGAGAGAGAGAGAGAGAGAGAGAGAGAGAGAGAGAATGTGCTGTGGTCTTTACTGTCATGGAAGCCATTTGACCATGCAATACACAAAAAACAAGAAGGGGAAAACCAAGGGTGAGGATGGGGACGCATCATTGAACAAATCAGTTAAATTTTTGACCAGCTTTTTCAGATACAGGTCAATTAACTTTGCAATCCATTGCATATTTAGCAATAAGGCTCTTCACATTCAGAGTTGCAGTAACACCTGTACCTCAGGTGAAACCTAATTGCAGTTTGTTCTTGACCTCTATTTTTTGCCTTTTAAGATACTGGAAAAGATGCCTATCATTTTTGATAAGGTTATGTGCATTGCCTGTATACCAACGTGTACTGTCATCATACAAAGGATGTAATTATTTTTAATCACTGGGAAAAACAATAAAAATAATTAAAATTGCATAAAATGAGCAATACGTTATTTTCATATAAAAATTATCCTGAACTTGGGTCATTATGTAGGTTTTTACATATTTATTACTATGCTAATATTATGGATATAATACTAGTATTGGTATTAACTATGGATATCAAAGAAATCATAGCTACTGTAAACTACTGTGAAACTTCAGTAATAGGTAGTACAATAAATAAATCCAGCTATCAAAGTGAAGTTTCTTTTTAAGGGAAATAGCATCATTTGCCAAAAGAGAATCTGTTGCGATACAGGCTAGAACATGATTTGAAGTACCGTATTTTTCCGACTATAAGATGATACTTTTTTCTAAAATCCTTACGCTAAAAATTGAAGGGCATCTTATTCAAGGAAGTCAGCCGAGGAGAGAACCGTGCGGTTGCAAAACTGCCCATACTTTGTCTCTGCAGACAGGCTTCCTCCTATTGCTAGCCTCCAATCACGAGTGAAATAGCTTGTCTCCCAAACAGACTTCCTCCAATCACGAGCCTGATGTAACTGACGTCATCTGATGCTGAACAGACCAATTAGAGGAAGGCTGTTTGCAGAGACAAGCTATCGGCAGTTTCATTCGTGACTGAATGTAATCAGTTATGCAAAAGAGCCTGGAAATAGAGCTGCAGAGAGACGGTTTGGACCTCCTCCCACCAAGTATATCAGGTCAATGTTAACTAATTACTAAATAAAAATGTGTTCTGCAGTATCTTTAAAATATTGATTTCTTAATTTTGGGTTGGAAAAGTGGGGGTCGTTTTGTACATGGGGACGTCTTACTGACAGAAAAATACGGTATTTCTTAGCTTAAAAAGTTTATATTCCAGCAAGTTGTATACAAACATTGACATATTAAAATATAATCAAAATGTATACATTACAGAAAATTATGTATTATAATAATGGACTTTTATTTAAAAACAGTACTTCACCGAAACTTTGATGGAACAGGATAATACTTGAATGCTTGTCAAACTCTGTGTTCATTAATTCTACACAGGAACATACTGCCTGAATAGGGTGAATGCACAAAAGACTGATCCACTGATCTCTTCAGTGTCAGGATCTATCACACAGAATGTTCCTTTGTTTGAAAAAAAGCTTCCAGATTATTGCAGTTCATTATTACTTTTATTTTGTCAAGAAAATAGACTAATGCAGACTTGCAAAGCTCTGATTTATGTGAACCAATCTATTTTCAGGGAAAGAAATACCATACAGCTAGTTCCAGATGTAAAGTTAACTTTGTCATTAAAAGAATATCCAAAATGAATAGAACAGAGACCGCAGACTTGGAACCAGAATTGTGAGTCTGTGTAAACAGAAAGATTAAAAGATTCCCAGCCAGTTGTGAAAGTGCAGCAAAAACTCTTGATACTATCACAATCATTTCAGGAATGAAATGCCTTCTTATTAATGCACATCCTTATGTATTACCTGTACCAGAGTAACATGTGTTTAAGGTTTTCCATTTCTATTCACTGAGGATTCTAGCCAGAATCAGGGTTCACTGGGGATTAAGAAATACATTAGGTTTCTGAAATGGAGAATTAGCAATGTGATCAGAGGCAAGAGATCAGAAAAATCAAGCATATGTAACTTCAGTACATAAACACAAGGAATGAAAGAGTTGTGGCATACATCTACAGGCAGTAAATATGGATATTTCACTTCAGCAGATCCATTGTGGGACAAACAATAGCTGGAACAAAAAGCACGGGGGTGGGGGGTGGCGTCCACTACCTCAGCAATTCAACAGAAGTCCCATATAAGAATTAGGTTCAAGGCTAAGGAAGAGTGAAAGGAATATTGAAGTGAATATGCTTTCCCCCTACATTTGAATTCTTGACATTTTCTTCATTTCATGTTTACAAAGAAGTCAGCTTTACACACTGCAGTAGGTGCAACCATTCCCAGCAAAGAGAGGACCACGTTGTAGCCAAAGCCTTGTACCTGCTGAAGACAAGGAGTCTATCAAAAAAATATAGCAAGCCATGTTCAGGACCACAAATGCAGTTGAATACATATAGTATGTATTTTCTATTTTCTATTATTAGTACTACTTTTCTATTCAAACCCAGATTTTTAAGGACCAATCATGCAAAAGTCTGTTAGAAGGACAAATCTATCATCTTGCTTTTTACCATATTCAGATTTTTTTTTTTAAACCCTCTCCTCTCAAGTTTCTTTCCATTCCATTTAAGAAGAAATGTATGCCTTTGGACTGAGAATTTTCATTCCTGTGTAGCCACAACATGGAAGTGAACCATTAGGGTCACGAAAGCCCTGGACTCCGGGTGGTTCCCAGAATAAAGGATCCGTAAGGTTGTAATTACAATAGCATAGAGGCTGTTTGTTCACTAACAACAGCTGGGAAGCCTCTAAATCACCTCACATGTTACAGTAGAAACAGTTAACACATTTATTCAGTATGTAGTTTATTGCTTGAAGATAAATCTTGATCTCTTTCCAATCTTTAAGAAGCCAATATTTTTCCTTGCAAAACAAAGCAAAAATCAACCATGCCACATTTTAAAATACATGATGAGCATTTTTCAGACACCACAAATATCTCTCTCCCTCCAGGGAAGCTCACGAGCATCCTGTATTTTGGATTCTTCTTCTTCAAAACCCAGCCTTGGAAGGCACGTGGTGTATTTGCTTTATTTTGGGCAATAGAGCCACCCTAAGCAAATATTCTATTTCCCCTCTCTAGAATAATGCATATGGAAGCCTTCCAAGTCTTCCTTGTTCCTTCCCATGGCTGCTAGCTGACAATGTAAATGAAAATATAAAAAAAGAAGTAGCATGGAGGTGACAATGCATATTTGTTCAGTCCAAATTTGTGGATTCCATTTATGGAAACTAATTTGTCACAAACAAAAGAAGAAATCAAAAGATCCTGTTTCTTTTGTTTTCCCATTCCCTACTGTGATGTCACTTACTTCATAATACATATTTGCAGACTCAGGACCCAGGTTTTTATTTATCTGGGCCTACAGCAAGTATTTACTAATTTCCTTATCCTCTTCACATTTGTAAAAGAAAATATTCAAGTGCCAGTTCGAAATATATTGATGGTTTTGCTATTGATGTGATGGAGAGCAGAGAAAAAGCTGAATTTTACATGTCACAGCTTGAATCATTTCCTTCCTTCCTTCGGTGTTAGTTCTTTCAGCAAAATCCCTTCACCAACTGTATTAAAATGCTGCTACTGATAAGGGTCAAAGCACAGGTCATAAGCATGGAGTGTGTTCCACAAAAATAATTTCCCTACTATTAACAAGAACAGTTTCAAAGCCACAGTTTTGTTCTCTCATAGGGTCTCTACAGTAAAACTAATTATGTTTTCCAAAAACAGAAGTTGATGAAACTCTTTCCTTATTTATCCGATATGAGAGATATATATATATACATACATACATACATACATACATATATATATATATATATATACACACACATACACACACATATGTCCAGAATACAAACTAGTAGTACCAAGATTCTTATAGTAGGCTTTGGAAAAAATTAACTCCCAAAAATGTGAATTGAAATAGCACAAAGTCATTTTTGTTGCATTGGAAGAGAAAGCACCTGGTGACGAACCAATGCCTCCCCTATTAAAGATGCCCAAAGGCTCTGTTTGAGGGTGGGATGGAGTTCCCTTAAAACTGAATGAAGCTGTTTGCACTTTACAAAACTGAAGATTAAGATCTTGAACCAACCACAATGGAGTAGAGCAGGTACCAGCTGCAGGAAGTAGGCAAGCTGAAAATCAGGTGCTCGAGGCATAGTCCATGATGCAAACAAATATCAGGGTTACTAGTAAGGGGTTGGAAGCCAGAAAAGCAGTCAGTCAAACTGAGAGTTAACAGTTTAGAAAGTGGTATTTCTCAACCTTGGCAACTTTAAGATGTGTGGACTTCAACTGGCTGGAGAATTCTTGGAGTTGAAGTCCATGCATCTTAAAGTTGCCAAGATTGAGCAGAGACCAAAGACTCCATATAACATTGTTACTGGACCACTGCTGTAAAACCATCTGAATTCTTAAAGAGTACAGCTGAAATCCAGCTATATCCAGGCCATAAAATGTTAGGCCTTACAATATCTTTTGCTCCAGATGCTGGCTATTTGGAAGGAAGGTTTGGGGTGACTGTTTCTAAGGGAAAGTGCAGAGAAGTGCTTAGGGGCACTGCAGTAGGTTCAGCTTTTCCCCAGTTCTGTTTTTGGAAGACATTAGCAACCATAGTCATTAAAAAAGAGAACATATTCTTTAGTCCTGAATAATATAGTTATATTCTAGCAGCATTTTCCTCATGTTACATGGGACCTTTTTTCCCTTGAAAGATAGAGAATGCATACAAAAAGCTCATAGTTTAATTGTTTATTTTAGAAGAAGCTGCATGCTAGTGAAAATATCCTGAGACCAAAAAGTCATCGTAAACTAAAAACCAAATTCTTGGGGGTGGGGAGAATCAGAAAACCCTATGGTATATTATATGGAATGTTATTTCATGCATTACCTGAAATATATTTTTAATATCAAAAGTTTGTCTTGCATGACACACTGATGGTCTGGCCCTGGTTGCAGAAACAACTGCCTGTCTCTAGTTGTTCCTACATGTCTCATGAGATCAGATGAAATGAACACACTCCAGATCCCATCATTTAAGCAGCGTCATCTTGTGGGACTCAGGAAGTGTGCCTTCTTTGTCATGACATGACATCTGCTCTCTGGATTGATATCCCCTAGAGATCTGGATGGCTCCCACCCTGATGATGTTCAGGAAGCTATGAAGACCTGGCTATTCTCCTAGGCTCTGGGACAGAGTGAAGGTAAAGCCCCTGCTGGAGTGATTTCCTTTGGTTATATATTGTTTTTGTGGGTGTTTATGATTCTTTTTTGCATTTTGTATATTTTACTTTTAAATGTAAGTAGCCCAGAGTTGTGGGGAAGCAGGCAGCCTATAAATTGTATAAATAGAATAAAAATAAAGTTTATAATAATACAAGAAAATACTCCAAACTTTAAATACAACATCATAAAATGCATACAGTGTAAAAGGCCTGAGTAAAAAGTTGAATTTGAGGCCACTTCTGAAGTACAGTGGTACCTCGGGATACGAACACCTCTACTAACCAACTTTTCGGGTTACAACCAGCTCTGGCCGCAAAACTTTACCTCGATGTGCGAACTCCGCCTCGGGGTACGGCCATTTTTCCACCCTGACATGTGGTCTGCGGCCATTTTTTTGCCCCTGACACGTGGTCTGCGGCCATTTTCCCGCCGCGCGGTGCGGCACCCGGCTGTTCTCCTGCCGCGCCACGCCACGCCCGGCTGTTCTCCCGCCCCTGACGCATGGTCCGCGGACGCCAGAACGGATTAACGGTAATTACATTGAACCTTATGGGAAAATTTGCTTCGGGGTGCGACCAAATTCGGAGGGCGGAACGGATTAACCGGATTTACATTGAACCCTATGGGGAAATTTGTGTCGGGTTACGACCAACTCGGTATACGCCCAGAGTCACGGAACGGATTAAGTTTGTATCCCTGTATAATAAGGAATGACCTCCCTCAAATCTAGCAGCAGTTTCTTCCATAAGAAAGGACCTACCACAGAAAAAGCAGACCCACTGATGTCAGAAAGATGAAGCAAGGTAAGACCAAAATGGTACATGCAACTGAGCTATGCATAATCCTGCTCAAAGCACGTTGGGCTCTCCTAGATCCTATTCATGAGCATGAAACCTGGAATTCTTTCTGCCGCAAGGGGCCCTTCTCAACTCCTTAGGAAATCCTTGTCTGAGCCCTCATTTTTGCTGTCTGTCAATGTCACTTCCATCAACTGTTTTATCTTCCTGCAGTTTTCTCCCATTGCTTTTTTTCATCAGTCCTGTCTTTCTCTCCAGTTCTTGACTTTTATAACATTTCTACAACCATGGAAAATCATGTAAAAGGGATAATCTATTGTATTTAAAGGTTTTGCCTTTGAAAAGTTTAAAGAAGAGAAAATGCTTGAGTCAGGGTTTTCAGAGTATATATGCTGGGAACCACAAATTCAAAAGGAAGAGGATTGTTTTATGGAATGAAAAGGAAATTGTAATGTATTTTATTGAGTTCTGCTATGCAGTGGTAGCAGACAGTTAGATAGGAATACAAATGTATTTCCAGTATCTATAAAGTATTCTGAAGTATTTGCCCTTGGAAGGTATCCCATGCTATTGAATTTGCTGTCAGTTAGAGTAAAAAGGATATTATCAGCTGCCATTGCATATGGATCTCCAGAAGTTTGTTTTGAGTCATCCTGCCTTTTGGATATATATATAAAGTGGTTTGCCAGAGGATCTTAGCCTGTCAAGGGGTGCCTATGGTGAGATACTGAAGGGCTTAACTGAGAAACTCCAGGAGGCAAAGCAATGGCGGGATCATCAGAAGTCAAGGAAGGACTTGCTTGTAAACTTTGCTCTTCATGTTTGCTACTGCTCTTCAGGGAAAAATTAAAACTCACCAGACAGCTAAAGAATACTGACATCATGTGGAACAGTATGTGTGATGTCTGATGAATACCAGAGGAGTAGACAAGGTCTTTCAGTGAAAGACATCTGGTCCTTAGAAACTACAACAGCTTTAATGGAAGACTATCCCATTAACAGGAAGCCTGCTACTGTGAGTTTGTTGACACTAGCTTTGAGATGACTTCAGGGCTGATACAGTCTTTGTCAGAAGAAGATTGGGGCATTACAATTTTGATTGGTGGAAAAAACAATGGTCTGAAATGAAATGTAAGGAACTGTAGAAAGTTCAATTCAGACATCAGTATTCTAAGTACTGAACCAGAAAATGAAATAATAATAATAGATGCTGTCAAATGGCACAGGATATCTCAGATGGTAGCTCCATCAGTCATCCTATTGCCAGCTCTCTGGACATTCAAAGGTAAGAATTTAGCTCACTCAACTTTCTTTAGAAGAAAACACAATCCTTGAGCCAGTAACAAAAAGTTCCATTACTTGGAACAGAAACAAGAATGGGAACAGGACAGCAAATGGTTAAACTAGGGATTTTCTCTCAGGTTTTCTCCCTACATGCATGCCTTCTCCAAAATCCTGTGAATGGGACAAATGATAGCCTGATCACTAAGATCATTCAGATTGAGGGCAAGCTTTTTAATCACTTAATCCAACATTTCCATTCCCATCCCTCTTCATCAAAGCATTTTACAATATGAAAGATCAAAAGATTTTTTTAAAGTCTAGCATAACTTTCAAAGTAAATATTGGAGTTAGAGTTTGTGGAGGATTTTGAATCATGGGTAGGGCATATTAGAATTATTTGTCCTACCTTGAGAGAGTTAAAACTTCTTCCTCTCACTTTCTACCTCTCAAGTGTATAGTTGCATCATGTAGTAATGAATACTTTTCTGAAGAACTTTCAAGAAACTCTGTATAACATTATGTAAACAGAGACAGAAAGTTAAAATGCTGTACCAGCTAAGCATCATACCCAGTAAAAATGCTATATTTTTTAGACATGCTACTTGGCAAAATTTTAAATAATGTACACAGCCATGTTTTAATTTAGTTGTATTATAACATTTTATTATAATTCACTGAAACAAGAGGCTTAATGATGCTATTTTTTTTTTTTTTTAATCTGCGCTCAGTCGTTACCGTCTCTGCAGTGACTGCTTGGACGAGTCCTTGCAGTTTTCAAGGCAATTGTTTCGGAAGTGGTTTGCCAGAGCCTCTTTCCTAGGGCAGAGCCCAGCTGGCAAGCGCAGGAGGCGGGGTTTCCGTTGCTTCGCGCCCTTTTCGGGCGAGCGCGGTTTCACGCTTACCGGCAACTGCTCCCGACTCCTTTTTGCAAGGCGCCACCAGCATTTTTCCTCCCACCGGAGTGAGAGTACCCATTTATCTACTCACGTGAGTTTTCGACCTGTTGGGTTGACAGGAACTGGGGAGGAAACAGGAGCTCACCCTGTTTAACGCAAAGGCTGGACTCGAACTGCTGAAGTGCCAGCCATTTCTGGCCGGCAACTTTCAGCATCATTAAGCCACACTGCACGTTAAATATCCGAGTAATTTCTGATTAACTCAAAATATATAATGACATGGCTAAATCAATAATATTAAGCATGCACTTTATTGCTGATAATATACATTGAATTTTAAGATCAGTATTCCAGGTAAAGATGTTTCATATATATTTATGTACTAAAATAATTGCTATTTTCTTTTGTATCATCTCAGACAATTGCCATGTAGAACAATTTGTATATACTGTAGAAGTAGAAGAATACTGAAACATGTTTTGCATTTTGAATAGGGATATGAGCAGAGGGATATTCCTTTAAAACAAGGGCATGTAGTGAAGGAAGCTAGCACCTAGCACACAATGTAAATAAATAAAACCACCAAGATACAATACAATACAATGCAACAGAACACCATTAAGTACTCCACATGCTTGTCTGACAGCTGCTCTGGTTAAATAAAACATGGATTTTCTATGCTGTTTCATAAGAAAAAAAACCCTTTCATCTAATAATTATTCTCCAACAAACCATTCTAGGCTAGTAAATAACAACATGTATTTTAGAAAAGGAATAGCAAATGGCTGATCAGCAGTGTATTAATGCACTGCAGACATCATAATAAGATGTATTTCCCATAAAGAATTCTAGAAAATATTTTTTGGAAAAGGGGCAAAAATCTGATACATTCTCCAATTGTTTTCTTTTTGTCTCCTTAAGAGAGAGAGAGAGAAAGAGAGAAAGAGAAGAGAATTAAGATACAGCCCTATTCTTACTCTTCAGAATTACCTTGGATTCTATTCTAGACTCCATCAAACAGGTTCCTTGCTTCTGATAGTGATCATATTTATTACTGGATTTCCTTTTCCCTTCTATCTCTTAGTGGATCTCTTTAGACAGATGGCTTTGATTCACCTGAGTCTCCTCACTCAGCAATCTCTGACTCTGTCAGCACACACCTGTCAGAACATGTACTTTCAGCATTTCAGAGTATGCATAAATAGTTTTTTTCTAGAAAAAAATCTTTCACAAAACTGAATAATGCAGTGATGCAGAAAAATAATTCAGGAGCATTTCTGTGTCCAGCGCTAGTTGGAACAGCACCTCTTCTCAGTGCCATTAAGGAAGCTGTCTATGGGAAAAGCTATGTGGCTTTGCTTCTAAAACCTAGGCTGCTAAATGATGGATTCATACACAGTCTTTCACAACTGGTGGGGGCATGCACGTCCACTTCTGCTCCCTTGTGTTTTGACACCTCAGGGTCACAGGCTTTCACTTTGCCTGAGAGCAGGGGAGATTAAATGAGTCAACACACAGCCTGGTGCACTGTGGGGAATCTTTCACACATTCACACAGCGGCTCAACTTACTCCACTTACCTTACCCAAACCCTATTCTTTCCTAGAGTTCTACCCCTTTAACCAATTCCTTGGCCCTTGAACCCAGGCCTGCTTTATGCAGACAATCCAGGGACACAAGAGAAACAGGAGTGAAGGCATCTCTCCAAACGTGAGACAATAAAGGAAGAGGGGTCACAAATATCCACCCCCCCTTAACCTCCCCTGGCTTCAAGGAGATTGTGTAAAGGGGTGGGATCTCTCCCCAGTGTTCCGCTCAATCCTGGATGAGCCCCCAGTTGAAAGGGATAATTCCCCATAACCCAATTTACAAGTGGAGACCACACAATCTGCTTGAGCCAAGTTTATCTGACACTAGGGACACTAGGGACAGAATACAAGGTTCTGCCTGCTTAAGGAGAGTACAAACAACCTTTATATAGTCATATAATGAATGCTGACCAGTAATGATGTCAAATGCCAATCATCTTATTTTTTATAAGATGGGTAAGATTTTCTGCTTATCGTGAGAATATACAGTTAATAAAGCAGAGGTCAGCACGAGTCAGCTTTTGTGGTTAGTTACTTCCTAGTTCCCCTTTAAAAATACAAGTGCTAACTAAGATAACTGGCGACCCAGCCTCTGCAAATACCTAAGCAAGCTGTTAAGGAGGCCTCCTTGAGTTCAGGGGCCTTGGTATTTTGAAGATCTTGGTTCAGGTATTTGTTTTACTCCTTCAAAAAACATTCAACGTTAGTTCATAGTCTAGAAAAACTATCATTTTAAGAAGTCAGCCGTACAGTATTTCACAGAACAAGATGCTACAGCCTGGTTCTAGTATGCAGAATCAGGGCTAAAGCCTCATGTCAGCATTCATTTCAGCAGCTTAACACTATTGGTGAATGCACAAGGCTCACCTCAGATGCTAACAAAATACATTTCATAAAGCATTTCATAAAGATTTTGCCTTCATGTGTGGTTAATTTATTTCCAGTCACTAGAACCTCAAAACACATTTCACAATGAGGTTTTACCAGTGTTTTCCTACTTATTTTATCAGCAGTTTAAGAACATACTATAAACAAAGAAGGCCTTTTCTCCATGTTCTACAAACACTTAAAATTATCCTGAACCATGACCTGTCTATCTAATGCTATACTACTGATAAATTCACATTCTAGAAGTCTAGTTCCTGTAATTAGACATGCTGGGGAAGCATTTTGCAAAGCATGTCTGTGAGCCAGTTCTTCCCAGCTTGGACCCTTCTATACCCATACTAATTGGTACTTAGTAATTTGAATTCACTGAACTGCTTTTTTGCTTGTTGTTGTACATCAGACAACTAGAAAATAAATTCTGCGATAGAAGCAAGACTGTTTCCTTCGCACATACTGTTCTAAAAGAAAGGGAAGTGATGCAGCATTAATAATCTCAAAACACATTAGTGAAATATAGTCACAACACCTTCTAGGAGCTTTGGTTAAGATCACTGAAATTTTAATGATAGGGAAATAAGCAATTAAGAATACAATGTCCAAACTCAATTATTAGCCAGACATTTGATGACTATGGTTTAACGTGAGGCCAGAGTGTTTAAAAGGAATTACTAATCAATATATTTAGTAGAAACAGAAACCAAACTCATAATGTATGTTCTGGACTCAATAAATGTTTCAGTGAAGAAGTAAATGAAATTATCAGACCAAAAACAGAAATGTTAGCTTCTTTGGTCAGCTTCATCCATATCTGACTCCTGAATGTTTCAGAAAACTGTATGAGAAAGGACTTACTGTATACAAGAAAGCTTCTACTATTAAAATTAAATAAAATATTCTTCTCCTATCTCCTGTAACAAAGCAGAAACAAAGTACTCAGTTGATGAGAAGCCAGCTGCTACCTCCAATTCCCTAATGTGTGTACTAAAAAATGGTAAGTGTAAATATATATTTCTCCACATATTAGACATAGATGTGATGAACAAAATTTACTATTCTCAACCCTTACACAGAACTATGACTTTAATCACACAAAATGTCTTGCACTGCCGGGCTCAGCATCTCATTTTCTTATCTGGTCAAACAATAGAATACTGTTAGAATTACTACGGGGACAAACAGAAAAGTTATTACAAAATTTATGAAATAATAAGCTTCTGCAGGAGGCTTATAGAGGGATTTTGACAAAATTAAATAGCCATCAGCTTGGGTCTTCAGGTATAAATTGCTTATCTCTCTTTGCACTTCACAACAAATGTTCATCATATTAGCTTGAATAATTAAAAAAGGCGACTGTCTATGAATTAAGGGGAAAGAACCCAGCTTTCTCCATGATTAAGTGCAGCTTTTTTCTAATTGTACAGAACAAGTCAATCATGTTATAATCAGATTATTTTACATGAATAATAGAGGGAGCAGGAAAAGTAACATTAAATTTAAGAAGCATTTTGGAATCTATACATTGGCTGGGATATAGAATGTGTATAATTAATTTTAATTATTTATTAAAATTAATATATTTATTTTCATCATACTGTTTTCTTTCTTTTTGGAATGGTTTTTTTATGTTAATATGTGTAATCCACCATAAGTCCTCAGGAAGTCTGGCTATACAGAAATACCATAAATAAATAAACAGTTGTACTTAGGAAAATGATGCTTCAGGATAGGGCTGTGCAAATTTTCAAAGGGGTGTTTTAGTTCAGGGACACTTCGTGAAATACTTCTTCAAAGCGGCTTTGTGAAGCAATATGCCTCCCCCACTTTTATAGAGCAGGGCCTATTAGATAGTTGATGGAGAAATGGATGACCTTTTTGAAATTGAGTTAACGCTTCTGACCAATCTTTTTTTCAAAAGCAGAGTTTCAGCAGAGTTTTCATCTAATTCTATAAAATCCTGTATCTTCCCATTCCTTGTACTGAATCTGGGCATGCACTGTGCTAGGGGCGAATGCAGAACGTCTTGATGAGAGGAAAAGTGTTGCCTTGATGGTATGAGGCACTGCATGGGGTGGAATTAGGGATGTCTTCTGCAAGCCTACCTAGAAGTGGTGATATTTTAAAAAATGTGCAAAGATTTTCAGGGACACTGAATTTTCACTTTGCTCATCAGTGGATTTTCTACAGTACAGATCTGAATAATGAAATCAAAATCCACTATTGATGATTCCAGTCTTCCCCATAAAGTAGTTATGGGACAGTGTGGCTCTCTCTCAGAGTTTTCACTTCTTATAGATACAGTTTGGTCACTTGTATTTTGGATAAAAACCATATAAAAATTTACAGTGGGTAATTTCAGAAAGATACTGGATTTTTACTTGGCTATGAAACCATATATATAACCTATATGGTAAATTTGAAAAGGAAGATGAGGACTGAAAATTAAGATTGCCTTTCTGTATTTTTAGGATTTGATATTAAAATTTCTGCTATATAGTAACTCTTTATTCTTCCCCATTCTTTCCTAATTTCTGCTTTTTCTATTACTTATAATTGAAAATCTTCATTACAGAAATCATTTCTATTTTCCTACTTTTTTTTCTCCAGTCTTAGTATATTGTTATTTTTTTCTCCATTTACTTTGCCTAATGTTCTAGTATTCCAAACTGCAAGAGATTTGTCCATTCTCTCTAAATCTAGCTCCTCTTTCAAAGAGTTGGTATTTCTTATAAAGTGGGAATATTTGATGTAGTTGTTTCTGATGGCTATCCACCCTAGATATTAAGTTGTCTTTCCTTAAACACATTAAAAAAAAAAACCCCACAATGGCAATATACTGTACTTCTTGATTTTAAGTACAGAACCTTCACATTCACATCTATGTGAAGTTCAAAGTAATAGAAGGCCACACTTCAAAAATACCAAGGAAAAAAAATACTAAATTAAGAATTGGAACAAAAGTAAATGAAATTCATTTTTGTAATCCAAATATAGAAAGATGATTAGAAATTGGGAATGACACTTATATTAACCTAGAAAAAGCTTTTGACAACTTTGGCTAGAACAAATTGTTCATTATACAGTGGAAGACAAGAATAGGCCATGGGAACCAAAAAATCATCTGCAAAGTATACACAGACTATGATGCTATTATTAAATGCTGAACAACTAGCAAACATTTGTAAAAGCATCTCATCAAGCACACTGCCTTATACTATGTAACATTTATTGAGAATGCAAGTAATAAAATAAGCATCAGGTTTGATACTGAAAAAAATGCAAAGAAATGGGTAATACTTTGCTGCTAATGGAATGGTAATGGCAAGATATGGAAAGAAAGTTGCAGAAAAATAGGTAGACACACCCCATCAGGAATAGGAACAGGGGGACCCCAAACCTGTGAAGCAAAGGGGTGCTTGTATGCATATGATAGTGCTTGTGTGTGTAAATGATATATTTAGATAAATCTAAATAAATAAATAAATGAACTGTAGCCATTGTAAAGCAAGAGGAAATACACATTTCAATCCACAAATTAAACACACAAGAGATGTTGAAACACAAGGAACAAGAATTTCAGTTCCCTTGCCAGAATTTGCAGTGAACATCAATCAAAACCTTATGTCAGCAACCTGGCTGGGTGACAATAGTGTGGGCCAGAATAGGATAGTTCTAATAATCATTCTGTTAATAGGACTACATTTATTCAGACTTTCTGCATTTCTTCAAGACAAAATAAAGCAAATTAATTCTCCCCCCCCCCCCGTCTTTTTCCACATTTGTTTTCTTATGACATTCACAACTCTTATTCCTAGATTTTCTCTATGTATTGTTGTGGTAGTAGTGATGGTGGGGAGATTGCCTCCTGTTGGTTTTATGAAATCTTTTGTAATTCCATATCTCTAAATTTGCAGAACCAGGATGATACTTACTAAATATTTCTCACTGGCTCTGTTTCCATTTCAGTCCTGTTAATATTTAACTAACAGAGTTCCCTGCCGGATTCCATTATTCTATATTGCCTGATCTTGAGAGTAATCATGAATGCTGTACTAGAAGAGTGAAACCCAAGCTGAAGTTCAATTCCCAACTCAGCTTTCAGCTTACATTCAGCTTTCTTCTCAGAGCTACAGTGAAGATAATACCCTAACCCTACATAGGCCAGTGTGAGTTCCTTAGAAGAAATGCGTCAGTGCATGATACAGATGTAAATATAGCAAAAAACAAATCAACAAAAAGACATCTTAATGTTGTTTTATAGATACAGAGAAGTATTTTAGAAAATATTTCCTAAAAGTTTAAACCATGCTGAAGGAGAGCACAATGACTCTCACCAATTAAACTTTTTCTTTGAACAGAAGACTCTTTCCTGCTATATCACAAACTAATATGGCAATCTGGTAAGTCTGTTTGATTGTAAAGCGGATTAGTATACGGCACAGGAGGCATCTATTCACGAAGCTCATGTCCACAATCCCCCTTGCTTGTTTTGAACCTAATGCATATTTTTTAGAATCTATCTATAAGAAGGCAACCAATTTAAAACTATAGCTGGTTAATACATAATGCTAAGCCAGAATTTAAACTATGCTTCTTCTTAAGCAAGCCACAATGGGTTGATATGCACATAAACAAAGCCATAATGAGTGAACTTACACCACATTTTAAGTCAAGAAATATGGCTTAATATTATATGTGAAGTAGACCAGTAAAAAAATGAAGAAATAGTCACAATGACGAAACAAATCATTAAATCATTTATAGCCCCCCTCAAAAAACAAAACAAAACAAAACAAAACAAAAAACAAAACAAAAAACAAAAACAAAAACAAAAACAAAAACAAAAACAAAAACAAAAACAAAAACAAAAACAAAAACAAAAACAAAAACAAAAAACAAAACACCTGGGCACCTTAAATATGACAGGATAAAGGCAAATATTTCAGGTCCTACAAGCTATTTTCATGCAGTTATTTAAACTTTCAGGAGTCACTGGGACTGAAAAATATAGCTACAAATGCCAAAACTAGAAATATATATGAATTAATAGCTTACTGTATGCATGCTTAAAATATTTCAAGCACAATTTAAAAAGCCAAAGACTATGTGTACTAGTTATTCTCTTGAAAAATCCAGAAATACTAATAACAATATGAAATAGTCAAAGTCATAATTTATCCAACAATTCATTTGGCAATTAGTCATGAATTAACACATTAACCTTTTGATTTTTCAAAATGGATTATCATCATAATCATTTTGCTTTTTCAAAAATGACTTTTATCAGATTAACATTTTAAATTAAACTTTTTTAGATGATCAGAATTGTTTTCTTGTGAATTATTATGATCTAAAATGAAACATATATACAAAAAAGGTAGACAACAATAAACAAATGTAGCAAATCATTTCTGTCCTATAGGAAAATACATTTCTGAACTCATATTTACAAAGACCTGATGTTATTATAAGTAAAAGAACACAGAATCCATGTAAGGTTTCAGAAAATCTGTGGATGATAACCAGAAAATATATGTTCAGTTGCACTGAACTTTTAGTAATACTATATCAATATTACACATTATTATATTCTTACTATTATTGTTGCTAATAATAATTTCTTGTGGTAATTATTTATTGTAATTCTTAGCTCCCTTCATTTAATTCATTTACATCTCCTACTTGACTGAGATGAAGTAGGTTTATTCATAAAGAGCCCTTTGAAAAGTGTTATTAATCTGTAGAAAAGTTTGGACTGGTGTGCCCTGCATTTGCCCTTCCCTAAAACCATGGTTTACAATCTCAGTTAATTAACTGACATACTATATATATATATATATATATATATATATATATATATACACACACACACACACACACACATACATATATACATACACTCCTTGGAAGAGACCCTGATGCTGGGAAAGATTGCAGGCAAAAGGAGAAGAGGACGGCAGAGGATGAGATGGTTAGAGAGCATCACTGAAGCAATGAGCATGAAACTGAGCAAATTCAGGGAGGCAGTGAAGGACAGAAAGGCCTGGCGCGATATGATTCATGGGGTCACGAAGAGTCGGACACGACTTAACGACTGAACAAGAACAACAACAACAAATATATATATTATTATAATATTATACTATTGGAGTTCTTCATTTTAGACCTCATAGCAAATGAGGTCTAAAATTAAAAACAAAATGGAAATAAAGAGCTGAAGCTTGCTTTTGAGAAGGGGAGGATGGAAGCACATGGCTGTGATGCTAATTCCCTGTTTGCCAAGCAGTAAAAATCACATGGTTGATGGCTCTGCTTAGCCCACAATGGACTATATCACATGAAAAGGTAAATCACTGAGCTTCTGTATTTGCCTTGTTCTCTGCTTCTATTAATCATGTTTCCCATTTTGTCAGAACTGGAATGTGGATTGCGTTAACTATGCCATATTGAAACAAGCCAAGTCATGAATGACAATTTAAAATCGGCTCATTTCAAAATTAACACCATCATTTTCTATCCAGATGTCATCAATTCAGTGATTCTGATTCCTTCATGGCAGAGGAAAAGAAGGAAAATATATGAATTTAAGGCTTTAGTTTAGCATCATTATGTGTTGATGGTACATGCAAATGAAAGAGAGTTGCCTTATCTATAACATAGCAAAAATACTTCTGATGTTTCAGGATTAACATAAGATTGGATGTGATATATTTGATAATGATTTAAATTATAAAATCATGCATGGGGAAGAAAGTTGCATAGAGTCCTTCTTCTTTCCCTTTCTAATCATACTTAGTAGGGTCATCAGCTGACTGTCCCTGGTTTTCCAGTGAAGCTGAGTTCTGCATAATTAACTATGTATGCTGTCTCTACTTAATCTATGGAATTTGCAGCTACAGTTTATGGTGATAGCCACTAATTTAATTAGTTTTAAATTGGGAGGTAACTATGATAAAAAACTACTTTAAAAAGACAGAATATAATCATCATTATTATTACTGCTATTATACAAGCTGTCACATTGTTGCAATGAAACAGACTTGGTTCATACATCACGTTATGCCATAATGTGGTTTGTTTGGTTTTCACTGAGTTCATTGTACGAATCTAGATATTATAATTGCAAATCCTAAATTATAGCTTCATGCCTCAAATTATGATTATTAAATAAACTATGACTATATAAACCATGAGTTAGTGTGTTAGGCAAATTTAGACATATACACCATAGCCATTATAGTTCCATTTTGCTAGCTAAATCTAATGGGGAAGAAGCAACTAGGTAGAGGATGCAGGTAATAGAAATAAAGTTGAATTCAGTGTTATATTTTCAATACCATAGAGCATATTTTGAGGTGACATTGGCCACAACTATTGGTTACAATACACAAAAGACTTGCAACATATAAGTAAACAACCCATCAAATGAATCTGCCACCAATGGGAACTTCAGGCATGGGAGAATTTGGGGCATGTCTTTTACAGATTTGGATGTGTCAATGCTTTGAGGTAAGCCAGGTCAGGAAAGAGATACCATAACCACTCCTGAAACTCTAGAAAACCCTCACAGAGATTTTCTTTTGTCCCTCTTATACCAAAGAGAATCAAGGCAGGGCAATCTTGAATTTCTTTCTCACCCCCTCCTCTTTCTCAGGGATTCTACTACTTAGGTTTCACTGATTGCAGCAGAATGAAAGCATTGTAATCAACCAGTTAATCAATCATTGTAAGGAAGTGAGTGTAATCCATTTTACCATCAGTCCTAATAAGTGATCCTAACTGATAAACAGGAGAAGAAGGAGCTACGACTTTCTTTGGTAAGGAAGAGAGGCAGTAGAAGCAAGAGTTCGGTGGGGAAGGGAGGCTTTTTACTAGGAAAAGGAGTGTAAGTAATTTGTATAATTTAATTAGTTTAAGTAAATATTATTAATGGTGTTTGCGAACAGACTCAGACCTTTTTATAAACACCATAAAGAAAACCAAACACCCAATTGGGTCCCAGGGTAAGGAGAGCCAGAAATATAATTCTTTTCACCTGGTATGGAGGTTTGGAGGTCATATCTTAAATTTGGATCTTACATATCTAAGCATAAGTTCCACAATGATTGATACCATTCTGCAAAGTATGTTAATACAACATTTAATAACATCTTCTCCACTTCTGCCCATTTAAACTTTGTTTCTTGTCTATATTAATTTTGATGAATACTTAAAACATTCTAAATCCTATAATTGGACTGTGTGAAATTTGCTAAACCTAACCAGTATATGATTCCTTGGAATAGTGTTTTACTTTCTCAATCAAGTGTTGGGAGAAAGTCAAATAAAACCAAATGGAGATTTTTATCATGTTAATTTTTAAAGAACTTATACTTTTGCACACTTTTGTTTTAGCAAGTATTGCTTTATATTTTCAAATTCTGGAGACGTTAAATCTAAAGTGGTTGGGGTTTTATTTTAACAAAAGTAATCTGGAGACAAAAAATATCACTCAGATACTATGTAGCAGTAAAGAAGAGAGAGAGAAAAAAAGGGAGTGTACATACACACACACAGAGCTTACACAGCCCCTGTATGAACCAGGTAACAATTGTACCAATGTTGTCATATCCATACATTAAAACGACTTATACAAACTGAGACTATCTGGATAATTTTTAGTATTTGTCTTTTTCAATGCTCTCAGCTATAACGCAAAGAAAAGAAAAAAGAGAAAAAGAAAAGAAGTACAAAGAGGAGCTTTGGCAGTGTTAGCTCAAGAACTATATCTTAAGATATTACACTAAAGGCTCATGGGCAGTTGAAGGTTTTAATTAAAAAAGCTATTCCCCTTTCCCAGTGAAGTTTTAATTTCAGAAATCAAAGATGGCTGAAATATTCATGAGAATATACTCTCTGAATGCTATCAGTATAATATAAAAGTGAACTATAAAACAAGAAATTCAAAAGGATAAGAAGCATTAAACAAAATAAGGCTATTAATTTCCATGCCTACTTTTTCCTAAAATAAGTAGCGTAAATGCATTGCCTGATATTCATGAAAGTTGCAAATCTGACATTTCTTGTATAATTCTCGTCCCTATTCAAAGACTATTTTTTTCAGTAATTGCAGGATGGTGTTTTGATTAAGCACATTTTGAAAAATAAAGTTATTACAGGAGACCTTATATCAAGGTTCACAATATAAGCTAGAATTCTAATGCTAATATTTGTATGTGTATGTTGCTCAGCCATAAATCTAGAATATTTAAACGTGTTAGCATAATTGTGCTTAGTAAATCAATATTAAGTTTACAATGTAAGCCACATACAGGTCTTCCACAAACCATGACTCTCTGTTCCCTGGTTTCTTAGTTATTGGAAGTAGTCTGGCTCCTGTGTTCTGATTATTGGTTAATTGGTCATAAAGCAAAAAAAAGTAGTTTGCCAGGTCTACTACTACAACTATTTCAAGAAAGAAAGAGTCCATCCTAGCCCCTGTTAGCCAATGCATAGGTGTAACTTACATCTACTGTTTCAGAAATGAGCTTACGTTGTCTTATTTCAATCACACATTAATGCAGTGTTGTCCAAACTTGGCCACTTTAAGATGAGTGGACTTCAACTCCCAGAATTCCCCAGTCAGCCATGCTGGCTGGGGAATTCTGGGAGTTGAAGTCCACTCATCTTAAAGTGGCCAAGTTTGGACAACACTGCATTAATGTATCAGAATAATATATTGCTTTTATTTTTGTATTAAAAATGTCAAGTGTATTTTGGACATAGATGATAATAAAAGAGCAAATCTGATATACCTTATTAATGCTGGAAGAGTTATTTTAGAAATCTGAGCTGGAAAGGCTTCTATTAAATAAATCTCTCAATTTTTCTATATGTCCATATTCTTTCTTTATTGTGCTAAAATAAAGAGCCCATCTCATCTTCCTTCCAATACATAGGATAAGGGAAACCAATGACAGATTTTAAACAGTAAATTCACAAGATACTACTTTTAGCATAATACAGCATTTTTGTGACTTGGTATAATATAGTACTTATGTGATAATTCTGTTGATTAGAATAATAAGCAGAGACAATAATATGATAAATTTGACTTCAACATTACATTTTCTCAGGAATCTTGATTTTACTGATCCGAGACTTTCTTTTCAAGACAGCCTTGGCCAGTGCAAGCATTTAGTCACACTTAAAATCAGTGCAAATCAAGTTCAATTAAAACTGTTCTTAGACAAATCTGTGGATGCTTTGTTTTATCCTTCACCAAGGATTGCTTTGTTTTAACACTTATTTATTTATTCATTCTAATTTAGCCCACTAAAATCAGTTGGCTGTCAGCAGTCAATAATTTGTAATTAAACAGATGGTAAAATCAAAGTAAGGTCCAAAGTCAAAATCATGAAATAGCATCAAAAAGGTAAGTTCTAACCAAAACAAACTAATGAGAAAAAATAACTATATGGTCGCATTAAAAAAGCAAAAGTTCTCTTGAACAATTCTGTTCTCTACAATTTCCTAAAACCTAGCAAGCATTAGGATGCAACAAACAGTGCCTCGATCCTAGCAACTTAGGAAGCACCAGTGATCTATTTCATAAGAAAGCTATTGTAATGGAAACCCCCTCCCCCCACTTTAAGACTTAATAAAATTAATCATCTTTCAAATGTTCCATATCTAGGACAAAAAAGCTATTCAAAGTATTCTATATTTGAAAAGTCTCTTATTTATATTTCTTCTACATATTGCTTTAGTGGATTCACTATGGTTTCATATTTCATATCTCCAACAGTTCATTTAAATAATTAATTACAAAGGTCTTTACAAACTGTTCTAATAACAATTGCTTAGAGATAGAAAAAAAGAATTTGGATAGAAAAATTACAATAACTTGATCACAAGGAACATACTGCAATCCGTGTATGATGAGGGAAAACATCTGTAATAAATGGCTGAGCTTTACCTAGTTTTGTACATCACTTTTCCTACTTAAGCAATACTTACAATTAGGGATAGGAATTTGAACAACATAAGAATGATCGAACCCCCAACATTATATATCTATACTAAAAATATTTTATTTTAGTGATGCTTAAATAGCCATGAAATGCTGAAATAGAGGTAAACTAATAGGATTAGAGTGACATGCAGGTGAGATGGATGGCTATATAAATTCAATAAATAAATAAGGTTACCTGTAAGTAAAACATCTGCAGCTATAATTATTCAAGATTTTGTTTCTATCTCTCATTTAGACTGTCTAACATTTAGGCCATGGTATACATGAGTCCTTGGCTACGCATCGTGTGTGTCTTAACATCCTTGAGAAATGTTGGACTGAGAAATTTGCTTATCATGGAGATTTTGACACTTCACAGCAAGCAGTTGCTTTGCTCTTCATTTCTCGCACTGCAATCATGTAAACAGATTGCTGTACCCTTGACATGAAGTCATTCTAATACTGCAACATCCCACATATATATTATTTACAGGTGGAGTTGATAACCCAGTGATGGAGCACATCATTCATGCAGAAGGAGCCTCATGTTTAATTCCAGACATCTTCACTTTACAAAGTAATGTCAGATGACAGAACAGGCAAAAGCCTCTGTCTGCCAAAGGTTTTAGAGAATAATCGTACTGGACTGGCTGGATTCGTTGTCTGAATCAGGTGAAGACAGTGAATGTATATTCTTAAAAATATCTGCAGCATTTATCCCAAATGTCTAAAAGCGGCTACAAAACTTCTTCAAAGATTTCCAGCTGCCAAATTATCCTTGACCTTGGCATCAATTATCCAAGCTTTCAGACAGACATTTTGTCTCACTCTTGTGCTGAAGGCAACACTGTTGTTCTCAGCTGGGCATCAGACAGTGCTGTAGGGTTGTGCAAAGCCTTTGAAAGAGGTAGTATACAACGCATGGCACTAAAAGAGCCATGCACTTTGCAAGACTCACACAGCTGTTTCAGAAGCTTCTCCTGGCTGTTTTGGCATATATGTACATGCATAGCCACTTGTCTGTACTGGGTGGGGAGTGAATCTTCTACTTATTTTGAAAGTAAGGATTCTGTAGACATTGAAAGTGTAACAGAATTATATTGTGGTATATTATCTCTATCATAATAATAATAAAAAAGAATTTACCAACAACATACTTCTCTATTGTTTTGTTAATTCTCTGATATGTTCTACTTACATATTAATTCGGACTATCCCCCAGATATTCAAAAGAGTAGAAATAAGTTTATTCAATGAAAATACATGATCAAACACAAATGCTACTTTAAATTTTTTATTCTGCAGGGGAAAAAAAATCTATGCAGTTTATAATGGAATTCTTCTTATGCATATTTCTTCAGAAGTATACCCAACTGAGTTCTCTGGGAACTTACTTCTAAGTAAGTGGGTCCAGCATTGCAGCTTTAAGAATTTAATAATCTCTTGAAGCCAGAGTTTGAAATAAGTTTGTTGATACAGAGAAACATGAAGCTTAAAGAGGGACTATGATTTTTATATGCTACAGCTTTCTTTCAAGTTGCACTCTCTTGCCAAATATGGTAAATATTTCTTCTTTGTTGTCACTCAGATATATTCTGTTCATGCAAGGCTTCTGAATTTCATTTCCAGCCATTTGTTTTTGTAAAGGTTACTGATATACTTAATTCCAGTGAGTGAGGTCAATGGTTCTCAAATTGAATGTTGAAATAGTACGTTATAAACAAGATGTGCTATAGCTAATTTACAATGCATTCCATGGGTACATGTTAAAGGAGTACCTGAAAATGGTGTCTACAATCATAAGCTATTTTAAACTCTTATTTCCATTAAATATCATATATTTTGGCAGAATTCTACTATAGATACAAGTGATAGTTAATGTGTTGTTGTTCAGTCGTTAAGTCGTGTCCGACTCTTCGTGACCCCATGAACCATATTGTGCCAGGCCTTCCTGTCCTTCACTGCCTCCCTGAGTTTGCTCAGTTTCATGCTCATTGCTTCAGTGATGCTATCTAACCATCTCACCCTCTGCCGTCCTCTTCTCCTTTTGCCTTCAATCTTTCCCAGCATCAGGGTCTTTTCCAAAGAGTCCTCTCTTCGCATTAGGTGACCAAAGTATCTGAGCTTGAGCTTCATTATCAATCCATCCAATGAGCAATCAGGGTTGATTTCCTTTAGGATTGATTGGTTTGATCTTCTAGCAGTCCAGGGGACTCTTAAGAGTCTTCTCCAGCACCACAGTTCAAAGGCATCAATTCTTATTTTATTTTATTTTATTTTATTTTATTTTATTTCTCAATTTTTTCTCAAACATTCACTAAGTTTCCAAAAGAGGCAGATAAGGAGAACAGCTACTGGAATGAGAAGTGGAAGGGGCCAAGGATAATGCTCCATGGCTCCAGCATCATGTTATCAGATTCCTGGGGACTGGGAAAAGAGGCAAATTTTTTTACAAAGAGATGAAACTAAAGTGAAATGGAAAAGCTCTTGGGTTACAATTTAGTACCAGCAACCATTTGGTTTAGCCTCTTATGGGCAGTCTCCATTCAAAGAAGAGTTTGGAGGGGAAAGGTTTGGTGATTTTTTTAATTGAGAAAATTATTCTCAGAAAATTATAAAATAATCATTGGCTCTTAGCATCTTCAATAAAGTGTTTTAAACAAATAGATGTGATGTGCATGGCCGGAATTTTAAGACGAGGAATCAATATTTATCTTCCTTGTATTGGTTTTATTTGCAGTAACTGCAGGGTTATGACTTCAAGCTGCAGAGTGTACGTCAATTGCTCTTCATATCCTGTTGCCTGGATTTCTGTTGCTGGTAGAACAACAGTTGGATTGTTCAACATTTTGAAAAATCAGAGAAGCATTTGTACTGGCTGACCTTAAGTTGAAAACAAATTTCTAGAAAGACACTTGGCTTTACAATTTAGGTTAATTTAGACCACTTGTGTGTTTAAACCTATATTTTCTAAATTGTGAGAAAAAATGCAGGCTAAAACCTTTGCAAGGATCTTTTCAATCTAGCCTCACTTGTAGCTTTGTAATTTTAAACAAGATTAATTTCAAATGTTATATGTTATCAACATATCTGAACTGCCCAGTCCTTAAATCTGGTGTATGATTTTTTTCAAAAATAAATCAATTAATAACTAAAGGATTCAACTCCTAATATGGCCTACTGGTATTTTGTCTCGAAAATTATCCAAGGAAGGTGCTAAATTCAGAGAGGTAATACAATGAACTTTATTAATACTAAAAGAGATTGAGCCCTTTCTGTCTTGTATTATATATATTTTTTCTTACCCCGCCCCCCCCCCACTGATGGCACTTGGCTTTTTCTCTGGTTAGTTCCAAAAATCTGTTCTGGATCATTTCTCTAAACAATTCCTGGCTAGAATCAGGAAACAGATTGCAACAGAACACTATAGATAGTTAGTTGGGATATATTTCCATGGTTAATATTACAGCTGGACAGTATGGTTTGACAATTACATTTAAATCTTTAAAATGTTTGCTCTATAGCTGGGTTTGTAATAGATTGTTTTCAATTTGATTCTTCTCTAAATCATAAGAGTGACTTACAGATTTAGACATTAAATCACATTTATTTGCACTGAAATCAATAGGGCTTAAGGTATCTATGACAACTATGCCCCATTAATATGAATGGAAGTAAAATATGATTAATTTAGTTTGGTTCCACCTTTCTGTGCACCTTTTTGTTTCAGGGAAACATTGGTTTCTAGAGTGTTATAAAAGAACTTTAACACCATGACACTACAGTTTCATCTGAAATCCATAAACATAGCTACTTCTTCCATAAATATTTACTTTTATATTCAATATTTGACAGATACATTGAAAAACAGTAATTAATTTCATCTTTCTCAGATCAGTTTTCACAGGCTTTTAATGCTTTTAAACACATAATAAAATATACTGGGCTGGATCCAAATAGTTGCCTGTGGAAAGAGGTGGGCCAAAGATGTTCTTCCCATTCTATCTTCTCAGTCACATACCATAGTCTTCCACTACTATCCCCCAATGCTTCTACATGAGTCAAGGTATCCTGCTGAATGGTGTGGGCAATGGCACTAAGTACTGGGGGTTGGGGGGAAGGAAGAGTGAAGGAAATCATGTCAAAACTTTTGCCATACCCATAGAAGGTTTTTTAAAATCCAAATTTGATTCCCATGTCAGGCAGATTCCATGACATCCAAATAAAATTTGTGAGGATTTTGAAGACTGGCAGAAAAAGGGAGAAATCAGTTTTATTCCCTCATTCCACAGACAGATGTTTGGATGTAACTCAGTATAAATATATATATTTATGTAGTCATCTCACCCATACATTTTCACCTTAATAAAAATTGGCCAATTCTTTTGTTGTTCTTATATTTTGATTTCTTAATCTTTTTCCTTTTCTCTAAACAAACAAATAAACAAAAAGTGAACTCTGTTCCTTACTTTCTTCCATAAACCACACATAGACTAATGATGTTTCACAGTTTTGACCACATCTGTTCTTAACTAAATTCAGCCGGCAAAGTATTTTTGAAAATACTTAAGATTTGGTCTAGAAACTGAAATGGTACGGGTTTCACAACAACCTTCAAACTTGTTCTTTATAGCAAGTTCATGCCACAATCCTTATTTACTGATTCTATTCAAATATACAAATTAGGTAATATTATATTTATCTGGAAAGATATCAACCTCCTCCCAAAGAAAGAAGACAGAAAAAACTCACCTGCATGGATTATTATATCCTCAGCAAATTTAAGTCAACCCTCCCATTTTAAAGCTAAACTATTTTGAGGCAGGAAAGTGTTCTTTTCAGGTAAAAACACTGAATACCACTTATGTCCTTGGGACGTACTAAGCAGGTTTAATGTGATACTAAATTCTGTTTTTCCTTAGAAGAGGAAGTGAATATTCATAATGGATTCACCCTTTTATCTAATTATATTCAGATTTAGATTGTCAGATGAATAGAATAGTCTCAACTGAGACTGAAGTTCTATTTTGCATTATCTTATTTTTACTGAACAGCTTTCTGGAAAAAAAAACATTTGGCATGATGAAACTAAGAATGTATTTGGAAAGAGCACTCTTGAGACTTCCTGTGAGCATCATGGCAAGCTGACATCCTGCCTGTTGACAGGGCAGCATTTGTGAGGGGAATCGTAGCTGGATGCTGGATCTGGACCGGCAAAGTTTCTCCGGAAGAAGGAGAAATACTCAAGATTATCCATGTGACTCTGGACAGCTGCTACTCGAGAGTAGACCATGGAAACTGCCGTTTTGCAGTTGGCTTATGAGTGGAGAAGCTGGAGCTCAGGATTTCATCAAGCTCACACTCGCAAAGCAGCCTTTTATGGACATTAACCTCAACTGAGCCTTATTTCTTAATCACTTTTTTGGGTTATTAATTTTTTCTTTTTTAAACTGGAGAGATTAAGACCCTTCAGACTCTCAAGGTTTTATTGTATTCATCAGGCGAGTTTCCTCCTCATTAGAGGACGATGGTGTAAATTTGATTTTAAAAGTTTTAACAAGGGCTTAAGGGGCCAGAGGGATTTGGAATTATAGCTTTGAATTAATTAGAAGATATTTTGACTTTTTTATGATAAGGAGACTGTTTTGGCTTTTTTTACAATAAGGAGACTTTAAAGGTTGGACACTAAAAGGAGCTAGAGGATAAAGAATATGGAGCAGAAAACTATATTAATGTGATGGAATGTATCTACTAGGAGGAGAGTGATGTGGGAGATGAAGGCTATCAGGTGGGAGGGGGTGCATTCCAGGAGGGGAACAAGAGACAATACAGTTCTCGGGGGCAGCGTGGGAAGCAAAAGAGGTTCAGGATAGCCACTCCCTAGAATCTCCCAGGGTATATCCACTAGTTCCTGTAGTATAGATTTAGTTTGGCAAGATTCTGTCTATAAGGTGTAAGTGTGATGGAATGGTTTGGTCCCCGCTCTTGGGAAGATAAGCATTTCCTTAGCCCCCAGCAAGAGCGTGGGAAGGTTAAGAGGATGAGACTGGCACCACCCTAAGGAATTCACGGTGTTTGCTTGCTGGCTTGGGAGTTTTAGATTCAGTCTGGCAAGACTGATGTCAGATTCAGCCCAAAGAACTCCATGAGACAGTACAGGTCTAGTCTGATAGCTTTTACTAGCTTTCACCCACAAGACAGAATCTTGCCAGACTGAAACTAAACCTCCCAAGCCAGCAAGCAAACACCGCAAATTCCTTAGGGTGGTGCCAGTCTCATCCTCTTAACCTTCCCACACTCTTGCTGGGGGCTAAGGAAATGCTTATCTCCCTGAGCGCGGCCTTCACCAAACCATTCCATCACAGTAAGCAAATAAAGGAACTGTACTTGACTGGACTGTCTCACCGTTGTTCTTGAGCTGGGCCTGACAATTGCAAACTTTTGAATCTCTCCCTAATCAGCTCCTTAATAGAATGTATCAATTGCTTGACAAGATGGGCAGAGTGTATTGTAATGAAGTTACCAGGTAGTCCCTGAATTAAGAATGTCTGGTTTACAGATGACCCATAGTTAAGAACTGAGCCTATTGTAACAAAATTCGAGTTAAGTACACAATGATTTGAGTTAAATACACAATGGTTTGAGTTAATTACACAATACTACTTATACAGTATTATACAATAATGTTCCAGCTTACATACAAATTTGACTTAAGGACAGCCCTGGGGAACGGAACTTGTTCTTAAACTGGGGAATACCTGTATAGAACAAGAACAAATTGCAATGGATACCTATGAAATTATTTGCAAGGGGGACTTAAATGGAACACAAATGTTGCTGATAGATGACTCATTCCATAAGGGACACATACAGATATCAAACCAGGAAAATGATTAGGACAATTTTTTCTTACTGGATATACAAAAGAGCTAAGATTCTGAAGGGCTTTATTACAAGTGACAAACAAAAGGATAAACTTCACTTATTGGATATACAAAAGAAACCTGTTAAAGTTCTGAAAGATTTTTGCCTTGAAACAGGTATGACCAGCAAACTACCTCCTGGACTCTCTTTTAAGGGGCTAAAGAATATTTTTTAAAACTCTGGGAAGGAATACAAGGTCAATTTGTTTGATCATGGATAAAAGAGGAAAATAGTTATATATGGTTGCTCTTACTGGACTTTTGCTGACAAAGAACATTTGACAAAGCTTTTTTTTTTTTTTTTACTTAAGAGCTGAGCTATGGGGAGAAGAGAGATTATGTTGTATTTAGAGATGGTGATAGGTTATTAAAATTGTCTTTACTTGCTGGGATGAAGGGGGAAGTTGCTTCTTTTTTCTTTTTCTTTTCTTTCTTTTCTTTTCCACACTCCTCCCTTATTTTTTTTCCTCTTTCTTTCATATTTTTTTTGTTTACATTTTTAGTATTTTGTATTGGCTTTTCTTTTCATTTATAATTCTTAATAAAATTATTTGAAAAAAGAAAAGAAAAGAGCATGCATTACATCATGCCGTATTCAGTCAGTCCTTTATTATGATCAGTGACCAGAATTCCACTTGAGGTAGAAATTAAAGCTTACAAAATAAAAGAATATAAAAATAAACAGTAATAACTAATAATCAATATGATTGGTTACTGTGGGCTTAATTAAGCAAAATTTGGCCACATGCTGGTTGGCTAACATAACTATGCATAAAATAAATCTGAATACACCAGAAATGTAGTTGACAAGAGGGATATAAAATGTTCCTGTGCATTTTCATAAAATGGGCAAACAATTTTTTTGGTCCCTTCATGTCAGTCCCTGCAGTTTTCTTAACAGCATTTTTGGAGGTGGCTTACCCTTGCCTACTTCCTAGGGCTGACAGAGAGTGACTAGCTCAAAAGTCACCCAGCTGGCTTCGTGTCCAAGACAGAACTAGAACTCATAGTCTCCCGGTTTCTAGTCTGATGCCTTAACCACTACAGCACACTGGCTTTCAGTTTCCTTCACCACAAGGACAGACTCTTAAAGAATAAGGGATTTTCCTGAACTTTCTGTTGAGGATGGCTGTTGGAAATACAGTAGTTAAAATGTGCTAGGGTTAGTGCTCTTCTAAATGTAGGGTTAGATATTTGGTTAAATATCTTGCTGGTCTAAAAAAGGGCTACTCAGAAAAAAATCTCTAGAGAAGGATGACAAATCTAATTGCTTTAGACATCCATTACACATTGTTTAAGGCTTGATATTACCTTCAGTGGCACATATATTAAAAAATTCCATTATCCCTAGCATATGTGTATGTGTGCATACATACCTATTCTCTTTCTACCTCGAATAGACACCATACTGTTAGAAAACACCAATATATACATTGTATATGTGTGGAAGCCTATGTAACATGGTTTATAGTTCTCATGTATGGTAATTCATAATTACTGTAGTTTCCATGGCTCAGTATATGGTATTTTTGGCATAATTAGTTCCCCAAACTAAAAAGGTCATCATTGGCAGTGAATATGAGTACAAATTAGTAGAAAACAGCATTTAATTATGCCAAATATATCTCAGTTTTTGATGTAATCCAACTTCTAGATGCAAATACAGGCAAAACCCTTTGCACTGTGTTGTAAATGTAGACCCTCACGGCAGACTGTCACAGATAAGAGTGAGTAGTACTATATCCCCAGCAGCCTCTGATTGAAGTAGAATATTTCCCCCTGCTTCCCCCGGCCAAAAGGCTAGATAAATAAAGCATTGATAGTTCTGTTGAAATAAGCGACAAATTTAATCAGGAGTTTGTGTTGAGATTTTTATTTTTATCTTCTGTCTGCTGTTAAGTTTAATATACTCATTTTTCTGTATTAACAATGAAACTGAATGTATAACCTTAACCTTTTATTCGTACCTCAGATGGGGCATTAGTTTTATGGTTATTTTTTTTGTGATCTTTTATAATTTCAATCTTGCTCCAATCACTTTACAGAGACCAGCTCTATCTTCTGCTCTGCATTTTATTTTGCAAATGTTCTTTTAAACATGTTTTATTGCAATCTGCACAGCTCTGGAATTTATACTCTTTATATTTTAATATTTATATTTTAATATTTAACAAGGGTTTTTATATTTTACATTTTCTTTTTTAAATAATTTTTTTTTATTTCTGGTAAGATTGGTCTGTCTTCCAAGAATAGAAGGAAGTGCTGAATTATCTAATCACATGTCTCTATAGTACATGACCGAGAAGTTGCATTATTAAAATTATTTCACTTTGTTGCATACCTTTTAATCACCAGAAAGACAGCATACGTTGTGAGAATCTGATTTATCTCCCATATCAGCATAAGAGGAGAACATAAAATATTCCTTGTAAGATAGGTGGTGGCATCAGGAGCTCCAAGCTCCTCCTTCCAAGTAGGAGGAGGAGCTAGAGTATGTAGACTGAGAAGGTTTCTAGAATAAGAGTCTTGACCCCTTAAAACTTCCCTCCAACAGGCTCAGCCTTTCTGCTACATAACACTTCTAATAGTTTCATGAAAATACTCAGTAAAAGGTTCCATGCTGAAATTAATCAATAATGATCCAAACATGAAGACAAAGTTATCCATCAATATGGATAATTTAATCATCCAGCAAATCAAACTTTGTTAAGTTTGTTAGTTATTTGTATTAGGGAAGGCAGATTTACAGGACACAGCATCCAAAGAAACCCAGGTGATATCAGTGCTTAGAGGAACTGGTTTCAAGAACATTGAGTTAATACAGCCACTCATGCCCATTATCCTGATATGTCTACTGCCAAAAATAAAAACAATACAAAATAAGCTGAAATGATATTCCTGGCAGTCAAGGAAAAATAAAACCAAATTATTCTCAACTTCCCAGTTTATCACTTGTGCACTTATTATAGCTACCTTGATTTCCATTCTATTTCAAGAGTTCTGGGTAGGTAACCCAACAAATGATAAAAGCAAATACCCAAATAATTAAAGTTAGCCATTACACCTGATTAATCCTGACAATTAAACAGCGGTCCAAAGGGGAAATGTATACCTTTCTTTGAGAAACATCAACGGTTATAATTCTGAATGAGCCCTAGCAAAAAACAAAAACAAAAACAAAAAACCCTCCACATTTCTGAAGCAGCAAATGAAAATAGCCTTCAGGATGCCTTTGCTTTTTAAACTTGGCATGTAGACAATACAAACAATTTATTCAGTATAGGTCTGCTTTAAAATTGGAATCATAAAGAACTTTGTTATTAGCAGTAAAGAATGCTGGCTTGCCAAAAAAACTCAAGGAAAAAAATAGTACCAAAAATTATGAAGATTTTTATAGGCAACAAAATTGTATTTCATAATCATTTCTTTATTAAGAGAATCACAATAAGGCAAAAGAATTCAAACCATAACACTGGAAGCCCACTGGTCCAGTTAGGTTTTGTCCCTTAGTGAACTTAAGATATTGCTTGCTGGATGGGATATGAACTGATGAAAAGCCATTGTGAGCTTTGGCAAATAATTTGTATCTTTAGGATAATGTTTTCCATTCCATAAATGCTCTCAACTATTTTAAGAGATCAAAATGTTATAAATCATTATACTTTTCTCATTGAGTTATAAGTTCAAGCATCATAAGCTTGGCTAAAAATTCTCTGCTATTTATGATTTTGTTCATGTATTCATTTACTTTAGCGTACCACCAACTGCTGAAGTCTCTTAGCAGTTTATAATTTAAAATCAAGATATTAAAAATAGTTAAAATAGCAATTAAAACAAATACAAGGTAAAATAAAGGCCTGTTCAAAATTCTGTATTTTAAAGGCCTTTTAAAAAGCCAATCAAGATGTTAGCTGCTCCCGCTATGAGAAGGCACTTCAAACAACTTGCAGAGTTTTGCATCACCCAGACTTCTACAATATCATACATTATGTGGGTTCCTTCTATGACTGAGATGGCAGCATATAGCAAGGGTTAGTGTGGGGAGTGGGGGAACCAAAGCCCAAGAATGCTTACCTAAGTACATAGTAAAAAAAAGAAAAAAAGTAAACTGCTTGAAAATGTTTAAGCTCTAAAGCAATTTTATTACTGTGTGATTAAAATTATCTTTGGAAGATAATTGAATATCCTGATAATTGACTGAATTTCAGTGCTGATTCATGCTTGAGAAACAAGAACAACTTTGATTGATCAGTAGTAATAGTTGCAAGAAGAGTTCCTATCTTTCAACCACCCAAAAAACTGTGATATAATGATGAAAGCCCAGTTTTAGGATTCTTCGGGTAATAACAGAACTATTGAAATATGGAGGAGTGTACTTCCCAGATGAATACTCTATGCTAGGTCAAAAACAGCTTCAGACCTTTTTGATCCCATGAAAGCAGAGATGATTTTTTTCCCCCCTTGATTATTTGAAACAGTGGTAAAATCTGTCTTTTTCTTTGAAACATTCTGGCTTTTTGACAGTCTCTTTTCCCCTTCTACAGGAACTTCTTCCTCATTTTTCTCTGGACTCCTGGGCCTCAATTGCCTTAGCAGCTGTTTCAAGGAAAAAAGTAGCTTGCACCTCACCCTCTTCAGAAGAGCTCAGCTGATACAGCACACAAATTAATACAAAATGGCACTGATAAACGAGTAGGGGAGACTGTGCGTGCAAGCAAGTTATTTTATCTTTGCATGGAGTAGGAGTCAGGGAATTTTTGCTTCCTGTTTTCGAAGCTGTAAGGTTGACAATAGAGATGATTGTGGCTAATCTTTAAACTGCTGTTGAGCAATTGAGGCACATAAATGGTAGTAGTATGGAAGTGCTCTGTGTGCATGTGTTTTCCTTTTCTCCGAGTGCTCTAGATATATAAGTCTGAAATCAGATGTATAAGTCTGGTAGAATTAAACTCTACTATAGGCCTACAGCAATAAAGCTGAGTTTTCACAAAGTTTAAACCCACTGGACTATTGTGACAGGATTGGAAAACACTAATTTGATAAGCACACGAACCTTTTTGGTGGAAGGTGATTAACTTGTACAATGCAGAGAAGACTTTAAGGATTTAAGAAGGACTTTAAGAAGAAAGTAAGGATTAAAAACAGAAGTACAATAATATAAGAAATATATATAAGATCACACTGGACAGTGTGAGGGTTCTTTGCTTTCCAAGGACTGGACATATCACAGTGTAGCAAATCTGTACAAAATACTTTATTGCAACACACATCTTCCCCAACAACAGACTACTGCTCTCTACCCATCTAGGACTTGCAAGGTGATGTTGCCATGTAAATTAGTCTTTAATACTCAGTTCAAGCAAAAGTCTATAAATCTGTAAAGCAGCATATCACCTTTGCCTCCTTCCAAATGTTCTTACGCTAGTTGGGATGAGGCACTGTCTCAGTGTGGTTGTTCCTCTTCTAGTTGCTACCGAGCTCCCAACAAAGCTCCAAGCTCCAGGCAGGACTCCCACCAGAATATGCTGCTCACCATAACTTGTGATCCTCGCAGTTGAATGACAGTCCTCTTGCCTGCTTCTAATAGCTGCCAATCTCCAGATGTTGCCTCTGTTTCCCTGTTTGTATGCCATTTGCTTAGCACTTTTCCTCCTATACACACCTCCCCACTCCGTCTTAGCATTTGCTTTTGTAAGCCTGGGGGTGGGGGGTGAGGCTGCCTCTGGACATCGGCACGTCCTTGAAAACCCCAGGGTGTGGCTCAATTATCACAGGCAGCTGGAACACCAGCTTGGATGCTTGTGAGTAAAGTTTGAGTTAGGGAAATGGGGTGAGAAGTGTTTCTGCCTGGCGGCAGTTACTTTTCCCAACTTCACTCCCTCACACGCAACAACAATGCTATTAAAAGAAAACGAAAATCTGTGGTTGAGTGGAATTACGAATCACTCTGCCATACGGCCTGCTGGAAAAGCCAGATCCTTATGGCTCTTCTGAAAGCCAGGAGGGAAGGAGGTTCTCACTTTGTATCTGAGTTGCATTCAAATTAGCACTGCATGAGAGCTGTCTGTTAATTAAATACAAGTCTTCTATTACATATATTTTGTAACTATGGAAAGCTATAAACCAAAAATAAGTATGCACAAAACATTGCTCTCTATTGTGCTACAAATGCCTATTCCTAGGAGAAGCCAACTATTAATCAAGACACTAGAATTAGCTGCCCTGAAAGTTAATAAGCAGGTCAATACCTAATATGGAACAGGTATGTTTTAGGTGCCATTCTCTATGCCAGCAGCATTTTTCAAAAGCTCTTCAACAAGTTCATTACAATAGTCAATGGCAGGGGATGATAAAATCATGGTTTACAAAAAAGTTGCAACTGAGAAATGAAAAAAATATTGACCCCGGCTGTCACCTTACATTTAAAAACCAAAGCTTCATTTTAGCAAAAAAAAGGAAAGAAGGAAAGAAGGAAAGAAGGAAAGAAGGAAAGAAAGAAAGAAAGAAAGAAAGTCTGTCAGCGATTTCTCTTACCACCTGGTTTATCATGCGGTGTTACAGCTGAAGCTGTTGTCACTGGGCTGGCAACAAAATCTGCAATAGTATGTTGCATGACATATTAGTCAGCAGACACACTTTGCATTCCTTTTGAGTTTTGTTCCATCACAACATATATAGAATATTTTCACTCACATAGTTTTTATATAGCACTCACTCCTTCTTTAGCACCCTCAAGACAACTTGCTTAAAAATGTCAACCTTTACTTACCAAACACTTATTCAAATCAAGGGTGTGTACTGGAAGACTTTTGAACATTTCTGAGTTTGAAAGTAGTTCATACATTTAAAAGAAATGAAGTGCAAGTGACTTAGTCTTCTTTCCTTGTTTCTTCTGTTATTAATTTAAATGTGAAATTCAGAACTAAATGATGGTGACCCTTATGAAACTATTTCTATACCTTTTTTTTTTTTTTTTTGTCTGCGCTCAGTCATTGCTGACCCTGCAGTGACTGCTTGGACGAGTCCTTGCAGTTTTCAAGGCAACTGTTTTTCGGAAGTGGTTTGCCAGAGCCTCCTTCCTAGGGCAGAGCCCAGCTGGCGAGCGCAGGAGGTGGGGTTTCCGTTGCTTCGCGCCCTTTTCGGGCATGCGCGGTTTTTCGCGCTTACCGGCAACTGCTCCCAACTCCTTTTTTGCAAGGCGCCGCCAGCATTTTTCCTCCCACCGGAGTGAGAGTACCCATTTATCTACTCATGTAAGTTTTCGAACTGTTGGGTTGACAGGAACTGGGGAGGAAACAGGAGCTCACCCTGTTTAACGCAAAGGCTGGACTCGAACCGCTGAAGCGTCGACCATTTCTGGCTGGCAACTTTCAGCGTCATTAATACCTTTAGGTCCATCTATACCTTTAGGCCCCAATTAAAAAAAATGCTAAGCCTCTTTGAACAGGTTTTTCATTTTGTAACAAATTGCTTCAGACATTCTCATCTACTATCATAGCAATACATTTTTACTATCTATATATTACCAACACATTAAAGACTAACAAATGTATTATTTCATAACCTTTTTTGGGTCAATCAATGTCATCAGATTCCTAGGATTTATTTGTGAGAACTCAATCTTATTACATAATTAGAGGGGTCAAAAAGGAAGAAGGGATGATGAAGTCCACACCATGTCTCCAGTCTCACCAACAGCTTCCACCTTACACTTTGATACAGGGGAAGATAGAAATAAGCCACAAAACATTAAAGCCATTTTTTGTCCCAAGTGAGGCAGTTCTTATAACTTACCAACCCTACTCCTCAACCTAAGAGACCAAAAGTTGTTACCATGAGTTTGCATTTCAACCTAGTCCTCTCATAATCAAGTAGCAGCTTAGAGCTGATAGCCTAAATATCTCCTTTTAACTTGATAGTTCTCTAATTCTGTTATTTATGTTACTGTGTTAAATAAGAATCAAGATTTCATTTGTCAATTGTATATCTCAAGATAATTTGTAAAGCAAGTAGAGTGGTTAAAACAAGGCTGAAATCCTACTTTTTTTTAGAGAGCAAGTCTCACACTGAACTCAGAAGTAAACTAAATAAATGTGTATAAGACTGCACAGCACAGCAGCAATTCTATGAAGCATAACTTTCCCAGTTAGTTTCATGAGATTCAGTGGCATTTTTATTAATATTTAGAAATACATTCAAGAAATTGTTCCCAAATTACTATTTTTATTATTATACAAGACTCTTCTTTTGCTTCATTTTTTTCCAGCTCTATGTCCACTATGCAACATAATACTCAATGGATCATAAAGCAGCTTGAAGGTCCACAAGTCACCCCCTTATTATTATGGCAGTACTGTATTTAAAATCTCCACAATTAGTAGCTAAACTATTCAAATGAGAAGTCAACTATTTATCAATATTGTTGAATAATTATGACTATTGTTATTGGATGATTTATATAAGAAATATGTTTGCCTTAGAATTTATTTGTATAGTATTAATCAAACTGACTTATCTTGGCAAAGATTCTCCACATATCAGGATCAGGCACAAACACAGAGCCAATCAGAGATCAGCCTTCACTAACCAGCACCAATCAGAAACCGGCTCAGCTAAAGACCAACTACAGACAGAAGACCTGGCTATAAAGACAGGAGCCCAGTCAGTCCCTGCTCAGTTATCTATGGTATGCATAGCAGAGTACCTTGCCTCTGAAGATGCTAGCCACAGTTGCTGGTGAAACATCAGGAAATCTGTTGTGTAGGCCACAGTCACTAAAGCCCAACACTGCCCAAAAGATACATCCATGAAAGCCTAAAGGTATATTATCCACATACATTTGTTTGAAGCATTTTACCCTTCTCATCAGCCAAAAAGGCTCCCAGAGCAGCTTATTAAATTTATTAAATAGACTACTTGCTGCAGCTCAGATTCACAATCTAAAAAATATATATAGATGCAAGGAAAGATATTGTGAAGGAATGAGGAAAAAATCTAGCACTAGTTGGTTCCATTCCCAGTGAGATCCAAGTATACTTAATCAGGAGTGCTTATATGAACCTGGCTCACTTTTCTTCATTATGTAGGGCTACCTTATTGTTTGTTCTTACCCCTCTTCTGGTGGAAAGGAAAATTGAGACCAGAAAAATAGCTGGAAAGATTAATAACCATTTTCTGACTTATCTTTGATCCTCATTCTCTCTCTCTCTCTCTCTCTCCCCCCCCCCTTTCTTGATTTCTAACTTCAAACATCCGTTGGCAGTAGGCTGGGACAGAGCATTTACAGATTATCCAACTAGCTTGTTCAGGTTTCAAGGGCTCTTCCAAATTATAAGCACATGCCAAATAAAAATACTACTGCTACACAACTTCTACTAAATATACTAACTGAATTTAGAACTGTCCCAATGGCACATTCATTTTGTCCTCCAAAGAATAATCACCTGGGTTCTAATTAGTGGTGCTGTCAAACTTGTACTTAGAAAGTAATTCAACATTAGAGGCAAATTTAGCATATCTCTGAATTTAAGCAACTTTTATAAGTGTATGTTGAATGCATATCCTGAAAGCTAAAGTAGCATAGCTGAGATGTCCTTCCACTATAATTGCTCTTACAACGGGTAGTTCATATAGAAGCTTTAGGTATAAAAACACAGAGTAATAAATAAATACTGTACTATGAGCATATCTATCAAGATTATAAATGGCATGTACCATAGTCTGATACTAATAAATATAACTTCTAGACTGAAATAGAGAACAGTGGCAAAAGTTTAGCATTTGGGCAACCTTTCAATGAGAGAAGGAAAGAATTCCAATGATGTGAGTTAATTTTATT
This sequence comes from Python bivittatus, assembly GCF_059951505.1. Classification (NCBI taxonomy): domain Eukaryota; kingdom Metazoa; phylum Chordata; class Lepidosauria; order Squamata; family Pythonidae; genus Python; species Python bivittatus. The sequence goes on along the minus strand of NW_028277030.1, from coordinate 91,308,993 downwards.
TCTTAAATCTTCTTTAAACTAAAGTGTTTAATTTAAATGGATGTTTATACTCAGGACTACACTCAAGATGGTACAAATTGGTTTCTCTATGTTGTTGTCTCCTTGCATGCTCCTTCTCGTGTAGCCTTCAGACATGCTCTGGCCTCTGGAACAGATTAGGAAGGAACACAAGGGAGCATAAGTGGAAGGGACAAACTATTTCACTTATACAATTGGATGCAACTTTAAAAGTTGACTTCCTTTTCTCTTTTTCTAATATTGGAAGACAGCATGTTCCTATGAGCGTGCACTCTCTCACTCCCTCTCTATATAACTATTCTTTGAATGGATTAGCAATAGATCAACCAAGGAAAGAATATTTTTGCAAGTAATTGTTATTAATTAGCATAAGGATGAAATGTTATTTCAGAATATTACAGAAACAGTGAACATTAATATAAAAATATGCTAAACTGAATCAAAATAGGTTGGAAAAAGCATTTTGGCACAAGCAACAGGTCCCCCCCTGCCCCGTATCTCCGTACAGCAAAACAAAGGGATGCTTACAATATTTTTTTAATCTAGTAATTGATTTTGTTTTATTTCAGTTTCTTCTTGTTTTTTACTATTTTTATCCTGTAGGAACTCCAGACAAAACACACTATACTCTCCATATCGTATTGTCTACAAAACAATATATGAGGTTGTTTAGAATGAGATGCTGACTAATCCAATCTCCCAAGGAGTTTACATAAAAACATTCATGTTCCCAGCATTGCTAGACATTTGAGCATCTAAGACCAATAGTAATTGCAATACATTTGGAGACTCTTGGTATATCCAGAGCAAACTTGAACTGGCATGAGAAAGAGTTAGACCAGGAGTTAGACCAGGAGTTATTAGAGTAATTTGCTGCACCATGTAGAAAGAGCAATCCAGAAACATAGGAGAGACTGCTTCTATTGCTTCCAAAAAGGAGAGGCCAAAGTTCTTCTAGGAAGAACTTTAATATCTAACTTCTAGGAATATTTGCTAAATACTTAGTGTAGGAAACCAGCCTCCCAAACAGGCTAATGAGGTTCAAGGGTGGAGTATTATTACGTTGCTTTGTATATCTGTATCAAGGTCCTTTGACTTTGGTTCAAATCCAGTTCTCTCAGCTCCAGACCAGTCAGATAGTGGGCAGATAGCCTTAGTACTGTAAATCTGTGAGGATGCCAGTCTTCCTAAAAAGATTGTCCTGCAGGATCAGGAAATTTAAGGTTTAAAACTGTATTTCAGATGGTAGAGTCATACTCAGAAATCAGCCCATATTTGAGTCCCAATGAGGAGTTCAGTACACACTGGGGCACAGCCCAGCTCTCAGAAATTTCAGCTGTACTGCTGCAACTGGGATTGTCTCAATAACAGCAAATCTATAAGCCATAAAGCAAGTAGTTGATATCCTTGGCTACGAATACATTCATAGCAGGGAAGCAATTATCACCATTATGACTGGCAAACACATAACTCCATTTGCAAATGTTTGGTCCCTAGCCAATGGTTCCAGGTGGATGATGCTTGGAAATGTATTTGAAGTCCTTCATTTGATCAATGCCAGAATCATCCATTCTCCAGGCTCGGTGATAGATTCTGGCTCTTTTGGACAAAATAATTTCTTTGGTTTTATTTATATAGTTAATAACTAGCTGCTCCTTGCTGCAATATTGGGCGTGGGCATGAAGGCGCTCTTTCAGGCCTGCTAGTATGAAAGAAAGGTTGGTTACATCATCAACGTATACAGGGATGGAGAGAAATCTATTGGTTACGTTGGAAGATGGATGAAACTTGGGTTTTTTCAGGTCTTGATTTAATACCAAAGTTAAAAAGAAGGGGTTCCAAAATGCAGTCTTGTTTCAGTCCTTTGTGAACCTTGATTATAAGTGACAAGAGTCTGGAAACCTCAGTGGCCCCACATCACATAATTTTCATATATTTTCAGGATCAGCAAGAGCAGTAGTCGATCAATGGAAAAGGCAAGCAGTTTCTCCTTGAGTCCATTCTGGGACTGAATTAAAGGATGCCATTAGGTCAGTAAATGCTACATAAAGGATCCCATACAGGTGATTAATGCAGTTTTCTACTAGATGATGACAGGTTTGCTCCTCTGCCAAGATGTTCTGTGAGTTTTCCATAGAGGTGCCCAGCATAGAGCTTGCTAATTATGCAAACAAGTTGATGAGATGGAAGTTAGCTGGGTCTTTCTTGTCCCTTTTTTATATATACTGGGATATTTATTTGCAAGGCTTACAAGCCACTCTAACTGAAACCAGCTGTGAGTGGCATACAATTCCCTATCTTTATAAATGAAATTAAAAGCATAATTAAACATAACAATATAAATAATGATCATACATAACCTTAGAAACTATTCCAATCTTCAGAAATCTAATAGGTGGAGTTTAGCATATAAATAAGGATGCCAGGACTGGATTCCATTGCTCTGCATTTCCCTTTAGCATTTCTACTGAAATCAAATTACTCCAGCTGCCTTGCCAGTTTTGAGATCTGAAATAGGCCTGGCCATTTCAGAGGGAGATATCAGGGCCAATTTGCTCTTTCATCAGGGCAGTGGTCTTATAAATGCAGGATTATTGGCACTTTGCTAAATGACATATGAAAATAATTAGCCCACACTTCAGGAGCAATTATGTAATGAAATTTTGCAGAAGCTTTTGGAACAAAAGTGAAGCGTACATGTGTGTGTACACTCTTCAAAGCATTTTTTTACCCTGTCCAAAGGAAAATCTTGCATATGATGTGAATTGAAGGTTTTGCATTCTCTGAAGTTTTCAATAAGTCTAGCTCTAGCTTCAATATATTCACAGTTGAACAATAGCTTAGAGAGATGCTTGGTTTCCTGGGTTGTAGCTGAGATCTTAGATTAGAGGATCTCCTGAAAGTCATTGATTACTACTGGGAAATCACTCAAAATCTCTTGGATGGGCTATTCAGCACAGGTAATGTGTTGGGACTGGAGGGCACTGCTTGAGTTTAGAAAGCACAATAAAGACCTTACCTCCTTAGTCCAACTAACTCTCTGCACCTTTTCTCTGTGGGAATTAATTTGGCAGTTGGTTCCTGCCTGCGAGCTTGAGTTATTTATTTATTTATTTATTTATTATTGAGTTTATTCTTTATTATTGCGTTATTATTTTCACAGTAAGTGGGAGGTGATTGCTATTGGTTGGTAGCAATTGAGAAAGTGCTGATAGTGAATAGTAAGCTATTCAAAACCAGAGCAAATTCAATAGTACTAGTGATGCTTCCAGTCCACTATGTGAGTTCCCCTTCATGATCTCCATTAATGGACCCATTTAGTTTGCAATAACAAATTTGGTGATCAATTGGGACAACCTCCGAACCCCATAAATAATGCCTGTATCTTTGGAACATTCGGAAGAGAGTAACACTTAAACTTCCTGAATTTGGATACAGAAATTTCCAAGATGAAGTTCTCCAAGTTCCCTGAAATATCGTTAGTTGGCACTAATCAATATTTTAATTGGTTTTCCAGTTTCTTCCAGGTACATTCTAATATAAATCGTATCTAATCTGTTTCTTTTTCTTTTAATTTACTTAGTGATTTTTAGCAACAGCTTGTAAAATTGTTTATTAGATTCTTTATCTAGAATTGCCCTCCTTCCTTTATTTCATTTTAGAATCCATAAGGTTGATAATTATTTATATTGTACATAGACACAATTGAAATATTTCCATGCCTCAAACATTCTTCAATTAAAAAATTAGCAGTTTCAAATCTTGCAGAGTATAGGTAGTCCTTGGTTAATGACCATTCATTTATGACAGTTACAATAGCTTTAGAAAAGGTGCTTTACAACCTGTACTCACACTTATGACAATCCCAAACCATCATACCTGCCACAGTCATGTGATCACAATTTGTGAACTTTTTTACGATAGTTGTTAAGGAAGTTGGTCATTAAGCAGGGCAGTCATTAAGTGAGTCACCACTTTATGATGGTCATTAAGTGAATCACATGGTTGTTAAGTGCATTCCAGCAAAAAACACCCATTGGGGAAGCTGGATTTGCTTAATGACCATGTGATTTGCTTAACAACCATGGTGAATTGCTTAATGACCATCATAAAAATGGTCATAAAATCAGGTCCAGTCATATGGTTACTCACTTAATGACTGCCCTGCTTAATGACCAATTTTCTGGTCTGTATTATGGTAGTTAAGTGAGGACTACCTGTATCAGTCATAATAAAATGTAAATATTTTGCTTAAATTTTCTTTGAAATTTCTTGGATTACACATAGGATTACATGTCAACCTCTTGGCAGACTTCATTGTCATGATGTAGCCAAGCATATTTTCTGGTGCTTTGTGACCTCCTTAACTATTCATACTTTTTGCAGTGCTCCTTAGAGCATGAGATCTTTCCCTACAGCTTTCCAGCTCTGTTATAGCTATTCTTGAATGCCTGAAAGCTGAGAGACCCCAGATTTTGTTGTCAAGAATGGCAAGAATACTTATAAAGTTTTAAAATCATCTCAGCTTGCTTTCTACACTAAACAAATTCTGTTAATACTTTAACTTGAATGAAGGTATAATTGTTTAATTGATTTCTATGAGAGCTATATGGATGCCATCAATATCACTTTCTTGCACTCTAAAAACTACAAAAAATCTATAACAATGAGTATATGGATGACAATATTTCATCTATTCATGGCTCTTTGATTTCTGTTCTCAAGTTCAAGGCATATGTTTATAAAGACAGTGAATTTGTCACTCATTTTTACAACTATTTCTATCTTGTTGAAACCACAACCACTTCTAACTCTGAATGAATTATTCCCAAATTACTTCCACCCCCATACAAGATATAAATTTAATTCTAAGAATTAGAAGCAGACACAGTCTTGTGGAAGGTGGGTTTTTGTATCTTTCTGTAGAGGAAGAGGACAGAAAAGTCATATATGATGAACTTCTTAGAATCCAATCCAATAATATTAAATTGGTACTACCTTTTTACATTATGAAATCAGCATGCAGAATTTGACACAAGAAAACTTAATGCTATCTGAGTTTCCAATCACTATTTCCAAAATTAATTATTCTATATCCTATTTGATTTCTTACTACTTAAAAAAAAACACACACACACTTATTTTGGACAAGCAAAGACTCTTTCTGGATCGTTCTGTTACACTCTTCCCATAGTGCAATTTTTACAAGTAGATAGATACAGTATTGCTTTAAAGATTTTATATATATATATATTAATGACTGCTCTTCCAAACAGATTTTTAAAAAGCCCTCCAGACAGTTTATAAATGCAATCAGTTAACCATAGCAATAAGGTACAATATACTGCTTTATTCAAGAGCAAGATTGTCATGATCCTAAAATCCATAGCAACTATTTAAATTGCACAATAAAATTGGAACAGGTTATATCATTACTACATAAAATAGCCCTCACTGATTTCTCCAAGACTGCAGGACAAGAGTTGGAGAGGAAAGGCAATTCCCTGCTTGATACAAGAAATTTCGAGTTGCCACATCCAGCTATTCTTTGAATTACTTTGTACAAGGTAAGCTCATTCCATGTTGCTCTGAGCATTATGACATTTATACACAAATTTAAATATAGTCAACCAGGTGGAGAGCGGCTACCTGATCTGGATGATCTCAAAAAAAAGCTAAGCAAGTAGGGAATCCCCAGGTTATGGGCTAGATTGTGAAGTTAAAAAAAAAAAAACAAAAAACACCTTGGAAAAAGGCATTAGCAAACCTAATTCAGTATTATAGCCAAGAAATTTGGTACACGTAAAGGCACCTGGAGTCAAATTAAACTCAACTGTTTATTTTCTCTGCTTAAATATTGACACCGAGGGAGGAGTTTTTCTTTGTTGATTGTTTGATTGCATTGTTTGGGGATAGGGAATAAAACCAACTGGGAGAGAAGAATAAAAGGAGCTCTCTGTGCACATGCAATCCTGAGCTGAACTGGGAGCAACAAGCTTACTTAAAAACAAATAAACAATTAATGTAAAGCGTATCTTGACTCCAAGGCATGCAACACTTCTTCCTTCAAGTTTCCCTTTCCCCGTTCTCTTGGAGGAGCCTGATGCTTCTTCCTCTCCCATTCTCTCAAGCGTTTGACATAGGAACAATCTTGTGATTCTTCCACTGTTCTCTCCGTATTTTATTTTAGGCAAAAAAGCTCTCCTCCTTGCAACTTATTTGCATCATAAAGACAGCATTTTAATCATTTGTATTATCCTTATTTGTGCACATAGGAAGTAGGATATTGATTGATCGGTCACTACTAATGTGGTAGAGAGGAACTGAAGAAAAGCAAAGCTCTAGGACATTTTTTTTTCACAGCAAGAGGAGAATCACAATAATTGAGGGGCCTCCTTGCCCTGGGAAATGAATAAGAAATTAGCTATAATTATAACCAGGACACATTCATACGATTATCTTGTGCCTAAAGTGCATATCAACCATGCCATTCAAAATCAAAATTAGTTACTGTACATTGCATATAGTATTACAAAATGAAACACAATGCCTAATATTTCTTTAAGCAACTAATTCTGAAAAAGAAATACACTTTTTAAAGATTGCTTCTTGCAAAAGCTACTTACACATTTCAGCGGACCAAGGTTCAATAGTGTGTTGCTCTATTAAACATTTTTCCTCCTAGCTAAAACTGGAGGTTATTTGTGAAAATTAATGACAAAAAAGTAAAGTGATATACAGTATACATCTCTACATTTGTGGTACATCACAAATGTACCTGATCTGTTTATTCTTTCAAGGTAATAGTATTGGCCAGGCTTCTATATCCACTTTCCAAACTTAATGAAAAAGCTCGTTTGACAAAAATGTAGCAAGTATAATGCAAGATAACTGGCAACATCGATTAAAAAGTAATGTTGATAGGGTATAATTATTTGACTTCATATCATTTCTTATTCTTACTAAGGATTTCTAAATCAAGATGGGCTACTTTAGAATCCACTAGGCAATGTAGGATCTTCATGGAGATCCATGAAGAATTGGCTTCAAAGGGCTGCATCAATGTGTCTTGAATATACTCATATAAACCTTTATCCTTTCTGTGGCATATACATGCTCATTCCCTAGTACTATGTTATTGTTATTTTGTATCTTAATAGGTTTTACTCTTTTCTTCAGTTTTTTTTAAGCATGACTTAACATTTATCCATTTTCCTTTTATCTTGCTTTGTCCGCTTGTGTCCTTTGTGATACAAGTTTCTGGCTCTTTCAGTGTGCTCTCTGTAACTTTGATATTGCACACAAACAGATCCACTGCTTGTAGTATGAACAAGCTTTTCAGATACTCAGTGCTTGAATTCTCTAATGTGATGATGTCTAACACAGGAGAGGAATCTGTTTCAAATGTTTTGATTATATGGTGGATCTTTCAAGGCTGCTGGCTAAGAATGAGAATAACGAATCAACTAATTTTTCATTGAATAAAGAATTAAATGAAGAAACCCAGCCAGTAGTCTTTCTACAGGCCCACTCATTCTATTCTGGAAGGAAAACAAGAAGTAAAATAATCCTATATATTTAACTATTCAAATACATTTCATATACATGTTTTAACCAGTGTAAATACGTGGAGCCCACATTCGACACCTTTTTATTAAAGATGGCAGTTCCACAGATCTCTTCCATGAATATTCATTGCCCTGAATATGAGTGAACTTTCACAGTAAGGTATGCGTGTTCAGATCTCTATTACATCCATCTTCACTGGCAGCTTCTTAGTACTACAGGCCACTTTGATTAAAAGCTTTCCACATAGAAGCAAAATACACAGAGCCTTATTTGAAGTAGATAACACTCTTCTAATGCAGCCACATTAAATTTACCCAAGCTGAAATTTCTTTGTATGAATGCAGTCTCATAAGTTGAGTAAGTCTATGGTAGCCTCCAACCATATTTTGTTCAGGTTTACTATTCCATTTCTTACTTTCCTCCTGCTGATAATATTATTTGGCTGTATATGTGTTCTGCTAGGCTTTACATTCATTGACTCTTATCAATGTATTGAGGAAATCATTTATAGAAGGTTTAGCAGAAACTCTCCAACAACTCCTAGGGTTATCAAGTATTCCTGCAAACCCCAGCTTTTGTTTGGCAATGATTTCATTGTGCAAGCACTGATATGCTGCTGGATCCTCAAATGACTGTTTTGCTACGGCTGATACATTTCATACAGCCTATTTGTTTATGTCAGCTATAATTTAGTCACCTATAGATCCAACTAGAAAGCATATTCCTTGGTGTATAGTACATTAATACTGAAAACAGAGGAAAAATTAGCCTATCATTAGAGCTCTTGTCTTCAATGAATTAACATTGCACTATGCATTCTAACAATAATTCATCTTTGGTACATCAAGTTCCAATGAAACAATTAGAAAACAAACACAGGCCTTATTGGTTAGTGTGATCTAGGTCAATTAGATATTGTTATTTATCCTCAACTGAGAGTAATACCAAAGCAGAATATGCAAATAGCAATCTGAATAATTGAGTTAATTGAGAATGTATTGTGTTCTGTTGGTCTGTTTTTGTTTTAATGACAAAATGCCTGGTATCTCTGAAGTGTGGTTGTCACAGGTTTCATCTATTCCATCCCACCATTCTGATGTCATCCTCAAACAGCCCATCTAAAACTGACTTATCCTTGCATACACGTTTGCCTTTGCAGCCTTACCAGGGAGGCAAGATATCATCTTGGAGGTACAATAGAAAGGGGCTCCCTTTCCCTCCCCAAACAGCTTCCTCTTCCAACACTATTGTATACAAACTAAGGAATATACTTTGCCACTTAAAGCTCCAGCTTAGGTATGACAGATAAATTATCCTGAACATAAAAAGAAATAAAAGAAATAAAGAAATAAAAGCTCCAAAGGCTGTTGAAAATCCTACCTTGAATGAAAGATGAAATGTTAAAACTAAGCTCTGAGCAGCACTTCTCCATTCACTATTTCCATTTCCCTTTTTATTCCATCAGTAAAAGAGAGGCACTTTGGTTAGGGTGCTGTCCTAGAAACCAGGAGATTATGGATTCTCATCCCACCTTAAGCATGAAAGCCAGCTAGGTGACTTTGGGTCAGTCTCTCTCTCTCAGCCAACCTCCCTCACAGGGTTGTTGTTGTGGGGAACATAGGAGGCAGGAATGTTATTTTTTTTAAATAGTAATTTTATTAAAAATTACAATTGCAAAGATAAAAATTAATACAAACTAAAAAAAGATAAAAGAATAAAAAGAAAGATATAGAAGGTGCAGAAAAGAAAAAAAGAAAGAAAAATAGAAAAGAAAGAAAAATAAGAATATAGTAAAAAAAAAAGAAAAGTATATAAAGAAATGACTTTCCCATTCATCACAACAAATATAAACAATTTTAGTAAGCCATAGTTTTACAGTATATGGTATTGTGTTTCAATTTAAACTGCAATCCAGTTTTAATTATAGTCATTGCTTATATATTTACATATGCACATATACATGAGCATATGCATACCCAAACATATAATATGAACTTGTGTATAGCGATATGAAAAACTTGTGCTAGTCTGTGTCTATGGGGAAACCAGCTCTTTTTTTGAGTATGCACTAAGTCGTTATCCATCTTATTTTAAAAAGTACTTTCCCATTCTGCCCTCCCCCATATCAGTTAGAAGTAAATCTAATCACAATCAGATGGAATGAAGGTTCAGTGGAACAATCTGTATCAGTGGAGCCACAATATCAGGTTCACAAATTGAACAAGCAGGATTACTATAGCACATTTAGGTGTACCTGCTACATATTCCACAAATCACTGTTCACTGTTACTGCACTCTGTCAGTGTGCTTCAAAGGAGTGCTTTGCTTCATGGATATTTTGAACAAAGCAAGTCACAAACTAAAGCAATGTGACCCTCAGTTTCTAAAGAGCTGGTGAAGCACCTCCCCAAAACAATGTAGATGGAATCATCTCCAGGGCAGAGATGATGGGGTGAAACAGTCTAATCATTACCTCTGAATTTCTTTCCAATGCCTGGAACCTGTACATTTACTACTTCCATGATGCCCACATGTTTAACTAGACCAAAAGGATACTGACCTGTCAAAAGATATATGGAATGGTGAGAATAATAGTCTAACGACAGTGAAGATTCAATTTATTTTATCTCTACATTTCCTGCTGCCTGAATAGAGTAAATAATTGTGCTCCTGTATTGCTTTGTAGCCACAGAAGCAAGAGCATTTTGAAGAATCCATGAAAATAAGGTATGGTCAACCTCTTTTCTCTTGATGACCACAATTTCTCAGAGGTGATCAGGAGGGGACTGTATAGCAGACCAGGCTGAAGCAAGCAATGGGTGAGTCTACAATCAGAAGTGGATAAGGATACACACTGTATTTCTATATTATTATTTTCTCTGCTCTCTCTCTTTTATTAGCTCTCTTTTCTTCTGACACACTTTACTTTCTCTCCCAAACAACAGGATCCAGGAAAAAGTAAAATAGTAGAAGGTCCTGTCAGCTTTTTGAGGTAGTCCAGGTTAGAAAACAAACTACACACATTTGACTGGAACTCTCCATTTTGATATAGGCTACAATAATAGAGTCTTGAAAGCCAGATTTTGTATTCCCTTTTCTCCTTCTTAGGACAGAGTCCATTTGAGTGTCCTTTTTATGCTTTTCTCATTTCCAGGGCTTAAAAAGTGTTTTTGTAACTCTCATTGCATAGCTTCTCCAAGGTAATCTGTGTGGCTCTCTACAGATCTTAACTGATCATGTGAGGAAGGTTGTTTGAAATTAGGCTAAGGGGCTATAAGCCACAGTTCACTCATTTCTGACATAAATGAAAAACTGGGGGTTGCGGGAGAATCAGAAGAAGGCACTTCTGACAAGCTGGAGCCATCACATGCGAAATGTCTCCCTTAACCAGAGACAATAGCCAACTTTTATATTGTAGCACTCCTATTGCAAACCAAAGTTGCAACAATATATGGAGAACCAACTGTGAATAAGGCTCAAAAGAAAAGTGAAAGAAATATTTAAAAGGTAGTATTACTTGAAAGTGTTGAGTGATCTCCAAATTAGAAGGCATATAAGATATAGCCAATACCTGCTTTCCCTCTTCTATTACCTGAAAAGACAGTGTTGCAACTGGTGTCTCCCTGCAGAGACCACATCATTAAAGAGTTGTACTCATTTTCCTTCTCAGATAGAAAATGTTTGAATAGGTACAAAATGTAAGATCACAGAACTCATTAAATGGAATACTGCTGAACACCAGATAGTGAATTGAGGCTCCTTATGAACAGTCACTCAGGGAGGATCTGACAAGTCTGTTTATAAAGTTATAATCTTTTTACAGACATGATCAGTTTAGGCTCCTATCGCACACTGAACCCTCTCTGAATCCCTGCCTGTGGCTTTGACAAAGCAGCAGGAAATGAAATGTATAAAGCCTACTGTCGTCATTGTGTATATTTGCAAAAAACTTCATTCACGTCGCACACATGCAAAGAAGTTCGGCCCCAAAACTAAATTGAGTGTCAGCAGGGACTACTTGTGAGGAGGGCTTATATAGAGAAGGATTTCTTCAGGCATGCTTCACATCCATCTCCATATTTCAGCATTATAGTGAAATTTCTTATTCCCCTGCTTTTGATCCATTTCCTCAGCTTATGAATTTACATTTCTAGCTGTAACATTCTTCTGACCTTTCCTACTTTTCTCCCTTATTATGCACCCAGGGCCTTTACTCTTCTATCTGAAAAACCAAGAAACTTCATTTAGCCACCAGAATGGTTTATTCATTGTTGTTCTCATTTATATCCTGTAGAGAGTAAGGAAGATGACTGTGACAGAAATATGCAGACTCCATTGCCTAGGCAAAAGGGGCTGAAGCACATTTTAAGTCCAGAACTACAAAATAACATCTGGAAGCAGCCAAGGCAGATGTCTCCCTAATTCGCTGAAGTATGAGGAGGAGGAGGAGGAGGAGGAGGAGGAGGAGGAGGAGGAGGAGGAACAGCACAATCAGATTTGTGCTTTTAGAAATATTCCTACTAAGGTTCAGGTTTTCTAGATTCAGCCTGAATGTTCATTAAAAAAATGGAATTTGAAAGAGATCCAGCAGCAGCAGCAGCAGCAGCAGCAGCAGCAGCAGCTTTTTCTCATACTTTGGGTAATGTAAAGGAAGAGTATCATTGCTACTGCTCAGCTTTGAGCATTTTTCCTGATGAACAAGGGACTGGGACTACCATATCACAACTCTGAGCTGAAAATTAATGCTATTCTATGTTGTTGTTAAAATTCAAGTAAAGCAATTGTTTAAGACACCCAGCAAATGTGCATCAAACTTTAAATAAATTCTATTATGCCCCATTTGGATTGACACAGGAGGTATACTTTAGCCAAATGTTCATTTGACAGAAACTTAGATATGTTACACACACACACACACACACACACACACACACCAGGAACATTTAACAATGCCTTCTAAGAAATTAAACATAGGAGAGGAAAGCAACAGAAATAAGCTAAGTATAAACATAACTGTGTTCTGAAATCACTAATCCATGGCTTGCTCAGTCATGCTCTCTGCAAAGAAAAACTATTTCTTTGTTCTTAAGAAATAAATTTTGACCTAAGAACTTCATGCTTATTGTTTTAACAATTAGGCATTTTGTATCAGTCTGGTGTGTACATGCTGACCATTACCTTTTTCTGTTTAATGGAGCATATGCTTAAAATAATTTAGCATATGCTAAAACATAATTTTAGAAGTCAAACTTTCCAGAAAGACGTTATGAAACTAGATTTTCAGTGAATGCCTGGAAATATATTTAGGATCTCTCTATGCCCCTAAACTGTTTTACTTTCTCGGAATCAGGTGTAAAAATAAAGAAAGTTCTAAAAGGTTAAAAGAAAGTTACATTAAATTAATAACAGTCCCTTTGAATTTTATAAAAAGTAATTTAGAAAGGTAATGTTTTATAAAAGTAATAAAAGCCCTTCACTTTTCAGTTATGTCAGGAACAAAAATTGTACTGCTTAGATTGCTGAAACTAATTTCCCCCTAAAACATGCATATGACTTAATTTTTAGGTTGCCATTGTCCCTGAAGAAAACCTTCCTTAAAGCCAAAAATATGGGGCTTAATTGATTTTAAAATACTCCTTCCAACTTCTGTTACTTTTTAGTTCAATAGAAGGCCACAAAATCCTTCACCAATAGCTGATTTTTCCAGAATTATTCATCAGGTGGCTGTTGAATAAAATAAAGCTATAGAAAAGGTGGGAAAGAGTAGGCACGATATTGGCATGCTGTAGTTTACATCCTCTAACAGGATAAATATACCAAGCAATAGGGATTGAAATACAATAAAACATTTTTCACTATGTAGTCTAGCGTGAGATAGGACTATATGCATTATATATGCCAGTGTTGTCCAAACTTGGCCACTTTAAGATGAGTGGACTTCAACTCCCAGAATTCCCCAGCCAGCCATGCTGGGGATTTCTGGGAGTTGAAGTCCACTCATCTTAAAGTGGCCAAGTTTGGACAACACTGATATATGCTATTTCTGGTATGAGTAAGTAGGGATGTGCAGTGAAGCTTCATATCTGAAGGCAAACACCTGTTTTGGAGCATGTGGGTATACAAATGTAGCACTGGTCTGCAGCTCCCTAAAGCAGCTACAACTTTTCCTAGGATGGCATGACTTCCCTCTGCAGCTGCTGCAACTGTAGACTAGTACTATATTTGCAACCCTGCACGTCTGAATGCATCTTTCTGCCTTCACATTAGTAGCATAGTGCACACAGGTTTTGCGTTTTTTTCCCTGGTGCAGTTTGTGAGAGAGACACAGAGAGCCTAATTTGGGTGGAGACATCTGCCTGTCCTGGCATCACAATCTTCTCTAGCTTTCTGTTTCAGGAATTTAGTTCTTAGTCCTAACTGACTGATACAAAGTGGAACCCAAAATGTTATTAGCTGGATAGATGTTTCTTTGAACTCATTTTCCCAAAATTTGACTCATAGCCAGAGTTATTCTGGCCAAATAAGTATCAAAGGAATAATGATAACATGTCCTATTTCTTTCCTTAAGTAACTCAAAAAATATTATGCACATGATTTTATCATTTAATGGAACAAGATTCTACCTTATATTTGGTTCAGAATATGCACACTCTAACATTGGTTTATTTTTTACTTCTCCAAGTTTATTTATTCAATTAGTTGAGAAAACTGGCATTAGTCTGGAAAACTATACAGATGGTGTTCCAATAATAAAGGAATGGTCTTGGGAAAAAGAAAGAATTGAGTGATATAAAATCATGTTAAAGAAGAATGATAGTTATACAAATATATAAGCACTTGAATAATATTTACATTAGATAAGTATATATAGAATTGTAACTCTTAACTATTATAACAATACATTATACTTTGTTTTTTCCTTTTTCCATTGTATTTTTTTTCACTTTTTAAAAGCACTTTTTATGCATTGTTTCTTTTTTGAGAATGTATGTATCTGTATTATAATTATTTTTGTGTTTTATTCCTTTTCTTTTTTTGTTATTATTTTAAAAGCAATACAAATAAAATTAAAAAATGCTTGATTTAAAAAAAAAAAAATTAATTATTAAATCTGGAAAATGTATTATTATGGATCTAAAACATACATCTTTTATAAATATGTTTCTTTATAAAAATAGTAAGCTATGGGAGTAACTAGATTTAACTGATTGCACTAAATCACAAAAAAACTTGTTTCTTTATAGCTTTTGTTCTAATTTTATAAGGAAGATTTATGCATTACTGAAAATATTTTAAATATTTTAAAAAGTACTAGCACCTAAGGGGACTCAGTTACAGTGGTGATGAGTGCACCATTGGGAGACTTGAAAGGACAGGTTAGGGATAGACCATCATAGAGAAAATCTACATTGTTGTTAGGAGTCGAAAACAACTTGATGGTACATAATCAATTAATCAGCACCTAAAGGAGATGAATTCACTGGCAATTATAAATAGTGTACTGATATACCATCACATTATTAGATGGTTTTAAAATATTTAGGTATTCAGTTCTGGTACCACCTAACTCCCAAACAACTCTGAGTTGCTCACAATATAGAAATTAGAGATTAACAATTTGACAAAACTATTAAATTCATAGAGAAATGGAGTATATGAAAAATTCTAAACTTTCAGGACTCATTATTAGAAAAAATATTTATCAAGTCACATATTTCATAAAATTATCAAAAGAACCATGCAGATTAATGTTTATACATGAAAAAAGCATTTGATTATTTAGAATGGAATCAAAACTTTAATGCTTAGAACAGGGATAGCTTATTAAATTTTTAAGATTTATATTAAATCCAAGAATATCAGTATTTGCATATTTATATATGAAATCATGCCTTTTGATATTGATTTAGCAATTTTTCAGTCTCTGGTAGAGGTTGATAAGATGTTTACAGAAATATAGAAGATGATACAAATCTAAATGTCTATATAGTTAATATAGCAGCCAGTGTTTAAATTTATTTAAGGAATTCAATCTACATACTGGATATAAAATAAACTATTCTGAGCCAGAGTAGATACAATTAACTTTGATCAAACAGAATTGATACTTAGGAATCTGGGTTACTTAAAAGTTGATAAGATCACCGGGTCCAGTGATTATAAAATGCAGGAAATAAAAAGAGAAATTAATTACAGGATTAATATCTTTGAAACTCATGGTGGTGGCTGCTATATTACTTTTATTTTTAGTCCTTTGTTGGTATCATTCTCAGTTGGCAAAATCAGATCTATATTTTTTAAAAATGGGGAAAATCTAGAATGTCACCAGAAGTTTTCTTTTGAATATAAAAGCAAGATATGTGCCTTTCTCTTCTGTAAGCATTAAATATATCATTCATCATATGAAAGAATAATCAAAGGTACATCTTTTTGTCCTTAGACATATCAATAGTTGCATATTAGGCTTTTGCTTAGTAAATTATTAAGAAAATATGTTCATCCAAAGGAGACCAACAAGCCTGAAATGATGGTTTGTAAAGGGCTATTTAAGAAAACTCTAAAACTAATAAATATCTTATTTAGAAAAAAAATACTCTATGTGTGTCTGTGTGTGAAAGAGAGAGAGAGAGAAACTGTTCAACTGTTCAATAAAATAAATGAGGGCTAAAGTGCCATTAGACTCATAGAGTTGGGTGAAACAATGTTCCACAACAAAAATTAACTATGAATGTCAACACTTTTATTTTATGACTAATATTTAACATCAGCTAGACTTCATTATTTCACTATTTTTCAAGGAGGAACAACAACAAAATTTGAGATGTGAGAACAGCATTAATTATTAGTAGCTCAAAGAGTAGCTCCATGTTAGAAATCTTCAGACAGATTGAATTAGACCAAGGGCTTATGTAATCTAAGGTTCTACTCCAATTATAACATCCAAACACGTGCTGAATTATTTTGCTTCCACATAATCTGGAAAGCCTTTCATTAAACATAAAAATGCATGTTATTTTTAAAATGACACAGACTGTAATCGCTAAGACTGCACCCTGAAGTCCATTACTATAGGAAGCATACTAAAGGAAGTCTATACCTAAGGAAAGTGAGAGATGTCTGAGTTATATGCAAAGAAATATACAAAGCATTTAAAGTTCAGAGTCAAGGAGAACAATATAGTCTGTGGAAGGTTGAAAGTAGGTAAAGGCAGAACACGGGCAGAGATTGCACAATTAAAATCAAAAGCTCAGAGGAGATCTGACAAATGATTGGCAAGCAGTACTGGTGATTTTTTGTTCATGAAGTGAGGAAACGTTAGCAGACCATGAAAAAACATGGAAATCATTGCAAAATCTGCAGATTCAGCAGGAACACAATCTTAACAAGAAGAGGCAGGTAGATAGCCAATCAATAAATGATTCATGAATTCAGCTGAATGATCAGGAGAACCATCTAAATATTTATTTCCAAGATCTGTCTGAACTAAAAGAAAGCAATAATATGCTAGCATTTATAATATACTGGCTGACTAATATAGCACCAGAATGTAGTTTCATGGAAGCAAATAATGAATGCAGACACACAGACACAGATGTACACACAGACAAAACCCCATCTGGCCTAGACCACTCAAGAAATATACTGGTGAGATGTTACAATTTACAACTAAAAGAAAAACTATTTTATGAAACTCCTTAAGGAACTTGCAAACTTGTATGTATCTCAGAGTCAATTGTGATTGGAGCTGCCCTTTCAAAGAGACTGACCTTATAAAATAGAAAAGGTCTAGTGACTGCAGAAACATTGGATCTTAGTCCTCATTTTTATATGGATGAACATGGACCCTCTTAATGCGGTCCCACCACTTCCTTATTGCCTCCATCTGAAAACATTTGGTCCCAACTAAAACAGATGCATCTTGAGTGAAAAGATTACAATTAAGAATGCTCTAAATAAGACAGTCTAGGTCTGGGAGTGAGTGATTGGCCTAGCTGGCTTCCATGCCCAAGGAAAGATTAGAATCTGGGTCTCCCCAATGCTAGTCCAGCACCTTAACCTTTCTGTGCCTTTTTCAGGCAATGCATGTACGAGGAACTTGGACTTGGCAGGAGGGTAGCAGTGACGATGTCCAGCCAAACAATCCAGCATTAGGGAAAGAGAGGAAGCAATCTACAGCAGTAGGAATTTATTAGCATATGGGCATGTGATAACTATTGGCAATTCACAGGAAAAGTAAAGAAATGGAAAACGGGAGAGAACAAAATAGAAAAAAGGGACTCCAGACATGACAAAGCCTAGAATCAAGAGATTGGTCCTCCAAATTTATCCCAGTTATGAGGAAGCACAGTTGCTAAGGCCAAAAGTACCATAATTTATCTCTCTGATCCTTGTTTATCCCAGTTTGAAGAGGGAGTACCACTGATCCTTCCTTATTACTTCCTTATCATAATAAACAATTGAAGGATGATTTATTTTCTCTCATTGTGTTACCTTGTTGACTGTATTCTGCTCTATACTGAGCTTAATGACTTTGGGTGATTAAACATGGGAATATTCCCCCGCCCCGCCCACCCTGCTTGCTCAGAAAAAATCCTTAGAAAAAAAAGTTAATGTACTGAGGAAATAGCATACTGTAATGAACTTATTTCCTTAATTTCTCATTACTTTGTCTAGTAATTGAGACCATGTATTTGTGTACTTTGTTATTTTACAACATGAACAAATGTAGGTTTTGCTAGTAATTCTACATATTGGAATAGTAGGCTTAAATTATAACTATTTAGCTCCAGCTCTTCTTCCCAGCATGCATTGGTGAAGAAACTACACTTAAAACCTACTGTTCCAGTTCTAGAAAAATGTCCTTTTATGATATGTTCAAAGATGTTCTTCAATTAAGTTGTATTTAAATAGAGCTTGTATCCTACTAAGTCTTCCCCCTTTGATATTGGACTTGCCTGCTCCTAAAATCCTTTAGGTTTTCCCCCACCCTTGGGATGAGGTTGTGCTATTTAGCATTATGATACATTATCATTTAAAAAAGAAATGTATTTGACTTATCCAAAACCTTTGAATAGATTATAGAAACTGTAAGTTTCTGACTGACAAGTTTTGAGGCTTCATCTTCAGCAAGGCATTAAACCATCGGTACTCAGTGCATGAAGCTGGGATCTGAGACAGGGAGATACTGAACTTCTCTTTACCAGACCTGACTGAACACATATAGTTCCAGACATGCTGCCCTTCCTACCCAGAACTGGTGGCTGCTATGAAATGACAGTATCCTCAAGCTCCACTGACATCAACACTTAGGCTTATTTACAAACTTCACATAAACTTTGTAGCTGGTTTCACACATCATACAGTACTAAGCCAACATGTCTGTATTTGTCTTAGTGTGTTGCTCTTTGAACTCAGTCACTCTGGTTTCTAAACCATAGTTTATGGCTTTATGAAATGTGTGAGACCAGCCCATTGTGTCTCATTCATAGGAAGCTATGGTTTAGCACGATATGTAAAACCAACCTGTGTGTAAGTATGCACATGTGCCTGTGTGTGATAAGATTTGTAAAGGTTGTCCTTTGACTTCTGGACCATACTGTGAGTTTCCTTTGGTATTTAGACTGGATTAAGATAATTCAAGAAAAGTTTGCAATACCCAAAATAGCAAAAAGCTGCCAAGAGCCATGGATATAGTTAATTTTAAACTTTGCAGATACTCAAATATTTAGTAGAGTTAAGATGTTACATATTTAATATCTACAGAGGACTTAATTAATAGCAAAATATATCTGGTTATTATCAGCCAGCAGGATCTTCAAGAACTGATTTTCAGTTTAGCTGTGCATGAAATGCAGAATTCAACCAGACCTGTGCCCAAGTAAAGAATTAGAAAAAATAATTAAGAACAACAGGAATACACAGGGTTTTTTCCCCTGTACTACTGATATTCCTGTATGCCAGTATTCACAAATATTTGTGCAATAGTTGTGGAAGTGTTCATATGCACAAGCACCTATTTAAGTAACACTTTAGTTTAAAATTGCTCATTTAAAATGCATTCATAAGTAGTTTAATCTCAGTTTAAATTCTTGAAATATTTGTGTCCCCATGATACTTTGACAAAAACCAGAAACACACTATTCATTTCCCTGGTCTTTGTTAGTGTGGCAGGTTCAAAAGATTTGCAAATTCCAAATATTTGTGGGAACTACAGTCAATTACCACACTCCCATACATTTATTTTATATTGTGCCTTCAAATCAGTCCTGACTTCTAGTGCATACAAGGCCAAATCTATGCACTGTTCTTGGCAACATTTTCAGAGGTGACTTGCCATTGCCTTCTCCCTAGGACTGAGATAGTGTGACTGGACCCAGCTAGCTTCATGTCTCAGGCAGGACTAGAACTCATTGACTCCTGGTTTCTAGCTCAGTGCCTTTAGCTACTACACCAAACTACCTCTTTATAGCAATGGAATAATTCCACTCAAAAGCAATTTCTGTCTAACTGAGCTCCAGTCATTAACATGAGAAGATTTTAGATAGCACAACAAATTTCATCAATTCAAATACACTACAAGACCACAATCAGCTAACCATAAAACTTCCAACCCAGATCTTGTTACACATTCTGTGTTCTCAGAATTGAACTATGTTTCTACCATTTCCTGTTATCTCTTTTCATCATCTAAGATTCTTTAGGAATTTACTCTTTTACAAAGGTTGGTTTTATATGCAGTCAAAAACAAAAAAGCTCATTTTTCCAGGGACATACATACAAGCTATTAGATACTAATGTCAGTTCTCCCTAGTGACAATCAGGACTAGAGAAGAACAGCCAAGGAACAATTCTCTCCCAGTACAGAATAATAAGATTTATTAAGAAAAAGTTTGAAGTGAGAACATAAAAATTCTGGTAAGTAAATCTCATTTCAAATGTGGGACCTATATCTATAGAATCCAAAGCTGTTAGTCTTTCTTCCTCATGCCACTGCTGCCCCCTTTTGACATAAGACCTAATACGCCAATCTCTTCTCTGCGCCTGGGTTTCAGTTACGGAACAGTTCCCAGCCACATTGTTTGTGTTAGAATCCTCTCTTGCAACTACTTTATTTGTCCATCTTTTCTTACTGGGTCTTCTATTTGTCTTTATCTATTATGAGGGTCACTGATAAAAAGCACTGCTGATACCTTGAGGTTTATATTCTTCTGAAATGGCAAGAGGGGATAAGAGTAACAAGATAAGAAATTCATGTTATCATTTCCTTACATGAAATAAATTGATGCAAGTGGATAATACACCAAATTGTTGTGTCCTTTCAAAACTGTAACCATGGTTTATTAATCGTTGTGATAACATGTGGTTATTTCAGCATACCAGGACTATCAGAGGATATAACTTATTTATTTCTACTGACTGCAGAGGTCAGTGTTTATTATCCTGCACAACTCTTCCTATGAATGATTTTTTTTCTAAAACTCCAGTATAGTTTACAAAGTTAAACATAAGAGGAACACAAGCTAAAGTCTTCCAAATGTTTTGGACTACTGGAAGTTGAAAACAATTTAGTTCTTTCCAGGATGGACCAGAAGCTCTTTTTAAAACACAAGCATTTGGTTCTGATACCTAAGGAGTCAGAGAAGTCATCAAAAGCTTATTAAGAAGAAATGCCTAGTTCAAAATGCCTTGTCTCTACTTCAGAGACTAGTGTTCAATCCTCAGGGACATAAAAGGGAGGAAATGTAAGTGGTTCAAATGATTTGCATGGCATATTACACAAATACAATACTGATCCCTAAATGGATCCACAACATAATAATCAGCAGAACCAGGCATCCATTCCACAGGATGCCATTTTGCATTTGATCAATTAACATATTACACATCTGTCAACATCTGTCAACATCTGAACACAGATATCTGAAGTGAACTGCAGGAAATTCATTTTTATAATCAAATGTTTCAGGTTAAAAACATATAGAAATCCAAATTAATTGGAAGATTGAAGATTCACACTGAAGTATGAAACATATATGTAAAACTTGAATGAAATATTTCAGCAATATAAACAGCTATTATGCTATGGTTAGGACATGTCAAAGGATGTGTTAGGCAATATTTCCATTTTATGGCAACAGATGTTCAATGTGTTAGATGAACTTTCAGTTATACAGCTTGACTTAAACAAAATGTAAAAGCTTTTGATAGTGTTAGTATTGTGAAAATAGGAATCCAACCTCAACCATTTATTTCAGTATGTATACATATTATTAGTTGTTGTGGTTCTTAGCATTTGTCCTGCTTTATTGCAAGAGTCTGCATGTTTTGCACTGCTGTCACTTAGTTCTTACAGCAAAACTTAACATGCATGATGCAATGAGGAGTTTTATTTTTCAGCTTCTTGTAGAGCCTGATACTGATTATGGCCAAGAGGGAGTGACTGGCCCAAGGTCACCAAGCTGGCTTCCATGCCTAAGGAAGGACCAGAACCTGAGTCTCTCCATTGCTCGCCCAGCACCTTAACCTCTACAACACACTAGTTCTTATGTCAATAAATTACATGTTTATGATAAGTAAGATTGACAGGTACATCTCATAGCTATCCTTATCTTGTCATGATGTGACCCAATTCTTTCTTATCACATCAAATTTCAAATTCTGTCCTTTTTAAGTACTTGAACTATTTTGTGCTAGAACAGTTGTTAGCTTCTCAGTAGAGAAGAGAGAATGGTGGTTGCTAAAGTATCATTTCTTTTTTTCCTTTTAAAACATTTGGAAGAAAACAAGTATAGAGTAGAATAAAGCTCTGGACACCTCCACTGTGATTGTTATTCCCATAGGGCCAGATTCCAGAAGAACTGTGCAAAATGATGATGGTGGAGGTGACTATCCATAGCTTTATTCTGAAGAAGCACACCTCTTCTGCCAAAAATGTTAAAAGCAAACAGAAAGAAAGACATTGCAGCAACTGCCACTGGTGCCTACCTGCTGGATAAAAAATGATGTGGAAAAGGGGATAAATTAGACTAAAAGAAAGGAAGGGATCCATTCATTTTCTCCCACCTTTTTCTTACCTTGTGAACGATGGGAAGAAAACAAAGGAGTTCCTCTTTCCATATCTGTTTCCTAACATTTTACAGAACTTGTCAGACATGCTAAAGCCAGCATCCCTGACAAACTCTGTACATTCTTTAGGAAACAGCCATATTCAGAAAGGGGCTGTGCTTGTTGCCTTCTTGTATGCCACATGGTAACGGGACCTCATTATGCATTTCCTGTGTTCTGAAACAGAGCGCCAGTGCTTCGCTTTTATAGAAGAAAATCTGCAATCATGCACTGATCTACCTCCATTTCACCACCACCATAGTATTCACTTATATACTTCTTTTCATGTCCTAAAGACTCTGCTTACAGGATTGCACTTCTTTTCAAGATTCTCTGAGAGAAAACCCTATTTCACATCATGTGATTAATTTCTGAGTTGATATGCATTGGATTGCACTGTTTAAGGTGCTCTTGGTTGGTTTTCCTCTAAAGTGTACATATCACATTTTTATCCATGCACATGAAGAGTTGCTGTATTTTGTGAAATAAATTTGAAAGGAAGAATGTTATTTTTTTCTCTCATTATGTAAAAGGATTACTGTCATACTGAAAACCTTCAAAAGCTGTCGTGCGTGTGCATAACATTTTTACTCTGTTTACTCTGAATTTGAAGTGGCTCTGGGTGTGTACAGGATATCTTTCCTTCTATCAAATACAGAGCTGCATACACTCAGCATTTCTTTTTTTCTCTCAGCAAAACAGCATTTACAAGCTGGGTTTTGGTATCAAAATTACCTAGCTGCCTCAGTGGGGATTCTGCACCATGAAGAATATAAGTTGGAGATCTGTACAGAGGAATCCCTGCCCTCCAGCATCAAGACATTCTTCAGCCAGAGAGCCTATTCTTGACTTAAAAGAAAATAAACATCGTCCAGAGCATTGATATCACTAAATGCAGTGTTAGTATTATGTCTGTTCCAGTACTGAGTAAAATAATGGGTTTCATGTTGGTTTATAAACAGAGCATTAATTCAGACAAGATATGGGTGTTATTGGTTAGTGGGGAGTAGAAGTAAATTCTACTGTGAATGGGATTATATTTACCTTGAATTGGAGCTTTTGCATCCAGTATTTGTCTGGGGTGGTCAGATGAACACCGTGGCTTCACGGCACAATTCAAGTGGTATTTCACTTATGAAAAAAGTCCATAGAATCCTCAACTGAGGAAATACATCACAAATGTCACAAATACCCAATTATCTGAGAATAAAACAATGACAATATGATCTGCAAGGGACCATTTCTGAATAGCAGAAGTCCCTCAGTGGCACATGACTTGGAAACTTAATATTCTGAAGCCCATTTTGGCATCATATTGCTTTAGTCTTGTTTTCATCTGCATTATCCTCCATTTCCACAAATCACTTATGCGAATCACATGTTTGATCCCTCTACCCTCACCCTGAAGATGCCTTGCTAACAGTTCTTAAGGGCGTGTCTTCACGAGGCAGCTTTCCTCTCATCCACAGGACACAGCTCATTTATTTGAACTAATGAAGAAATGTTTTCCTTCTTCCTTTATCTCCTTTAACTTCCTTTAACAATAGTGGTATTTGCATAACAACATCACAGTTTTACAGTGGATGCTGCTGCACTGAATAATAAACTAACAGTGCCAGCTGAGTTTGCAGAACAGAGGAGTCAATGCCCAAGATATGCTTATACAAGTGGAAAAGTTAAAAGAGAGGGCAAGGGGTGGAGGAGGGGAGCGTCTGAACTTCCCATGTATGAGAAGTAGAGATGGAAGAAAGGAAAGAAAAAAGAAGATACAAGCAGAATGAGGGAGGAAAACTCTTGGCCTTGCAGGATGAACCAGCCCAATGATTCCCATTTTCACTCACCACCCTTTCTTCACCCAACCCTGCCTCTAAGATAAAACAGAGCACTAGTGGTTTTACAATGGATGGTGCGGAATTAGCAACAGTTTACAGCTTTAATATATCGAGAAGATTTTAGGCTTTTCCCTCCTCTGTTCCCACCTTTCCTGCCCCCCTTCTTTTCTTTTTTCCTGATTCCACAGATTAGGGTGTAGCATTTTGTAACCACCTACTATGAAAAAAAAGCAATATCTGGCAATTTTTGAGCTTCAGTAAACAAAATCAAAAGTGAAATGTGCTTTGATTCTTAAGCCTCATGCAAACAGCTTACTGACAGAATGTTAAGGGGTATAATTTGAGGCCCAGCCATGCTAGTGATGGAATGGAGTGTGTGAGTGAAAAGCAATCTGAGAGGGCAGGAAACAGGTAGTCTCCAGTCATTGAACAAAAGATTACTGGCCCCTCAGTGGCAGCAATAATTCCTGAGTGTGAGAAACTTGTAGTCTCCATGAAGTAGAGGAGAGCTGTAGAGAGTATAGAGGATGACCTTGCCAGAGAAAGGGAAGATCTATCCTTATGAAGAGAGAAGTTTACAAAAATGGCTCAGACAGGGACCTCCCCCCCCAACTCACAAGAAAGTAAAAGAGAGATGAGAGGAAGCACATTCAGACTTGCAAGATTTTGCTACTATAGCCATTCTAATAAAAGTAGTTTTAGACATCTGTTTCTTGGTCCAGTCTACCTTGTAGAGTGAGTAGGAAGAGCAGGCTGCTTAGCAAAATTGCAGGCCCCTGTGCTGCCTTCTTTCCCTCCCATCTGAGCCTTCTCCCCAGCATCAGCATAGCAGAGTTGCCAGTAAAACTGCAGCCTTGACACTGGCGTGAGGTGAGATGGGAGGAGAGGCGTGTTTTGGAGCTCTGCAGCCACCAGCAAACTGAGTACAGCAGCCAAACGAAAGTCAGAGTTTTTCCTTCAGGAGGGGTGGGCAGTCCAAAAGAGAGGAGAAGTATAGAAGCCCAGCAAGACAAAGCACAATGTAAAAAAGGGGCAAGAGCTGTATATGCTGGCCATTAACAGAAAAAGAAGAATCTCAGAGAGAGGGCACTCAAGGCAGAACAAGCTTATGAAAGAAATGTTGATGCATACTAGTAATAGTATAGAGCACAGTGTATAGGTAATTGTAATACAGTAATAGATAATAGAGTAATGGGTAATAGAGTATAATATATTGAATAGTAATAGTTTAATTGTTGTACACCACCCTGAGTCACTTTTATGTGAGATGGGCGGTTATATAAATTAAATAAATAAATTAAAATAGTATAGAGTATAGTAATTGTCATAGTAATAGCATCTATAGATAGCAATAGAACAGAATATAGGAAGCACCCGCATACCACTTTTATATGTTTGTTTTTACAAAATAAAACATTTCCCCAACCCTTATAGGGAGGTATAAAGAAACCACCTGTCCAGGGTCCGGTACTTTTGTGTCTCTTTTGCGTCTGGTTTCAAATGGTTTAAAAAAGAACCCGTGATACTGAGAAGATCCCTGCTTTTTTGCAGTGGCAAAAAGTTAGGAGTTTTTCTGGCTAACAAATTTTATTAAAAGGCATAAGCTTTCATGAGCTTCAGCTCATTTCATCAGATCCATCAGCCTCTAATAAAATGTGCTAGACTAAACTTCTTCAGTCAGAAGTTTCCTAGAGAGCGGTCAACTGGTAAGTAGAAACAAAACTGGCTAGCAGAAACAAGATCTCTCTTATTGTGGCACTGAAGTTTGGTGTACCGATTAAGGTATTGGACTAGAAACTGGAAATCACGAGTTTTAGTTTTCCCTCAGGCAGGGAAGCTGGCTGAGTGACTTTAGGCCATTCACTTTCTCTCTGCCCAACCCACCTCACAAGGTTTTGCTGTAGGGAACAGAGCAGGAAGGAACATTATGTACACCACCTTAAACTGGACATAATAAAGGCAGGATATAAACCAAATAAATACCTTAAAAAAAAAAACTTCCCTCCACTAAAGAGGTTTAATATGTCTCCTCTTTTAAAATGTCAGACTGTCAAGTCCTTTTTGTTTCAATGAGTTCTACATCCCTTTTTGTGAAGATATTGTTTTTTATTTAGGTAACTCGTTTTAATTAATTTTAACAGTTTTACTAGGTGCTATATATTGTATCAGCTATTCGTTTTATTTGAAAAGCTTCTACCTGGAATTGATGGGTTAATAAGCAACTGCCCAGGATGGTGAAATTTAGAACAAGTAGAAACTTCTTAGTGATGTATTATCAGACTCTGGACAGACTTCAGCTACCCAGCTTGGTTCCAAGACTTGTATTATAATACACTTAAACAAACCATCAAAAGTACTCCAATGTTCCTTAAAATTATTTTCTAAATAGTTTGGAATGAAGAATTTATATACTCAGGAAGCCACTCAATTTTAAATTACCTGCTAACTTCATATAATTACCAAAAGTAAATATGTTGTTTGGATGAATGAATGTGAAGTAAAGCAGCAATGTGATTATTTGAAAATTCAGCGCCACGCTATTGCAGAGGTGATAACTGAAACTCTGAGCCAGAATGTTAAATCTCGACCTAATACAAATTCATGCTTGGCATGCACTTTGCTCTAAATCCATCACTATGTGATATCCTTCCACTTGAACAAACTACATTTTCTTTTCTTCCTGCAGCTACCTCTGCTTCAGCACATGGACTCATTTTCTGTGCCAAAGGCAGACTGTTCTGCTAATGAAAGGATTTCATTAGAAACAATTCTATGATAAAGGGGGGGGATAAATATGCACAAAAATGTCTATTTTTACATAATCATTTTGTAAATATGAAATGTCATTATTAGTTGGTACAATTTGAGACATCCAAGGATATTTTTCTTGCCAAATAATAATATATGTTTTATATATATATATATATATATATATATATATATATATATAAAGCCAAATTATATATATATATATATATAAAGCCAATATATATATATATATATATAAAGCCAATATATATATATATATATATATATATATATATATAAAATAAATTATATATATTATAATGCATAATATATATATTTAATATTTACACATCTTTATTATAATATATATAATATATATAATATATTATATTTAAGTATTATATTTATTATATATTATGTACACACACACATATACCCCAAAAGGAAAACTGTTATAAATTAAATAATTTATTTAATTAATTAACAAAAATGAAATCAACATACACCCCCTCCCCCAAATATTTAAAAATCCCATCTAGTGTTAATAATCTAGATAATGGAGTTTTATGCTTTAGATTGTAGTCATCATGTGAAGCTTGATTCTAAATTAGCAATTTTCTGGCATCTACATGCCATTATTATATGCCATAACAGAATGAACCATGTCTTACATACAATATTTGAATAAATTTACAATTTTCATATAAAGTGATACAATAGAAATAACATACCTTCCTGTGTCTACACAATAGACCAAAGCATAATAAATCCTGTTCCTCTCTCTCTAGCACACTTATTTAAACTTTTTAACACTATCGACCTTGTCTTCCTTAGTTGAGCATATTTTCAAATATGCTTTTGAAGATTATTAATCTGGTACAGCTCCTTTGCCCTCCAACTGCTGTATACATTAGGGAAATAATTAAAACTAGTAGTAAGATATTTATTCAGTTGTTAAGTAGATTATGCCATCATGACTGCTACTTCATTTCAATCATGTTATGGTCATTTTTCTAAAATAAAAAATGTCCTGCAGACTAGCAATCAAATAAGCAGTTTGCCAGCGCTCACTATTTCAAATGTTTTCTTCTAGATAAAATCCTGTCTTAGCTTCATTTTTTCATACATTTTGCAATAAATGTTGAAACTGTAAATGAAAACATGCAAGAGAACAGTCATGCCACAAACAAGGATAAAATCTACATGTTTTCCTCCTTTCTTTTATTCCAGGAAAAAGAAGAATTAGGACCCAGTATGAAATGCTGTTCCTTATAAGCATCATATGAATGAAACTAGAGCCTAAATATTTTAGTAGCATAATTCACTGATGACCAGACTGTGAGAGGACTAAATCTACTGCCCTAAGAAGGTACTGCATTGACTGCCATGCATTACAAGGCTCAAGAAAAGTGAAAAAAGTACAACTATGTTTCTATTCTTTGTATTTCTCAAATCATACATAAATTATACTGTGAGTTTATCTAATTCCAACTAGATCCTATGCATGGTGCGCTGCATACTTGGCTTCTCCCATTAACTTATTTAATATAAAAAACTTCCTTCTTTCGTTTTTGAACAGCACTACGCTGCCATGGCTTCTGGCCTTCAGATACACAAAACCAGTCTGAAGACAATCTGTGTGAAAAAGGAGCAATGGTCACTGTTTTTTCCCAAACTTCTTATCCTCACTTTGCACAAAAAGAAACCCTTTGTACCCTTCCCCTCATCCTTACAACCCCATCAAGGGGACCTAAAAGATGTAACGCGCATTGTGATATTGTAACAGAAAGTCCGCCCCTTTTGATGTTGCAACAGAAACTCCACCCCATTCGTACTTACACATGACTTTACAATGCAAGTCCAAAAGGGCAGAGTTTGTGTCATCATGTCACAACAAACATTTCATTTTGACATCATCACATTTAGGTACAGATGCCTCTATCCTTCATATTTTGTGCATATGCATGGTCATGTGCAAGAAAATCTAAGCTGGAAAAAAAAAAAAGCATTAAACCAACATTAGCTTGAAAAACTAAGACAACCTGGAACAAAAGTTCAGGCAAACGGGAAACAAACTCTCTGTAAGGTCCAATGAACCATACAGCATTTTTTTAAAAAAGGGCAATACTATGTTTACTGAGGTTTTAAATGTATCACAGTGGAGCCAAAACTAGATTGGCTCTTTTTTCAAATATAAATGAGATCACAGAGAAGCAAATTTTGTTGAATTAGCATAGAGTCCTTGTTGGATGTGTCCTTATATATTTATTTATTCACTAAGGTTACATGTCACTCTGAGCAACGAGGGACTCTGAGTAACTCATGCATCTCCTTTAGTAATCAAATACAAAATCATAATAACATTCGCAACCACAATAATAATGCAAATGGAACAAGCAAAACCCTAGCAATGGGAAATCCCATGATCAACAAACATTCCCCAGTAGAAGGAACCATCCCATCTTCCAGGCCCTAAAGGTTTGCTGAAACAACCAGGCCTTAACAATCCTTAAAAAACACCAGCCTGATCTTTGGGGGTATACTATTTCAGAAAAAGGAGGCAGCAACAGAGGAAGCCCAACCTTGAGATTTCCATAGATGACATTCTACAACAGTAGGGACCTAGAAGAAGCCCATCCCCTTAGATCTTATTAGACAGGCAGAGGCCACAGGGAGAAGGCAATTCCAAAGATACCCAAGCCATGAAGAACTTTAAAGATGACAACCAACAGCTGTACCTAGAAACCAACTGGCCAATTTCTTGAGCTAGTGGTGTAATAAAAGTGAACCAATTAGTACCCATAGTTACTTGAGGTGCTGTATTCTGGATTAATAGCAGTTTCTGAAGGCTCTTCAAGAACAGCATTATGGAGTGAACATTGCAGAAAAGACTGGAACTGGCTGCAACTGGACAAAACCCTTCCTAGCCACAGCTGCCACTTGGTCTTAATTAATTAAAAGCTGTGAGTTCACAGAGATACTCAAATGACAGGCCAGCTCTGCATGGGAAAGGATGACCCCATCTGGGACCACAAGTGGAATAGCACTGGAATCAGAAAGCTTCCATACTCAAAGATACTTTGTCTTTCTAGGATTAAGCCCAAGTTTATTTGTTCCCATTCAGACTCTAATAGCCTTGAGGCACCAGAACAGACCTACCACTTTCTCAATGACTTCCCCAAGAAAGGGAAGCTGAAGACTGGTTCATAGTTGTTCAGAACTTGTAGGATGTGTGGTGATTTCTTGAAGATGGACACACTGTTGCATTACCAAATGTATATGGTCTCTCCACTTTTTAATAATATCTCAGTTGCTAATGTCTTCTAGTAAAGTACAAAGGTAAGCTTCCTGTGGCACATTTTGACACGAATCCAAATATCATGGAAAATGTCACACCTGCACATCCATTTTGACATGTGATCAAGGATAAGTATTAATATTACATAGGAGTCAAGATGGCTATAACATAAATTACTAAATCATCTTGTGCATAGAGATTTTTTTCTTTTAAACAGACAGAAAAGACTTTCAACTCCTGGTACAATACGCTTAAGGGTTAAACTACTCTGTGTGCGCGTGCGTGTGTATGATATGTAGTTTCTTCTGCATTACGTTCTGACAGTATATCCACTACAAATACTCCCAGATGCATGCCCATAAATGCAGATATTTTCTGGAAAGTATATCTGTACATTTTTATGATAGGTCTGACTTGTGGCCCATAAATACTGTCTGAATATAAGTGAAACATTTTATTATGGATTTTCATATTCCTACAACAGAGCATGCCATCCATGCAATAAAACATTCATATATTACTCTAGCAGTATCATAGATTTTTATTAAATCATTCATGGAATCCAAGATTGGCATTATAGAAATATCTCAGGACTGTAGCTTTTTTTATTTCCAAATATGCTACCGGGGTATAAAATCATCTTCCCTGATCTCTAGCTTCATTATCTTCCCCTGATTACTAGCACCATCTACTGGAATTGCTTTTCCACCTTCAAGTCCTTTTTCCAGTCTACATTCTGAAACATTATGGAACAGAATAAATTGCTATTTTTCCCCATTTTATAGTATTTCTCAAGTTTCTGCTTCATCAATTTGCAAAGAGCAAACTGGTATTTTTAAAAGGTCAGTTCTCTTATGCCTTCATTATGATCAGTTTCTTTGTAAGAAGAAAAACCTTAAAAGATAAGTAGGTAAAGCTCTGTAAAATATACTGCTCTTTTATCACAATGAATCTATTTGTTGTTCTATCACACTATCCTTGCATGTTTATTCTTCTTCTATATTTTTGTTTCAAAACTTTTGGGCAAATTGGCATCTAGAGCCATAGGCTGCAGTTCACGGTGTTCTAAAGTACTATTACAGAAGCATGCATAGATTCTACAACATACATTTCCCAATATTTGCACCCATTGGTGAAAACTGGAGCATCAGTATATTCTTACACTTATAGAGGTGTTAGAATCCAAGATGTCCATGCTATTCATGATCCCATATGGCTGTTCAACACCTCTACAAGTCTGAATACATTTTATTGCAAACGATTCAGAATCAGTGATTCAGCTGACTATGTGTAAAACCTCTGGTGTTAACCTCCTGTAGATGCCATTGATTGGCATTGTTCCAGTAGATTTCTAAAGCTTAGGAACAATTATAGAAGAAAATTGGAACTGTCCCACTCAATATGCAACACACAGCAATTCAGGAACATTACTGGTCTCTAAGCAAAGGAGATAATCGAAGCAGACAGATAAATAATCAAGTCAGAAAACCAAAGATCTGAAACATTTTTTTTTTTAAATGAGCTACTCAAAAGATACTCTTAAAATATAACATTAGCAATAAATAAAAAATCACATCAGAGTACAAATAGTTTATATTCTCAGTATTTCAATTTCAATTTTTTAAAATTTTGTCCAAACATTCTTTATTTCAGTATAAAGAAGAAGAAGAAGAAGAAGAAGAAGAAGAAGAAGAAGAAGAAGAAGAAGAAGAAGAAGAAGAAGAAGAAGAAGAAGAAGAAGAAGAAGAAGAAGAAGAAGAAGAAGAAGAAGAAGAAGCAGCAGCAAAGCAAACCAGTTTCCACTCATCTATATTTTCTGTTTGATTGGGTGGCCTATAGTACACACCCACAACAATGTCATTTTTTTCTCTTTCCCTTTAATATTCACCCAGACACTTTCAGCAGGGTTTTTATCTTTGGATCATGAATTTCCATGCAGGTGCAGTCATTCTTTACATATGGTGTGATTCCACCTCTCCTTTTGTGGAGTCTGCTCCTTTTGAACAAATTATATCCTTCCAGTACTGTATTCCAATCGTAAGATCCATTCCACCAAGTTTCAGTTATACCTACAATATAATATTTGCCCTCCTGTACTAGAACTTCAAGTTCTGCCTATTTGTTCCCATACTCTGTGCATTGGTATACATGCATCTGAGCCTTTTAGGACTACCCTTAAGTTTCAGTGCTTCATCTCCCAGGGTATTCTTAAATGGCGCTCCCTTCTTATTACTTCCTTCCCTACTGTAAGGTTTATTCCTTTGATATTATTTTGTGGGTATGGTTCTCACTCCCTCTTTTGATTTAGTTTCAAGCCCTCCAGATGACCTTAACAAGATGTCTTCCAAAGATAGTCTTCCCAGTGTTTGTGAGGTGTAGTCTATCTCTTGCCAGAAGCCCTTCCTATAGGTAGTGAAGGCTCTGGTCCAGGAATACAAAGTTTTCTGAATAGCACCATCCCTTCACCCAACAGTTTACCTCCAAAATTTTTTGTTCCTTCCTTGGGTCATGACCATCAGTTGGAAGTAGTTCCTTATTTCCTTTATGAAATGTGTGTAGTGTCATATAGAATATGCTACTATTCTTAAAGTATTATATGCTACAGTTCTGAAAGTACTATATGTTTCTACAAGCCCAGCAGGACTTCTGATTTCTCTCTCAAACTGCTTTTAAAATTGATCCAGATTCAGAATCAGATGACTGTGTGCCATAGGGGGTCCTTAAAAAAAGAAGAAATTAAAACTGGATGGGAACCATTGACTTCAGAAGTGATCCAGCGCATTTTCAATCCAACCAGAAATTTGCATGACATGAGAATCTCTTTTACAAATCAGCATTACTTAATAAATTTTTGAGCTTGCCAGCACACATGGAGGTTTTTACAGCAGAATGCTGGCAAAGCATGAGATATTTGAAGCACTTCATTAGGCTTACTACTGCCTTCCATATGTTAACCAGTCCTGCAGCTGTAGTGAAACAGAATAGGTATCATTCATCCATTCCATGCCAACACAATGGACAAAGATTCTCTGCCAACCCAGCATTAGATTAAAAAAAAAACCAACTAATTATCTAAGCACTGAAGACAAAAAATTATCATAAAACAAAATGAACAGCAACATAAATTCCAATTTTATAAAACTGGCTACTGTATAAAAGACATCAGACTTTCTACACCACTACCACTTCTTATAATTGTAGATCAACTTGTTTCCCCATTTTTTATGTGTTTGTTTTTCTTACTAATTTAGCCAAAATAAAATATTTTGTAGTAGCTTAAAATAAAAGCAGTAACAGCAAAAACAAATAATACTTAAGAGTTATTTCTAGATGATCCAGTTTCAACCTGCATGCCCTTTCTTTAAGAAAGTTATATGGCCACCAGCTCATACAAATGTGATTCTGGGTGGCATATATCAATTCATTTGCTAAAAATGAAAGCATATCTTAGAACAAAAAATAAAGCTGAATGCACTGATTTCTTCTCTGAATATCACAAATAATATTTAAAACAGATTTGTTTAAATAGAATATTCTTTCAAAATGCAAAGGAATTCATAATATAATCTTGTGTAAACCTGCTAAATTATTGGCGGGGTGGGGGGAGAGATTAAGACCGTGGCTTGATAGGCATGTTGTGTAGCCAGAGAGCTACAACTTTCCTTCCTTATTGCCCCCAAGCAAAAACAGAGCTTTTAAGGGGATATGTTCAACTAATTATATCAGGTCTGTTTGTTGTCAAAGTGTTTTTGAACTAAGCTATGAAGATCTTTTGTTTACTCTTTGCACTTCCCATTTTAACATATGGTTTTAACAATTTATGTTGTTTATAGACTGCCTAACCTTTTAAACAATGTTATATATTCTCTTTCTAATTACGGTTAGCATCTCCTGAAGAGCAGGTGTCATCTGCTTCTTATGGCATTTGATTCCTTGATGCTTACAGCGTTAACATATTAGCTCTTAACAACAGGGCTGCTTTAAACAAAAATAGCGTCTAAAGTGATGAATTTATAGTATGTAATCAATATACCTATTAATTTGCCTCTATTCTTTAACAGCTGAGTGATGTTTTTAAGAAATAGGCAATATTTTCCAGAGTCAGGCAGCATCCAAATTGAATAAATAAAAATAATTTCCTGTAATAATGAAGGAATAGGACATTGTGTACAAGAGGATGATAAGCAGTTATATTCACAACTGAGTTAATATTTATACCTATACTCTCTCATTAGAAAGGAGTTTTTTTTCCCACAACAACTTGAACACAATTTAGAGATATTGTATCTTATTCTCTTGCTTTCCATGTAAACAGATGATGAGTTACTGGTTCTTTGTTTTGATGGGCTGAATGTAGAACCAAAGAGCAAGAGAAATCATATAGTGTGAATAGAGGCAAATCTAGCTTATATATAATTCCCAAAGAAAGTAGGTTGCAAATATTTAAAATGTGTTTAGCATTCAGATAAATACTGCTTTTTCCTACTTCCTTCTTTCCAATCTTTTCAGTTTGTAAATAGTTTTTATCCTACTAGAACTGTGAAGAAACTGGGTTGAATCCAAACTTCTGTAAAAGATAATGCTAAATAAGTATTCTTTCCTTTTCTAGACCCTAGAAACTATTCTGGTATTTTCCTTGTGGATT
Source organism: Python bivittatus (assembly GCF_059951505.1). Lineage (NCBI taxonomy): Eukaryota > Metazoa > Chordata > Lepidosauria > Squamata > Pythonidae > Python > Python bivittatus. Next base: position 91,273,778 of record NW_028277030.1, on the reverse strand, counting down.
GTAAGGATTTGAATGGATATTCCTCAATATTAATTGTGATACAATCACTGTTTCACTCAATAATAGAAACCCTTTGGAACCTCTGAAAAATCTGGAACACTCTAAAATACTCTTCTTCAATGATGCACATGCAGAACTTTACTCTACAATGGAGGTAAAGACTATATAGAGGCTCTAAAACAGGGATTCTCAAACTTAGGGGTGCACACCCCACTGGGGATCATGAAGAAATTCAAGGGGGTCACAAGGAGATGAATTTGGAAGGAAGGAAGGAAGGAAGGAAGGAAGGAAGGAAGGAAGGAAGGAAGGAAGGAAGGAAGGAAGGAAGGAAGGAATTAAATTATTGGCTTAAAACACACCATCCACATCTGAATAGCTAGAGAGACCACAGATGCAGCAACATGAATGCAATTGCCACTGTTACAGTGTGTCAACCTTCTTGTTCATTGTCTCAGTATGAAAAACAGAATTCTGATTCCTATCCCATAGCTTGACTTCTTCCTCTTGAATGTGGAGTAGGGAGGGAAGAGACCCTGGGCCAAATTGTCCCTCATGTCTCTTCAGTATAGGCACTCCTTGTCAGTCACAGGCAGGCCCCCTCAGGAACTGTTTTCCACTCCTTTGCCCACTTTCCTCTCCAACTTCCTCCCATTCTTCTTTGCAGGGCCTCACCTGTCACCCAGTCTCACCAAGGTTGTTTCAGTATCTTCTGCAGATACCACATTTTTCCTGCATGTCTTCTCTCAAGCCAGAAAAGAAAATAAGTACCCTCTCTTTTTCTTTCACTCCTCCACCTTTTTTCTTCTACTCTTTCCACCTTCAGATTTAACAAACATTCAGCTTTAACAGACTCCCCTTTGCCCAAATAGTCCATTCAATCAAGATTTTACTGTAATAGTAAACAGCAGTTTGATAAAGTAGTAAATTAATTTGTATCTGTTAAATTTTACTTGCTAGTTTTAAAAAAAGTCATAGGGTATGTTATTAACATAATGGGGAAAAAGAAGTACCATAGTATTCAATAACATTTACAATTTTAATCATGAATTGACATTTTTATTTAAAGGGGGAATTGGCTTAAATGGGAAGGTACAAGGGTTCAAAAAAATCTAAAAGGGACATGATGCTGAAAAGTTTGGGATCTGCTGCTATAAAAGCTAAGGAAGTATTCATTAGTATATTATACTTTCTTGAATAGCAGAGTGCCCACTACACATATCAGCTCCCTTATCTTTTAAACGGAACCATCTGCATTGAGAACAAGTTACATTAACACGGTCCCCTTAACAGTTAAAGTTAAAAGAATCCTGCAGACATATTTGAATGGAAAGCATATGCTAGAAGTGTCTATCACAGGCAATTTGTGATGCAGCAATTTTCCACTGGTGGAAAGGGTGGCTTGTTCAAAGCCGCAATTGCACTCTACACAGATTTATGAATTAAGGTAATAACACTGAAGAATAAATAATTTGTTCCAGTTAATTAGGAGAACTTATTTGATTCAACTATCATCTTTACCAAGTCACTGCAATATTTATTTTACCCAAATAATTTGTTAAACACCAAGACAACTAAAGAGGATAGAAAAGCTTTTAATGAAATGACAGTTTTTCCAAGACAGCCTTTTTATATTTAAGGAAGTTTTACCAACTATTCAATATCCTGAGGCATATGGCTTTTCACTTGTTGATAAGCTAGAGTACATTCAGTATGCGAGAGCACATTCTAAAAGGCACAGCACATTTGCTGATAAGAAAAAAGAGGAAAAGGGAAGGAGGAGGTAAAGGCTGTGGAGGTGCCTGCTAATGCAATCAAATCAGGTTACAGAATAGCACTGAATTTATCAAATGCACAAAGGATTGCACAGGAAAATCAAGAGGTGCCAATATTTTTGCACAACTGTCATTGTGCTGATTAATCTACATAAGTACTGTAGTCTGTGACGCTAACATGTAGAATCCCTATTGGATTCAGCACAAAGGTCTCTTTCTTGCAGCATACAATTTCTCACTGTAATGACCCAGGTGACTCACAGAAGCTCACAAGCAAGGTTTGGGGGGCATAGTCTTTTTCTGTTCTTGCTCCCTAACATCTGCTATTAAGATTCGGACTTCCTCTGCAGAATAAGGCTATCAAAAGTTATACTACTATTAAAAGCTTTTGGTGGCTTTTTTTCCCTGCTAACAAAAATGTAGCCAGTACTTTATTTTCAAAATAATTTATTCTGAATGTTGTCACAGTATACACAGAATGCTGGTTTCTGGGAAGCATATTGTAAGTGTGGTCTATCCCCTTCATGTTTCATCTTCAGCTTCTCAGAAACTTCTTGTTAGATACTGGGACAACTGGTATGCTGTTCTAGATGATACATTAGTTCAATCTATCATGGCATTTTTACAGAAAGTAGAACAAGCAAATTCTATGGAGGCAAAATTTCATGGAGCAAAATCTGTGAAAAAAAAATGTAGCTATTATTCCAATAAAAACATCTGACTGGAGCCTATTTTATAATATTTTTTTGAGGGGGGGAGCTAGATTAAAGCATATTTATTTATCCAAGTATGTCAAACTGTATAATTTTTAGCCTGTCATGACATTTTCATCACTTGCTTTTTTACTGCAATTATAAATGTTATTGTTTTATTCTACCAGGGTTATTTGATTATGTAATTTATCATTTTAATCTACATATTTGAATACTGCCCTGACATCTGGTCTGTTAAAAGACTGAAAGTAACTAATTAATTAATGGAGCAAAAGGCAATGAAAGGTCAAGGAGTTGGCTGTATGATATTGTCTCTCTCTCTCTCTCTCTCTCTCTTCATAGTATGATGGCTTCTATTTTGATGAAATACACCATTTTACTGGAAAAGATGACTCCCACATTCCTAATTCCCAGGCAGGACTGTTTAAGGTTGAAAAGGACCTCAGCAAGGGGGCATATATTTGTTGAGTATTCCCTATTTCTCTCACCAACTTCATAGGTGTACTGCCTATGTCCCCTCTTGTTTCACCTTCCCCACTGCTGATATAATCTCTTCCCAGAAAGAAACATCCCACATTCATCCTTATTTTCATCATTATAAATTCTAATAGTTTTTGGAAGACTTTGGATGTGCTGCAATCACACTGAGCAATCTAGATTTATCCAGGATGCCCTTGGGTTCATGGGGGCATCTAGAGACTCCCCTATGGCAAGATGTTGTTTTTCAGATTATTTGAACATCAGTTTTCATTCGTCTAAACCAAAAGGGGCTGTGAGAGTTCTAATCTAGAGGGCACAAATTGTCTGTCCTTGCACTTGAGAAATGAAGGTGCTGAATGCAGTTTCTGCAACAGTACACTCAGCCTCTTAGGAAATCTATATCTGTGAATCAGGGTTGTCTCAGGACAGTTACATCCCAGGTCTATAATAGGTCAGCTGTCCCTAACATTACCCTTGTTCTCAGGCATTTTTTATCCAGATATTGGAGAAACTTAGAACTACTGTACAAAAAATGGCTAACATGGATTTACAATTTTTGCTTGTGGCACCTTTGAACAACAACATGGATTTTAAACCATTAAATAAATATTTACATTGCAATAAGTAAATCCATTAAATTTAACATGTTATGAATAAGAGAATATACAGTAGATACTAGGAGGGCATTAGAGAAAACATTAAAGGATCTCTTTTCCAAGGTTGGGTAGAGTTTTCACCTCAGAAAAAATATTCCAATATCTGAAACACCTCCTCCCTACCAGCTTCCAAGGCTATTTTTTTCTGAAGTCAGAAAAGGAAGCATGGGCATGAGATCTATAGAGCTACTAGAGCCAAAGCCCACCTAGTTCCCTAACTTCCTATAAATCAAGATGTAATCCATGCCAGCCCTGAGGCTGGCATAAATTTATTCACTTCTAATTGATTTCAATAGAAGAAAATGTATTTATCTGGAAAGTGGCCAGATTGTGCAAAGTAAAATAGATGAAGTCTTGCTTCAATGCCTAGTACATTTATGGACATACCCATGTAGATCTATTTATTTATTTGCTGTATTTTTATTTCACTACTACATCCTGGTGGTTTACAATTTTATATATAAAACAATGACTAGAATAGAAAAGAATAACAAACACCTCTATCTATCTATCTATCTATCTATCTATCTATCTATCTATCTATCTATCTATCTATCTATCATCCCCTCTCACCCCTATGGGTGAAATGTGTCTTCCACAATCTCGGGTCCTCTATCAGAAGCCTGGGAGTTTGAGGGTTCTGCGCAGTATCTTAGCTGTTCCTAGCACTGCACTCCTCTCAACAGAGAGCTCTGATGTTGTTCCTGGGATCTGTTGGAGCCACTCTCCCAGCTTAGGAGTCACAGCCCCGAGTGTTCCTATTACCACTGGGACCACTTTGGCCTTTACTTTCCATATCCTCTCTAGTTCCTCCTTCAGCCCTGGTACTTCTCCAGCTTCTCATACTCCTTCTTCCTGATGTTGCTGTCACTTGGCACCGTTACATATATCACCACCACTGTCTTTTGGTCCTTGTCTACTACCATGATGTCTGGTTGATTAGCCAATACCTGCCGGTCCATCTGGATCTGGAAGCCCCATAGGATCTTAGCCTTGTTATTCTCCATAACCTTCTATGGAATCTCCCATCTAGACTTGGAAAGGTCTAGCCCATACACTGTGCAGAAGTTTCTGTACACAATGCCAGCTACTTGGTTGTGCCATTTAGTGTATGCCGTTCCTGCCTGCATCTTATGAGATAGATAGATAGATAGATAGATAGATAGATAGATAGATAGATAGATAGATAGATGATAGATAATTAAAACATCAAGTATCAGAATGTCCATACCATATTGCCAAAGATTAGAAGATATCCTGAGTAGCCCGATCTTAGCCATTAAAAGCTGTTTTAAACAGCTCTATGTTTTCTGCCTCCTTGAATCCTAGGGGGACAATCCCCTGGAAGAAGTTTATTCCAAAGGGTTGGTACCACAACAAAGGAGCACTGATTCCAGGGTCTATTCTGAATCTCCCATCATCCTGCTTACACACAGACCATCAGGTTCAAGTAGATGGTCACACATGCAGATCCATGCACCAAATCTCATAAGGCTTTATAAGTTATAATCTGCAGGATGATTTCTACCTAGAATCCTATTGGTAGCCAATGCAGAATCCACAACACCATTCTAATGTGCAAATAACAGCTTTCACTGCCAACAGGTAGGTTGTTGCTGTCAGCCTCACCAGGTAGACCAGACATGAAATACAACCGGATGAGCTAATTCCACTTTATTGTAAGCCTACATTAACAGAATCTTGCAAGCCTGAAGGTACAATTCTCCCACCATCTTCTTTACTCCTGAGAAAATAGGGAGGGTCTCTTCTGAGCCTTTTGCCCCATCCACTATCCAGCTGCAGACTATGCAGTCTCTTATCTGACTGTTCCCTAGGCAGCATCTCTGGGCCCAGTCTCCCAAGGACATTCCCACACACCATTACAGTTGCATTCCTGGCAGCAATACAGAAGTAATTTGTCATTCTCTTCTTTGGGATTTTCTTCAATTTCCCAATATAACCTACAGTTCTAAAATTCTACAGAAGTCTCCCATCCAAGTACTAACTACACCTCACTTTGCCTAACTTCAAACCCCAATCAAGGTTCATGAGGTGCTGGCATATGCCACCTGCTGAGACCCAGGGGAGAATCTAAACAGCAAATTCTGTCCCCATTTTATTTTAATCTTGGCAACTAAGAAGCTCCAACTGCATGTCACTCTGACAACAAGCAAGATTGCCTTGCAAGATCATTATTTACTTTAATTTATTTTTTTAAAATCTTCACTTTTCCTGTCCAAATCAATTTGCAAAATACAAATGCATATTTTAAAAATCTAAAAGTAGCAGCAAAAATGCAAAAACACATTAAAGCAAACTATAAATAAATCAGTTTAATGAATGGTAGAATCAAGCCTTGTTAGAAAAATTAATGTTTTCACATCATGGCAGAACATACTCAAAGAGGAGATCACCAAACTCTTTGGAGGCAGGGAATTCCACACTGCCTCCCATCCTCCAAGCCTCTCATGCACGGCAGTGGGTCCCAAGATGGTGGCTCACACAGGAGGATGAACCAGCTGAATAATGACCATTGGCATTGTCAGTTTCCAAATAGCCAGGTTCCAAGCCAAATAATGTTTCATTGCTTGTTTTTAAAACATTTTATTTTTTGCATAGAATATTACCTGCAGGAAATTTCAGAATCACAGGACAAACATCTAAATAAAGACGCAAAATCTTTGTAGCATTTGTCCAGAATGGAATGTACCAATAAGCCTGACAAGCTGGTAAAAAACAAAAACGTATCAGCTTTTTTTGCAAAAAGAACCTGGAACCCAAGAAATAAAGCTAGATATGGTAGAATAATATGACAGAAATTTCCTGTTTTCCTTACTTGAGAAATTCTAAGTTGGCTACAGAATTAGTATTTATTTGTATTTTTTTATTTAGTTATTATATAATTGATCGTGCAAGTTAGTTCTAAAAAATCTTGCACGTGTTCAGAAGCAAGGGATTTAAGCCAAGTAGTTGCATAAGAAAAACATTTTGTTCCTGGCATAGTATATAATAATAAATGCCAGGATAACTTCATTCATGACTATAAAATGACAGCAATTATCAACTGCCATGCACTTACTTCCTATAAAGTACTGATAACCTCAACAACCCCCACCCAACTGCAACTGTGAACAGACTTGTGCTACTTCATTTTATTTCCACCCAATTATCTCTAATGAATGCAAAAAAGAAGCTGTAACTATCAAAGTGGTTTAATACATTGCCACTGATATTTACGTTTACGAATGCTAAAACCAGAGCAGTAAATCCTTTTCCTTTATTTCTCCATTTACGTCTAACTGTTCATTTACAATAGTCATGAAAAGGGATTACAGGCATTATATGATCTGAGAAATACCTACCACCTTCACTATCTTCATTTAATATTTACCCAATTACTATATTCCTAAAAGCATGATAATTAACATTTATTCTGACTATATTGAGAACTGGTGAAATATCAGCATAATCTATTGCACAGCAAAGGAAACCAACAAGTTAAGAAATCCCATTCAGCCATGAGTCAAAGACCAACAGGGAGTAAGCCCCTTCCCAAGCTCCTAATCAGGTTAGAAATTAAAAAACAAAACAAAACAAAACATAAACTGCAACCACAACATTTGGCAGAAGAACTGCTTATCTGTACAGGGAAGGGGACAACAGTTAGCTGGATCTGTCAGTCTATCATCACAAAAATGTTAGGGAAAATACATAGTTACAAATCAACCTGAATCGGATCTGTCCATGGCGTCATTAATGCTCCCACCTACACAGTACAAATATAATTTCACATAAACCCATGGTGACTTAAACTGCTCATAACACAACTGACTTGATGATCAAGTTCTCTGAAGACCACCAGGCTTGGAATCTTCAGTATCAGCAAGACCACCAATATCAGTTTGGACAGGAAGTTAGAGTTAGAGTGATAAAGTTAGAGTGACAGTCTCTTGAGCAATCAACACAACATATAATCAAAGCCAATTAACTTTTTGAAATGACACAAAAATTAGAATTTTGTAATTGATATCTTCTTCTGAGAAAATTAAGTTTTCTATTGGGTAAGCTTATGTTCACCAACAACTTCTGGCTAGATGGGGCAAAAATAAGGTCATCAGTATCATTGGGCTGAAACATTGGACAAAAGATACAGTATCTCATTTACTTTTCCTTTACATAACTATGCTCAATTCCAATAACCATAAAGCATCTTGCTACTTTCTCCCTACCACTTCATTCCTTTTTCTCTAAACATTTTTATTTTTTTATTTAATGTTGTTAACATACACAATTAACAAAAGAATCTTTAAACTTAAAGAAAAAAATTAATAGAAACCAAAAGAAACAACCCCAAAGGATACAAACTAAGAAAGAAAGCAAAAAGAGAAAAAAAATCTACTTTATAACTTATACTTATCAATAGTCACTCATTTATTAATAAATACACTACTACAATATAATCAATACAAAATGTTAGTGTAAAACATCACAAAATCCCTTCCACAATAACACATATTGCTGCATCTGTTGATTAGTAGAAAATATTGCCTTTTCCAAAACAGAGCACACATTTCAGACAACCATTCCTTAACATCTGAAATAATATCACATTTCCAATTTTTCATGATGCTTCTTTGAACCAGCCCCCACCCATGTTCAATACAATCATAACTCCTGATAAACAGATTCCAAAGCTTTGGTATATGGTTTAACATAACATTAACATCTTCAACATTTAAAGATTTCCCCATACACTATCCCAAAAAAATGCCAATGATCACATGACCATATCAATTTTTTTTCACCTCCAACATAGAAAATCTGATATGCATCCTTTCAAATATATTCTTTGGGGAGTCCAGTACACCCTAAATACAATTTTTGGGTTATTTTCAATTTACTGACAGATCTGTGGATACCATTTAAACATTTTTAAGGATATGAATCTATTGATGGATTATTATTGGAGATTCCAGTTCTTTAGTTCATATTTGAAATATCCCAGAAATATTTCCTTTAAAAATTTTAGAATGAGAGAAGCATCTTGCACAAGGGCTGGGGTGTCCACCTCCTCAGCACTCCCAAGACTCCTAATGCCTTACCCAGATTACATCATTTGCAGTATCCTGAATGGTTTTTAATCAACTTTTATCCTTTTTAAAATTCAGGTAAGTTGCGATTATTGCAAGTTTGAATAATGCTATATTCAGTTTCGTGCAAATTGGAAACTGATGCCAGGTCATGTTTAAGGTGATCCAAAATGCAGTTAATGTGAGGTTAGTGTGGTCACAATTTAGACTAGCACATGCACGGTTATGGTTGAGGTTTTAGATGCTGCTAATCTTTGAGTCTCAAAAATAGAGAAAAGGAAGATTCGGTCAGAGGAGAACAGTACAAGTTTAAAAAAAGATGGGATTATGTAGCTGAACAAAGGTAGGGAAATGATTTATCTGATCTGCATACTTCCTTAAAAATGGCACTCAACAGCTAGTGACTCCTTGCTCTGACTTAAAAAAAGCATAAATTTGTTTTCCTTTATCTAGTCCATGACCAATATTGAACACTGTGTTAAAATCTGTACACCTTCTCTAGATTTGAACCCTTGGATGATTCAGCACAGGTTAAAATATACTGTCTGGATGATCTCAGATTCACACTAAGAGACTCTGTATACCAATTTCCCAGTGTCAGGTTTTAGTATTCCTGCTGCCCTGGCTGATGCTATCTGACCCTTAAAAAAAAAGTTAAAAAACAACCAGAAACAAAATCTGCAGCTTCAGGAACAAGCATGCAGTTCTAAGCAGGACTCTACAAAGCTTCAAAAGAGTGCTTTGATTTGATGGGGCTTCAATTGAACCATCCATCAAAGCAGATCTACAAATCAAAAAGGAGACTCACTTCAAGGCAGCTAATCCAGTCAGGTAGCTTCAAAGCATGGTTTTTTGAAGTGCTTTGCAGATTTGATGGCTTTTCTGCTACTACTGGGATTATTATGACCGATATAAAATGTTGCAATTTCACTTCCATATTGGAAAAGACTAGGAATGGAATTGAGTACTGTAATATACTCACCTGCTAACATGAATATGTATGTGTGTATGTATGTATGTATACTGATTAAAATTATAAGGCTGTCCATCTATCCAAAGAACTCTGGGTGGCAAACAAAAATAATTTAAAAAAACAATCTTGAAAACACACACAGAAAAACCCTAACCCCGTCATTAAAAATCCCCAACCCTGAACAGAAAATAAAAACAGCCAGTCACACCATATATCCATGGCCTGAGCTCCAGTACAGTAGCCATCTTCTACTTCTTATTAAATCTATTAAAGTCTATTTGAGCTTTTCCCAGGTAGCAGGAATAATATTCTTTGGACTTCACTCTCTTTCTTAGCTCTCAGCTTCTTTATTGTGACCAGCTTCAGCTTTACTATCTCTTGTCCAATGCTATGCTCCTGTGTTGGTCTTGCAAACTCAACTAGGAGTTCAACTCAACTTTCTGAATATGGGCTCAAACTAAACAAATCTAGTATGCATTCTTATGTTGGGTTAAACCTTACTTTCAAATTCTCCATGATTTGGGCAGGATTCAGTTTCCTAGCGATGAATAAATAGGGTCCATGTTAATACTTACAGAGCCTAAATATTTGTTTTTAGGATTGGGAGTGTCAAGGTGGAAATGTTACTCCTCTTGTATCAGCCCTTTTCTGTGTGGAATTGTATCTCATTATAAGAGCCAGATTCTGCCAACTGGATTATGCAGTTAACTAATACAAAATATTGTCAGGAAGCCACAATCCTGACATAACTAAGTCCTGTCTATTATTTATGTCATTGCTCAAAGCCAGTAATCAGAGGCAAATCAAGGGTCATTCTTCTGAGTCCTGCCCAAAAGAAGTCAAACTTTGCCAAAAGCACCCTACACAGTCTGGCAACCCACTAAAGCCTGTGTTAAGGGAATCTTTCTCAGGAGAGCCAAGCTTGCCAACCAGTGAAGCCAGTCCTGCTGGTACCCCAGAAAAACTTGTGACTGGAGACAGCACACCACCCATAAGGGCAAATGAATGATTATGCTTCAGCATCATGTCAGGCATTTCTTTTAGAAAAGCAAGTGATAAAGAAAGATCTTTCTTCTAAGATAGCCTCAAAATATATCCAGCTTAAACTAGCCTAAGGTTCTCTATAGAATCTTCTGCCAAAAACTGAAGTTAGCTGCAGAAGTTTAAATGTTCCCTATCATGGCCTAAAAAAACCTTTTTAAATAAAACTTGAATCAGCTCAAATTGAATTGGGTTGCTCTCAAGTAATAAACTTGTATCAAACTGTGCATTCTTTGAATGCAGAATCCCATGTTCAAATCAAATCAGGACTGATTCACCGAGACCTAGTTCTAACAGCACTTGTATAATGTAACATTCAAGTAATGCAAAAATTGTATTATGATAATTGATGAATGAAGCGGTAGACTGACACTGTGAAGTTAAAGTGAGTGGCTCATTTTTCTTCATCCTCACTGCAAAAGACATTTGTCACAGGTTACATAGTTATTTTCTACTGAATGTTCACCAATGTTCTGAAGATAGTGCTATAGCTCAGTTACAAGACATCTACGTTACTGGCAAAAAAATCTCAGGTTTAATTCTTAGTATCTTCAGATCAGCATGGGAAAACTCCAGTCTAAAACCTTGGCATACTGCTGCTAGTCACTGTAGCAATACTGAGGTTTGTCTTCCTTATACTGGAGAACAAGTCTATCAATATCTTGAAGACTTAATACTACCTCCAGGTTGCTTTCAGATATGAGCTTCAGAGGGACAATGGCAAAAGAGAGATTTGTCATCATCTCCAGGATGTGACCAACCTAGAGGCATCTGCTTGAAACTGTGAGACCCAAAATGCTTAACTAAGATGGCCTGAAATGACCTGATGCAACAGTGTTATTCTTATGAATTTATGAACTAAATGAATTATATCTAATTGAACAATATCCACCTTGTGAAACTGTATTGTTGTCAAAATAACAATAACAACAACAACAACATTGGCCTATCCCAGGTTCTTGGGAAGGACTTGATGGGTGGAAAGAAATGCCAAATCCAGTCTACACATCTGGCTGACTCTACAACCAATAATAATAATAATAAATCCCCCAGTGAGGTACTATCTTGATGTGGTTGTGGGGCTTGTATGGATGAGAGCTATGCCAGAGGTTCAACTATACTGGACAGGTCTCATCAGAAGAACCAGACAAAGAGCATCCGTAAACAATATGGTGAGACATAATTTGCAGAAACCCATACCAGATCAGTAGTTGCCAAGGTCAACAAGGACTGTGATAGGTGTTCTAGTTCCTGGACATCTGGTTACAAGTGGACCAAAGGACTCAGGACTGTTGGTTGAGCAACCAGGGCCAGTAGCTGCAGGGCTACTGGAAAAAAGTTGTTTACCCATCACAAATATACAAAGACTGAAAACAAAGAAATAACAATTTGCTATTACAAATCAAGTCCAACAAGAAGAGGATATTTGAAAAGGATGCAACAGTTCTGGAAAGAACAACATCCAAAATCACAAATAAAAGAACAGAGGCTAGCAGATCAACATCGATTTATAACATGAAATAAAGTATTCACACAATTAGAATTGGAAGAACTGCAAAGGTCTACCCAGGGCAAAGAAATCGAAGCCTTGCCAGAAATAGCTCAGACAGTAGACCCTTCTCCTCAGAAAGAACAAAGCCCTCTAACTAAAAAACAAGAAGAATGAAAAAACAGAGTAACTGAACATCAAGAACAGCACAAAAGCAATAGAATAGGGCTGCGTGCATTGAAGCTTGTTACAAACAAAAAACTAGCACAAGTATTAAAAGATGCCAATAATGTAATACCAAATATAAGCACCAGCTCACTGCAAGAAACAAGCCAACTGATGTACAGCATGGCTGCAGTTATAACTGAATACTTTGGATGCAAAATCAACAAACAAGAAAAAAGGCAAACAGTGCACCACCAAAATGGAAGATCAGGTTGGAAAATAAGATCAGCATGCTAAGACCAGGTGCAAGCAAACTAGAACAGATGAAAGAAAAGAAGCTGATGAACAAAAAGACCAAAGAATACCTGATCAAGAAATATCACCTAGAAACAAGGAAGATCAAGGAAGCACTATAAATAATAAAGCAGCAAATAAGAGTCATAGCCAAAAAGATCAGCAGATACAAAGTTCAAATCGCACACTACAGGCAGAATCTCCAATTTCAGTTTAATCAGAAACGTTTCTACCAATCCATCAAAGAAGAAACTGCAATGAACCAGTCAACGCCTGACAAAGAAGAAACAGTGCAGTTCTGGGAACAGCTATGGGACAATCCAAAGAAATACAACAAGAATGCAGTTTGAATAAAGGAGGTAGATAAGAATCAAAAAGAAACTGAAATGAAAGAACTTGTAACAACAGCAGAAATGGTGGAGAAAAGAGCAAGGAAGATCAAGAATTGGTCAGCACCAGGTGAACATGAACTGCATAGTTTTTGCTTGAAACATCTGACTGCTTTGCACCCACTCATTGCCAGCTGTTTAACGACATACTGCAAGGAGATCACACTGAATATTGGTTGACATCTGGCAAAACCTATCTGATCATGAAAGAGCCAGCAAAAGTGGCAGCACCAGGCAACTACAGGCCAATACCCTGCTTGCCAACAACTTTCAAATTGCTAACTGGTGTGGTAGCTGATGCACCTAGTTGAAAACAAGCTCTTTCCATCTGAGCAGAAAGGAAACTGCCCAAACAGCAGAGGGGCAAAAGATCAGTTCCTAATTGACAAGATGATTTTGGAAAACTGCATGAGAAGGAAGACCAACTTGAATGTAGCTTGGATTGACTACAAGAAGGCATTTGACTCCCTGCCACATGACTGGATAATGAAGTGCCTAGAAATAACATGAGTCAGTAGAAACCTCAGAAGCTTTGTGCAAAGATCAATGGCATAATGGAACACACAGTTACTGGTCAATGGCGATAGACTGGGAGAGGTTAACATCAAGAGAGGAATCTTCCAAGGAGACTCACTATCTCCACTAGTGTTTGTCATTGCAATGATTTCTCTGTCAACAATACTGAACAAGTCAGGACATGGCTATCAAACATGAAAAACATCTGCCGGCTATCCCATCTCGTTTACATGTACAATCTGAAGCTGTATGGAAGAACACCATCTGAAATAGAATTGCTGCTCAACACTGTCCAAATATACAGCCAAGATATTGCAATGAAGTTTCGACTGGACAAATGTGCCACCCTTACCATCAACAAGGGAAAAATAGTGAAAACTGAAGGAATCAAGATGTCCAATGGAAATAACATCAAGGGTCTGGATAAAGAAGTTCACTACAAATACCTGGGGATCCTTCAGGATAACAACATCAAGCACACTGAAGTGAAGAAGAAGGTTAGTAGTGAATACAACAGAAGAGTGAAGAAGATCTTAAAGTCCAAAGTCAGTGGAGGAAATAACATCAAGGCTATTAACACCTGGGCAGTTCCAGTCATTAGATATACAGCTTGAATAGTGGACTGGACTCAAGCTGAACTAAAAGCCCTGGATAGGAAGACCAGAAAAATAATGACAATGAACCATGCCCTTCATCCACACAGTGACATTTATTTTTATTTATTTATACATAGACTTATCCCCGCCCATCTCCCCTCAATGGGGGACTCTGGGCGGTTTACATCAAATTAAAACAAATAAATACATAATTAAAATTTATAAAAAGACAAACACATCTACACAAATGGAAAGAAGAGGGGAAAAAAACATTGACAGACTCTACTTGTCAAGGAGCATAGGTGGGCTTGGAATGTTACAAGTATAGCAGACAGTTGAAGAAGAAAAAAGGGCATTGGAAGAATATCTGAAGGACAGTGAAGAAGATACACTGAAGCTAGTACACCATGAAGGCTTACTGAATGCCAAGGAAACCAAACTGGCCTATAAGAAAGACTAAATGAAGAATAGAAAAGAGACGTGGCAAGGCAAAGTATTACATAGCCAGTACACACACACACACACACACACACACACACAAAACTAGCAGGCAAAGCAGATAACATCAAGACTTGGCAATGGCTAAGAGCAGGAAAGTTGAAGAAAGAGACAGAAGGGCTAATTCTGGCTGCACAAGACCAAGCCTTAAGCACAAATGCATGCAAAGCCAGAATTGAGAACACAGCAACAGATAGCAAATGCCACCTCTACAAAGAAGCTGAAGAAACAGTGGACCACAGTAGTAGTTAGCAGCTGCAAGAAGATTGCACAGACTGACTACAAACAACAGCATGACAAAATAGCAACAATGGTGCATTGGAATATCTGCAAGAAATATTATTTGCCTGCAAGCAAGAACTGATGGGATCACAAAACAGACAAAGTAATAGAAAATGAAGAAGCTAAAGTTCTCTGGGACTTTAGAATTCAAACAGACAAACACCTGCCACATAACACCCCAGACTTAACAACTGTTGATAAGAAAAAAAAAGTCTGGATAGTGGACATTGCAATACCTGGAGACAACAGAATAGAAGAGAAAGAACTGGAGAAAATCACAAAATATAAAGACCTGGAAATAAAAGTAGAATGACTGTGGCAAAAGAAAGCAAAGATAGTACCAACAGTAATAGGCACCTTGGGTGCAATCCCAAAATATGAAGCACCACTTGAAGACCATCAGCACTGACAAAATCAGCATCAGTCAATTGCAAAAGACAGCTTTACCTGGAACAGCTTATATCCTGCGATGATGCCTCTAACACCACCAAACAGCAACATCTGCCTATCTCAGGTCCTTGGGAAGGACTCAATAGGTGGACAAAAATGTCAAATCCAGTCTAAACATCTGGCTGACTGTGCAACCAACAATAATAATTTTTAAAAACCCAATACATTTTTAATCCTATTGTGCCATGCTTCCATTATAGAGTATGGCACTAAGCCACTGTCGAGAGTAAGAAACATGACCCTGATGGAGATAGGTAAGAACTATTACCAAAGTGAAAATGGGAAAAATATGGCTTAATCCCCAAACAAGCAGAAAGTATGCAGAAGCAGCTCAGATAGTCCTCCCTAATCCCCACACGTATAAGAAGGGGAGGAGGCACAGCACAATCAGACTTGCAAGAGTCTGTTATCATAGCTACTCTCAATAAGAGTAGTATTAGCCTTCCTGTGAAATTGATTCCTAGTCTGCTTTACCTGGTGGGGCTGACAGCAACAAAGCACGCATACAATAAAAATGGACATACGTATTATAATTGCATGCTTCTAGCAACAATCTACAACCACACTCTACAGTGCAGCCCCCATTCCCACAGAAAATATCCTGCAGACACCCCTGACTAAGTGTACAGGTAAACCCCACTCACATATTGTATACTTCTCATACCAGGTTTAGGCTGCAAACATCTGAATGACCACTAGATAGCAGGAAGAATACTAAGAAAATGGCAAGGGTTGTCTGGATTTTTGCAGCTCAAATCTGATAGTTCTATTTTAATACTTACAACAGACTTGAAAGATATTTCAGAAGATTGCTTCAAAATAATCTTGTTTGCTGTAGTGAGAATAAATTATTGAAGAAATACTGTTAGTATTTTTATATGTGTTTAACTGAATGCTGTACTACTTCCATTCACAATACTCTATTTCACTTTATGTGTAAGTATTTTAAGTTTGATAGTAGAAATATATATTCTCTATAATCAATATCTTTGTTTAAATCATCTATTCTAATACAATTCCTCGATAGCAAGCACTACTGAATTCAAGTTAAAGTAACTTGTACATGTAAACAGGCACAGGTAGTCCCCAGTTTAAGAATGCCTGGTTTACGGATGACCAATAGTTAAGAATGGAGCCTACTGTAGCAAAATTTGAGTTAAATATACAATGATTTGAGTTAAATACCAATGGTTCGAGTTCATTACACAATACTATTTATACAGTATTATACAATAATACTGTTCTGGCTTACGTACAAATTCGACTTAAGGTCAGACCTTGGGAACAGCACTCGTTGTTAAACTGGGGACTACCTGTATAGAATTTAACTGTCGGTAAAGATCTAGCTGGAATGTAAGAAACCATTATTAATTACACTTTCCCAAAATTTTACCTTTTCCTTTAAAGCTAGATACTTTATACGTGCCCCGAATGAATGTCATTCTCCCTACATAAACTGAGAGCTGAGGACAATTTATCCCCAAATCATCTTTGTCAATAAACTCCTGACCTAGAAAGAAGCTTTTAAAATACAGTACTTTCTCCTACAGGATAGCATGTTAATGTTTATGATTTACAAAATGGTGACTAGTGAAATACTTAGCAGGTGGAAGCCAGGTAGCCTGAGAATACATTGCAGGAAATAAAAAGTTTCTGACACTTTCTATATATTAATCTAATCTTGTATCTTGTCACCACGCAATTGACTTATGTTCTAGCAAAGGTGGGCAGCATTGGTGGCTAAGGGCTACTCTTAACATGGGGGTGGGGAGTGGGATGAGAGTTGCAGGAAACAGGATAACTTTACATAAGTAGAACAGTGACATATATGTGAGTGGGGCTAGGATATTCAACTTTGTCCTTCTTAAGGGAGGAAGGATCTTTGATAAGCCTATTTTAGGCCTTGCCTACAGCAAATGTCCTCAGCTCTGGGGGCTGGTGGGCACATTTAGAATTTTTAGAGCTGTTGGGGATGCTACAGTTGCTGTGGGAGGAGGGCATGATCATTCACAAAATGGCTGCTATGGTGATATGGGAGTTTTACAAAAATGGATGAAAAATGTCATTGATTAGATGAAGTGAACAGCTGAATGAATACATCTTCAAATATTACATTATAACACAGACTACATAGAATTATTCTTGCCCAGGGTGAAGAAATCTTTAAAAAAAATAGTACAGAAAGGAAGTTGAAAGAATCATACATGGGAAAAATGATAGTAAAAGAGGACACAAGGAAAGTATTCGGAACAAAATTCTCTAGGTGCAGTTCTCTTAGTACAAATGCAATAAACTATGTAAAAACATACATCTCCCAATGCTGATCATACTGAGTAAAATATAGCAAGTCTGCCTTTCCTACAATATAACCTGAATTCTGCAAAAATTCATCTAAAGACTATTCTTAGGCTATCATCTAACATTAATTTGTTGTAAACCATCCAGAGTCATTTCACGAGAGGGGTGGTGACAAATTTGATGAATAAATAAATAAGAATAAAAAATAACTTCTACTGTATGATTCTTTTTGCTGTTAAATTGTTATTGCTGACCATTCATGGGTCAATTCCTTTATGAATTCAGGCACAGCAGTGTTTGAACATGTTGAAATGAGATGCAATGTGATTAAGTGCTTTTATGATCCTTAATGCATCCAATTCCTCAAAAATAGTTGACTGGTATTGCCTAGTAAAGTGGTGAAGAAATCTGGAAAGTAGAGTGTTTGGCTGTTGAATATAATAAACAGAATCAGATTCCCAGCCCCTTATGCCAAATGATCTTTATGGCTGAATTAGATGGGCTGAATTTCTATGGAACTGATTTTAAGAATTGAAAATTGAAAATTTCCACAAAGGCTAATTAAGAAAAGGAGCTTTTTACATATATTTTATGTTAGGTTTTGAAACCAATGTTAAAAATTTTATATTACGAAAAACACCTCCACATTGGCAAGTCATTTACTGTACTTCATTAAAGGAATAACAAGGAATACTTCATAGAAGGTAATAAAAATGGCCATTGAACGGCTTACTTTTTATGCACTTGCTTGTTCCTTCCTCTGCAAATTCCCTTGTCACTTTGCATATAGACTTTTGCATAACAATATTATGCATATATCTTATCCTGGAAGCCCCTTCACACTTTACATTGCTTGCTAGTTACCCGCATGTTCAACTGCAGTTTCTCCCAACAGAAAGAATAAAACTATTAAACACTCCTAGGCTCAAGCTTCTCACTTTAGGCACACTGTATGTTCAGCTTTTGATACGTCATGTGTTTCTGCAATAAACTTCCTTATTCATCTGATGGCATGTAAGTCACTGAACTTAATTTATTCAATCTCTTCTACATTTCTTGATTTGCTCGTCAATATTTAGTCTACATTTAGTATCACAGAATCATGGTTTCATTTCTGATCACTTGGGCTATTTTTATGAACTAAACTTTTTTATTACATATTAGCATATGTAAAAGGTATCAAATAGAAGCTACCAAAACATAAACAGCTGTTTCTAACTGGATTAGAGAAGGTACCATTTGAAATAACTTCACTGCATTGTGTATTAATGCTTTCTACATTTGCCATGCAATTCAAAGGCAAATGCTGTATTTCCCTATTGGAATAAAAATAAATTGTTTCAAAATACTATAATATACACATCAAGAGAAAAGTGGTTTTATGAAAGGTATATCTGCAAATCTGATAATGCAATTAAAAGCAGCATAAAATAGATTTTGGCAAAGCAAGTTTCCGTGCTATTCATTGTCTTTCTTTCCAACAGAGGAATTAAATGTGTTTCCTGGACTTTGTCCCCTGCTCTGTTTCCCAGCAAAGAAAGATGGTACAGAATGAACTTTTCCTGTAGGCATTAGAGTGCCTTACTTCACTAAATTGGTCAAGTGGCTGATTAATGAACAGCACTGATCTACAGCATCTAGTTCATTCTCAGTCATAAAAGTATTAGAGTGTCTGTAAATTAAGGAGATTAAAAATTATAACAGGAGTGCTAATTTACTTGTCTATTGCTCTCACATGTTAGTTTTTAAATTATTTTTACCTTCAACCTGCAAGATTAACTATACTAATTTCTATCCCATTTAAAAGGTAATTTAGCAAATGAGCCATGGCTATATTTTTGTGTTTGTATCTCTTTATATAATCCTATTAGTTCTCATTTTTCTAAACCACTTGAAATAATTGCTAAAATGTATACATGTTTTAAATAAATACACAATAAAAAGAATCAACAATGCCAGAAATAAAAACTAAGTGGTTTATATGGCTGCCAGCTTGGAAAAAAAACAGTCTAAGAAAAGAAATTAGAGATTCATGTCATGGCATACAGGAAAGAGAGAAACTACTTAGGAAAAGTTGCCAGCTGGTCTGTTTTTAAGTTATTTCCAGTATTTTGGGGACAACAAAGAGAATACTGGCTGTGAAACTCAGCAATTTATTTCTGTTAGGCTGCCTAAAGAAAAATATTATAAGTGGTATCCTGAATGAGGATGAAAATTAAAAACAAAAACAAATGGCATCTATAAACAATTACAGGTAAGTGTATTAGTATGATTCAAGGCAGTTTATTGCATAAGAAATGTCTTAGTAACTAATTTATTATTTTAATACATTTTTATTCCACACCCACTTGTCCTATGGATTTCAAGCTGGCATAATAGATTCTCCCACCAGCAGTTTATCCTCAAAAGAATCCTGGGATCTACTACAGGCTGGGAATGAGCAGCTGGTCCAAGCGTAACCAGTAACCTTCAATAGCCGAGCAGACATACCCAGGTGTTGCTAAAGAACCAAGCACTTCTCTCCCACTGAGTGTGCAACTGTTTGTTGGGAAGGGGAAGATCAACCTCTTCCTTCCTCCCATCTCAAGAAACTACATCTTACCCTCTCTGTGGAAAAACAATATGCTTATTTTTCTACAACACCATGAGCACATCCACTGCAATCCCACATCATGACTGCTTTCAAAGAAACACCGGAGTCCCTCATATTACTGGTGATAAGCAAGAGATTCTTCCCTTTAGGACCCATGGCATTTTTTCCCACTCTGTGTAAGGCTTATCCCCACTTGCTGATCTAATTAGCTTTTTAAAATATGCAAGTTACAGGATAATGTCAGTAATTTTTTTTCAAAAACAAATGATTCTAAAGGTTACACTTTCAAAGAACATAATCAGAAATACTCATGAAAATTATCACATTCATTATAATTACAAATGAAAAGGGGGTTAAAATCCATCAAAACTATGACCTCAGTGCTGGACAGTTAAATGACAGAAGCTTCCAAACAGTAAAAAAAGTATACTATATATGGCATGGAATTCACAATATAATCAAGATTAATTAAGTGTAAGCCTGCCTGAGCAGAATGTGGCTACTTGACTAGATGGATGCTTATCTTGAACAGAGTTATGAAAACTAGACCATTAGGAAATGGATAGTTGAAAAGGAGCCTTAGAAAACATCTAAACTGGCACAGAATAACAGCCAGCCAAAAATATTTTTGACATATAAAACTTTATTATAATATTTTGAAATACATATAGTATTAAACATAATTGACTGAAATATAAATCCACATTTCTTTCCCGGCTTCTGAGCATAGCACAACTGACTTGGAGTATTTCCTTTTCCAAAATGAAATGAATTTGTCTATCAGTACAGTGTTTACAACTCTATTTTTTAAGTTTACCTTAAAGTGATAGTGCTCAAAATTGTGTTGCAAGGGAACTGGTGTCTTAGAGAAACAGCTAGCAAGCCACAGCTTTTAAGTGACTGATACACAGGCTAAAAAGATTGAAGCATGAAGATTATGGATATGCTATGCTAGTCAATACTTAAAGTAAGAAGATGCAATAGAAAGCAACAATGATTCATCTTCCATGAACTGGTATCTCAAAAGTCACACAATCAATATGGACCCTAGAGAAAGATTTGTTTAATGTACACATAATTAACCTAATTTACTTTTTTCAGTAAAATGCTCCCATCTCAAATGGCCCATTCTAAAGATTATATCCTATGTCAGTAAGGCTGGCTATAGCATAAACAAAGGAGTAATGAAGACATGGGCACTCAAAGAAACAGCCTGGTTATCTCACTATATACTAAAATTCAACCCACAATAATTAAACCTACATTTCAGGCTCATAACAAATCTTCATTCAGCAGACCTGTTGCCAGAGAATCAGTTTGGAAAGATGAAGTTTCATAACCTCATTCAACATGACAACTCTTCTACTATACACTGTACATGTGCAATTCTCCCTTAGGTTATTAACAATAAATACATCTTGTCATATATAACAAATAGCAACATAACTGCCACCATCTTCAGCATTCTGTTTTGCTTTCAAGTTTACAGAAGGCCATCAGGTGTTAATTACAGAAGGACAAATGAGTAGCAAATATTTAGATATTCACCTCTGTTTACAAATAAGATCTGAAATTTTTATTTTTTAAATTGGCATACATAGATACATAGTATTTGAAATTTTTCAATAATATTATTATAAGAACCAGTTTGGTGTAGTGGTTAAAGGCATTGGGCCAGAAACCGGAAGACCATGAATTCTAGTCCTGCCTCAGGCATGAAGCCAGCTGGGAGACCTTGGGCCAGTCACTCTCTCAGCCCCAGGAAGGAGGCAAAGGCAAAGGCAAACGATTTCTGAAAATTTTGCCAAGAAAACTGCAGGGACTCATCCAGGCAATCAGCAGGAATCAAGACTGGTTTGAAGGCACAGACATAAATATAGCATTTTCTACCCCTAGACATAGTCAGTAATTTTTTCTGCCTAATCATTAACCAGAGAGGCCAACATTTTTTGTATACATTTTGGTTTTTCAAACAAAAATGATAGGACTCTGTAGCATCTTATCAACAATACTGATCATAAACCCATACCTCAACATTTTTTTTACTAATTCCAAGTACCTCTAATTCAATAAGGTTGTCAGATATTACAGTTTATTGTTTTATTTCTTGTAGCCTGGGGCCTATATCTGGAAATTATAAAGATTTGTTTTCATTTTGTTGTTTTGCAAGATAAGTGGCAGACTATTTTACAGGTCTAAAATGGCTGGAAAGTATAATCAAAATGTATTCTCATAAATTACTTCTTTCTTTAGCATAAATATCTGCATGATCTTGCCATTCAGAAAAAGTTCTCATTCATCTAGGCAACCAGGGTGAAGGCTACCTTTCTCTGACAACTTGCTTTTTGAACATGCATTTTCAAAAATGCTTCTATAAAGAAGAGTCATATATGTGAGATGGGCAGCCATATAAACTGAATAAATAAAATGTAAAAATAAATAAATACTGACTATGATTCAGTTTTATGGACAGAAGAAGAATGGAAGGAGTAAGGAAGAAAAAGGAAAGAAAGAAGGAAACTAATTATCCAAAGAAGCAAAGCAGTGCTATTTGCCTCAATAAATCCTATTTTATTTATTAGTTTGGGTTTCATATGCTCTAGCAGAACATACAGCAACTCTTTGATTTATTTGGCGCTCTTCCCAGAATCTGTGCACTGAAACTGAGACCCCCACTTCTTCTAATAGTTTAATAAAACAACTTACCATCGTAAGTAAAAAGACCTGGTGGATAGGGAATGAATGTTATCTAGATTGTAGAATTTCTCTGCAAAGCCAGTACAGCATCACTTTTGCAAGAAGCCCTCCAAGTATTTAAAAGTGACGATGAAGAAACAAACACTAGAATCATCAGGATCAGGGAAGAAGTCATTTTCTTTGAATCATTGTTTCTTTTAGTGGTAGACCTATAAAAAAGAAGCATACAAGTTTCAATTGTATGACCAATATAAATGTTGGTTCCATAGCAATGCAATAAATATAATCGTTGGACTATTTTTTTTTGTTTTTACTTTCACAGCTGTAATCACAATTACCCATAAACTTGATTAACAGGTCTCCAATGCCCAAAGGATACCATGTTTAGAAGAAACTGAATGGGAAATAATTCCTCCTTATCATTCAGGGCTATGTATAAAGAAGAACTGTTTGCATGTTGGAGGGAGAAGTCTGAGAAGTCAATTATTTATAGATACCTAAATGCAAACATTGTCAGTGAAGTAAATGAAAACTGGGTTATAAATATCAAAACTGAAAGTTGCTGGAATAACAATGCTGCCTCATTGCTATATTCTGCTTTCTGTCCATGTTCTCTCCAATATAGCATTTGCCTTTTTATCAGCTACATCACTCTATTTGTTTATGTTTAACTTATGGCTAAGAAGACACCAACATCCTTTTCACTTGTATTACGCCCAAGTTAGGCCTCTCTAACCTATACATGTGCCTTTAAGTTTTCCTACCTAGATTCAGGAGATTTTTCCCCATTAAATTTAATCCTGTTCATTTCAACCCACTGTTTACGACTGCTTATTTTATTTTATTTTTTTTTTCACCCTAGTGCTGTGTTCATTTGCCAATTTGATAATCACCCCTTCAACTTCTTCAATCAGATAATTAGTAAAATTTTTGATCCACTGAATGCTACTTTCTAATCTGGTATGGAGCCAGTTATGAATATTTTCTGAATATGATCATTCAACCCATTATGAATTCATCTAACAGTTGTATCATCTAGCCCATATCTTATTATTTTAGTAATGAGAATATATTAAGAGACTGTTGAAAGCTTTGGTGAGGTCAAGGTACACTATGTCCACAGCAGTCCCCCAATCTTTTAGAGTTAATCTAGCATGACTTGTTTTGACAAATTCATGTCACCTCATGTTAACTGTTGCATTCCTTTTCAAGTGTTCAAAGACTTGCCATTTAATAATCTGTTTTAGAGCCAGGTTGGTGTAGCGGTTAAGGAATCAGGCTAGAAACCAGGAGAAACCAGGATTTCTACTCCTGCCTTACACCTGAAGCCAACCTGATAAACTTGGGCCAGTCACTCTTTCTCAGCCCTAGGAAAAAGGGGAAGCCACTTCTGAAATCTTGACAAGAAAACTGCAGGGACTTGTTCGGGCAGTCATCAGGAGTCAACACTGACTTGAAGGCACAAAAAAATCATCATCATTATCACCATCACCATCATCATCATCATCTGTTTCAGGACTTTTGATTATGTCAAGCTGACAGATCTATAATTTCTCAGGTGTTCCTTCTTCACCTTTTTGAAGATAGGGACAAGGTTTACTCTTCTCCAGTTTCCTGGGAGTCCCCAGTTGTCCAGGAGTTCTCAAATACTATTGACCATGGTTCTGCAGTCACTCTTCTAGTACCTTCAATATCATAGGACATTCCTTCCCAATGAGGCACTACAGCTTTCAGAGGGTATTGATGTGACTACAGTTTTTTATGGGCTCCATTTCTGCTGTCTGGTGACCCTGAATTATGTGATAAAATTCAGTGTTTGCACAGAGAATAAAGAATATATTAAATATGCAATTTCAGGGTGATAATTACAATTTAATCAATTTAATCTAATTTCATTGTGAAGTTGGAATTATTTAAACATAACATTGGCAGAAGAGTTTTTGCAGAGTTTATCAGCATAAAAACATCCTACTCAGACTGTGACTTGGAAGAATATTGCTTCTATCTGCAGGCACTAAAAAGTCACTTTGCGATTTGCTTTAAAGATTTAATTGATTTGGAAATTCTTGTCTGGGTTACAAATCCATTCATTTGCAGAGTGGAAGACCAAGGACTTGGTTTGCAAAAAGAAATCATTGAGCTTCAGAATGAAGAACTGAGGTAAATCTTCCACAGCAGAGGACATCAGACCGTGTGGCTGAAACATCATGTGAAATTTTCTACTCTATGTGAAAAAGCAAAGTTTCTTTATATTGCTTTCTCATCTTCTTATCTCATTGAATTAGGATTAGTGCAGTGAATTGCATACTAGCAAAGCATCAAAATCATTTGGATATTGTTAAATGTGGTGACTTAGGACTGTTATTATCCAAGTTTTCTCCAGATATTATGAAGTAAAAACCACCAAACACACTAGCATCTTATAATAAATCTCATTTTATTTAATTTACCACATCTGTGTATGTTAATGAAGCATGCTAATAATGTGTAATCTAAGTGCAATAAAAAGGCATGATAAAAATAATCATACAATCATTGAAAAATCCTTTTATGTCAAGTATTACTCATTATGTCAAGTATTACTCATATCTTATGTTCATAATAGGAAGCACTGGCAAGTATGTAGTCTGAGGAGGCATGGGGCTGAAAAAGATTTTGTAAAGAAGCATTGGGTTGAAAAAGTCTAGGTACTGCTGTGTTAGGATGTAATTCATCTGGCCCTGGATACTTGAATTTGTCCAAATTATCTACATTCTCTCTTACTGTTTTCTTGTTCTTTTTAGCCTAGAGTTTCCTCCTCCCCTAATGGCATAATGATGGCTTTCTCATTCCTTAAATTAACTTGTCAAAAATAATTTCACAGAATATTTGGAGAACATTATGACAAAAATTCAATTTGGTTTCAGATACTATTCATGTTTTTCTTTTAGTTTCAGTGTTCTAACAGATCTAAATCAATGTATCCCAATAACATTCAAAGTACTAAGAAAAAGGCATGTGTTCTCAGTTTGTGTTCACATCTTCTTGCATTCTTCCATTAATGTTCTCCAACTTAGAGAAAACATATTCAGACAGTAATAATATTACTCATCTTGGCATTACTTATTTTTTAGTACCAACTTCAGTGCAATTAAACATAAGAAAATAACATCTCTTAAACTTCACGCTTGAATGGGATTTTACATAAAACAGAAAAACAAATCTAAAATAAACCACTGGAATAAGTATTTTTAGGTAGTAGTTAAATATACTGTTATAATTTTCATCAAAATACTTTCCAAGAGAACTATCATGATAAAACCTGATTTTGCTCCAAACAATTTTTGGCTCCAAATAGATGTGACTGCCTACAATCATATACACACAACTGAGGGATATACTTCACTCCAATCTCAATAATGCCGTTCATAGACGTCATCCAGTATTATCTGAGACAGATTTTGTTCTAATTATTCTAAAGAGATTTTTATTTTGGTAGAATTTGTCAGATATACATTTTTCCACCTGAACTGAGTAAGATCCATTTTCTTCAGAAGGAAAAGATGGGTAAAAACAGGAGGGATTTTGTATCACACAAATTACTGATTTTACATCAATGTACACTAGGTTTTATTTATCTAAAATAAACCTTTCTATGCTTTCATTTGTTCATTTGTTATCTGACCGTGTATTCATATTTTTACACATTCATCAGTTTATGGCATCTATTGAGGAATCTCAGGTAAGAGAAAACAAATACAGAGGCTATATTATACACACAGATTTTCCAATATGACTATATTATACACACAGAAAAGCAATATGACTGCTCCAAACTCCTTTTCTGAAACAAGTGCCTAAAAATGGTTGATGATCTTCAGTGCTTCAAACTATTTTTCAGTATCAAGTTCTAAAAGTGTTACATGTTTAGCATCTGCCACAGCTGTTCCATTTTTTAAAAAAAGTATGTTCAATGATAAATAGCAGTTCGGGGTCTCTATTGCTTTTAGTGTAGGGAATGTCTAGTTAAAATCTGGCTACCACACATTCTTATATTGCTATTAATCTTCAAGATCCAGACCTCTTCAGTTTTCAAGCAACAGAATCTCCGAGTGGAGGAATAGATGCATTTCCTTTTTAGTGCAGTATATGCTAGAAACCTACTAACACTGAAATCTCAAGACAGTTTTATTAGGGAGTAAGCCCCACTGAACATAACAGTTCTTAATTTGTAAGCATTTATAGAGTTGTAGGTAAAGCACAGTGCAGTGCTCAGTGTATTATTTCACATATTCATTAGGCTCACGTTTAACTGTTCAAAATATATTATACAAAAAAATATTTTGTGTTTTGAATCGGTTCATGACAAACTATTTCACAGTAAGCAAACAGAGCACACCCTTCTGCGATGTGTAATCTTGTCTCTGTGTTTTGAAATCAAGCTGCTATGGAATTAGGGAGTTAAAATAATAAGTCAGTTTTCATCTATGAAATATTGGAATATAGGGTTTATTATTATTATTTAATCAATTTATATCCCACTTTTTAATCCTCAAAGCATCCCGACTGGTTAGTAATCCAGACAAATGCATTGCTTCTGTATCTGAATCCTGGATCATCAGTATATTTGAATCCTAGACATAGCAACTGGGTAGCAATATAATTGATTTTACCCAAAAGGAAGATGAATCTGAATTTCAGATCATCTCTTCTGCAGCCCTTTCCAGGAAGAATCAAAATACCAACACAGAAAAAAAAAATCTTGCACAAGACCGTGCTTTCCAGCCTAGCAATATCAACTCCAGTTGAAGGCAGTCCTGGAGAATTACCCACCCCATGAGTGAAATGACACGTTTGTATACATGTATGTGGATATCTGCCAGACAGACAGCCCCAAATAAGGGTGGGGCCAATAAATATATGTTAACTGAATTAATTACTATTAGGTTTATGCAAAACATTTAAAAAGCAATCTGCAATGTGTGGGAGTGTGAATGAAGCATCTTTCTTTGAATCGTTCAAACAGCTGCTTCGCAAGCTGCTTGTGGTTATCTCCACTTGCACATGTGCACGGCCACTTTGCTTTCTTCCTATTGTAAGTGCTTTGTGCAGCACTAATAACTGCTAATTAAAATGAACTGCCTGGAAAAAAGGTACCCAGGTTACAAAATGAATTGATTTTATCTGCATATACCAATCATTCTTTCTCTTATGCTTGGACAAACACATGTGGCTCCCTCCTTCTAACAGAAACAGCAAAAGAGGAGGGGGGGAAAAGGATAAAGGTGAGATAAAAAGATGGATATTGATGCAAAGAAAGGACAAAAGGGAAAGGGGGAAACTGGGTGGAAGAAATGCAAGGGAAAGACAGAGAAGGAAAGAAAAGAGATAGACACCCTGTTTAAAAGCTAAAACCTCCTTCATTTTGAGCTCACTTTCTGGTGACTACAGAGCCATGTATATGTCATTTTCTTGCAATAGTACAGAAGTGGATTGCTCTTACTCTCTTCAAGACTTTTGTTTTTCACTTCCCAGCTCAACCTTACAGTGCTATGATTTCCTGGTGGTCTCCTATCTAAACACTCAGTAGCTCCATCCTTTATTTTTTATTTTTTTAAAAAAAGAGCTGCTGCCATCTGCTGTATAAAGTAGTTAAACTCAACAGGATCCTTCTCTGCACCTGCCAACAAGAGTTAATCTTCAGGATGTTTTTCAAAGGTATCCATAGTCTGCAATAAGGTCATCTGAAGATATTTGCACCTCTTGCTCGTTCCTTGTTTTCAACAGTCCTTTCTATTCCAACCAGCAAATATAAGCCAATTATAGCTAATTATCGGAGGAAAAACCCTTGCAAGTAAACCAGCTATATACTTTAAAAAATATAATTCATAACCATGAAAAGTAAACAGTACCCACTGAATAGAAGTATAGGTTGCTTCTCTTCTATAATGAATAGTTTAAAAACAAAGCATATAAGCATCATGAAATCCAACTTTCACCATATTAAAAGAATTCTAATGGCATTCCACTTTTTAAAAATCAAATGTTTCTGCAATGGCTAGAAATGCATTTTCATAGTTAATGCTAGTGCCAACTCTATCCATTTCTGAAGATGTCAAACAGTATTGGATTAACTTTATAGCAATAGTCATTTCTGGATGAATGAAAGCTGCCAACAATTTTGTTTAAATTATATTTGCTTTTTGAACTTTTAACAAACTGACATATCTATATATTTTTAAATTGTTTTTAGGAAAACTCTATGGAATTCGCAACCATATTTTCCCCTATTAGGTTAATAATACTTCCAGTTTTCAGAGAGATAGGTGCAAAAGCTTTGTGCAAGTAAATTCTTTAAAGTTTAGGATTGAAATATTATTAGGAACTTGAAAGTTCAGGACCAGATACACAGGACCTTGAGGAATCACAGTTATAAAATCCCTGGTTCCTAAATCCTTTTTCAACACACTATCCATTTTCAACACTGGATGACTTATCCATCACTTACTTTTACATTTCAGTCTTAAGTCTAGAATTAAATAAATGGAGCAGATTCAACAGAGCAGATTCAGAGGGAGTATGGGTGACATGAAAGGGCAGGAAGACTAAAATTAGGCATCTGTCTTTAGCACAAGAACAAGTGTATGGCACGTTTGTCTCTATTTTCAGTTGTGAAATGTTCAAGGATGACATAATTTACTATCAGTAATGACAATCATTAAAATTTCACAAAGAGGAAAGAGGAAGAGAATATACAAAGCTCAGTCATAATTGTAGTTTTCTATAGAATCATGTACTAGAGTGAGACAAATCTCATCCCTGTATGCCAGTCTAATCTATTTGATGGATATCTTCCTGTTTGCTGAATGCAGATTAGATATCCATATAAATGTTTTAAATGTTCCCAAAAACCTTATATATTTTTGTATTTATTTGATACATAAATAAATAAGGCTTTCGAGAAAACCTGGATATAAAAATGTACTACCACATTTTTTTAAAAAAACTAACCAACACTGTCATATCTCTACTAATTAGCTACTCTTACCCCCCACCCATCCCAAAGAGCTATGAATAACTAAAGCAAAATTGATGAGCTGTGCCTTTTAAGAGATTCAGTCAAGTTACAAAAGAGAGAAAAAAACAATCAGTTGGTCTAGACAAGTGGAAAGATGATTGTATGCACTCAATTTACATTGCTCCAACATTTTACACTAAAGAAAAAACCTTCCACTTCCACTTTTTCTCCTCTCCTTTCTAGCTCATTTTCTTTCTCCTCCCCTCTTTAGCTTCCCAATCTTTCTTCCTTCCTTCCTTCCTTCCTTCCTTCCTTCCTTCCTTCCTTCCTTCCTTCCTTCCTTCCTTCCTTCCTTCCTTCCTTCCTTCCTTCCTTCCAGAGATGCCATTAACAGCTATGAGCCTCTGCTTTTCATCAGTGAAACATTAATTCTGAGGCTTCAGCTCAACCCAAGCAAGACTGAGTAAATGGGGGGTTTGGGGTCTCCTGGTTCTGAAGACTTTAGTCCTTTAGTTCTAGATTGGATTGCATATCCCCAAACAGAATTGGTGCACAATTTAGGGGTCTTGGAATCTTGGTTCCTGCTAGAAGAGCAGGAGGCAGCCATGGTCAGGAGGGCCTTGGTACATATCCATCTTGTGTGTCAATTGTGCCCATTTCTAGTCTGTGCAGCCCTGTTCATGGTCACTCATACCATGGTCACCTCCCATTAGAACTATGGCAACATGGTCCCTAAAAACCATGCAGAACTGCAGTTGATCCAGAATGTATAACCTCCTGGATGGATGGATGGATGGATGGATGGATGGATGGATGGATATATGGATGAATATATGGATGGATATATGGATGGTTGATACAGTATACAGTTGGGTCCACATTCTTGATAGGGGGCCTTTTGCTGAACATAAGGTGGCAGTAATCCTCTTCTCCTCAAAAAGCCATTGCTTGACCTAATGGTGTTGAATAATTTCTATCCCATCTCCAACCTACTCTTTTGCAGCATCAGAGGGCTCCAGAATCCAGGTTTCAGGCCTTGCACAATACCAAGAAAGCATAGATTGTGCTTGTGAATGATCTATGATAGGATTGGGATGGTAGTGACACACCTATTCTGACCTTCCTTGATCACTTGGCAGCCTTCAATATCATTGATCATTATATCCTTCTGCACTGGCTCAGGGGGCTCAGACTGGGATGCATCTTTTTCCTCCAGGGCCAGTTCCAGTTGGTGTTGGGGGTAGTCTAGCCATCAGTCCTTACTTTCTGGGGTGCCTCACAGCTTGATTCTCTCCCTGTTCCTGTTTAACATCTATAGGAGACTTTTGGGTGAAATCATGCAAAGAGTTAGGTATCATCAGTATATCTCAACCTCTGGCTGGCCAAACAAGGCAGCTGAGGTTCTATTTCAGTGCCTGGAGGCTGTGGGGCCTGGATGGGGAGAGACAAGCTCAAGCTCAATCCTAGCAAGATTGACTGTGGAGTGGAGGTCACCTGGATCTAGAGAGTTCCCATGTTTGGTTCTGAATGGGATTTATTTATTTATATATACATCATATTTATATAGCTGCCCATCTCACAGATTTGTGACTCTGAGCGATGTACAATAAAAAGACAATCATAAAAACTAACAATTAAAAATTCAACAATTAAAACACAATCAAAGTAACTAATAACAGAGTAGCAGAGAGAGTCATTGCTATGGATAATAATCTCACTGATTCACCACTGCCTTGAGACCCACAAGCCTGTTGGCACAACCATGTTTTAAGGGACTTCTTGAAGGATATCAGGGATGGGGGAGAATGATGCTCTACAGGGCAGGTGCCACAGCAGAAAAGGCTCACCTCCTGGGTCCCATCAGATAAAACTCCTTCGTGGATGGGACCTGCAGCATACCTCTTCTGCCAGACTTAATAGGATGGGCAGATGTAATCGGGGAGAGGCGGTCCATCAGATAACCCAGCCCCATGCCATGAAGGGGTTTTAAAGGTCAAAACCAGCACCTTGAATTGCACCCAAAAGCAAACTGGTAACCAATGCAGGCCGCAGAGGTGTCACGTGTGTTATTTTAGAGGCACACAAAACTGCCTGCACCACCACATTTTATACCAGCTGAAGCTTCTGAATACTCTTCAAGGGCAGCCCCATGTACAGCATGTTGAAATAGTCTATACAGGAGGTGACCAGGGCATGAGTGACTGAGCAGAGCCTCCCAATCCAGGAATGGGCACAACTGGCACACAACATGAAGCTGTGCAAAGGCCCTCCTAGCCACAACTGCCACTTGCTCTTCAAGCAGGAGTCAGGGGTCTAGGAGGGCCCCAGATTATGCACTGGGTCTGTTTGGGGCAGTGCAACTCCATCCAGTAGCAAAGATGGCATGGTCCCTGAACTGGAAGGCCCCAAAACCCAAAGCCATTCAGTCTTGTCAGGTTCAGTTGAAGCCTGTTGGCCCTCATACAGGCCCCTACAGCCTCAACAGCATGGCTTAATTTGCCAGGAGCAGAAAGTTATCATTGGGTATTATCAGCATACTGATGAGTACTCTGATGATACATGAGAAGCTAAAGGTATCAGAAACATAGATCATGTCCTTTCCCATTATGAAATGTAAGTTCCTCATGAATTTATTCCCAAGTGTTAATTTTTAAAAAAATCAACTTGTCCAGAAAACGTAAAAGCAAACTTCTTCTAACAACTGCATTATTGGTTTCAAATCAAGTCTATGTACACATATGGTATTCCTTTTAGCCATAAACATGTTAGAGGCATTTTAATCAATAATCTCATTAACTCTTACATTTGTGACTTTTCCTGCATGTTTATTTTAAATCATCATTCTAGTGGAACCAGTGAGTGCACCAACACATAAGATATTACATTATCCCGGTCTAGTAGACGGCTTCTCTCTCTCCCCACCCCCACACCTCTCTTTTTTGTTCTGGTTCAGATTCAAATAGTGGCAGAAGCATTATTAAAGCTTAGGAAATAATAAAAGTTTATACTACTGTTTCTGTCCAGATTAAATTTAATTCCCTAGATTCTTTTATTGCAATTTTCAATATTGCTTTCCTCAAAAGAGATGTTCATTTTTTCAAAGCCACTGTTTTCAGATGTGTCTCCTCATGTAGCACCACTTGGCTGGCTTTCTTCTGAGCTAAGAAGCTAAGATATCCTTAGTAAGGGTGAGCAATGTTTCAGAGGTTTGATCTCCAAAAGGGGCTTCATAGCATGTGGCAGTTTAAACATAACACCTGTCTGAAACTCCACCAAACAGCTGTGTCTTGTGATTGTGCACATTTGCATGGTGCTACAAGAGTCCTCCCTCTATCTCTGTTACAGGAAAAATAGAATAACTACATATGTCACGAAATTAAGGCTAAAATAGATGCTTCTTCCTAGAAAGTGTTTTACGTGTTTAAATATTTAAGAGTTGAGTATTAACAACTTTTAAAAATTAGAATGATGCCCCTAAAATTCTTTTAGGTTTTGTTTTTCATCAGATTACTATTTAAACACCTTCCCCTTTAAAAATTCACTGTTCCTCTCGAACATTTAAAAGTTTAACTTAAGATTTAACATGTATTTTTATTATAGGCCATAAACATAAGATACTATTAATAGAAGTTTGACAAAGGTGGTATGTCTACCTTGGAACACCACCAAACAATATCTGTGGGTTTACACATTTGTTAACTATTTGTAAAAAAATTATTTGCTCTGTTACTGTGGAAAAAGCAACATAGACAGAGGGGTGAGCAAAAAGTACATTTGACTGTGCCCAGTAAAAGACATGAACTGTTAAGAAGCAGTTTTAAAAAGTAAAAGGCAAAAATATACCACACACACACAAAAAATGTAAATTCAGAGTAGCCAAGTATGAACTTTTAACTGTGATAAATGGGATCACTGCACTCAATGATCAAAAGCCATTTTTGTAGTATGGTGCAAATAGTCTGTTAAGTTCCTGGTGAGCCAGCATGAAGGTGCACAGCCTTATTCCATTTCAGTGTTCCTCAACCTTGGCCACTTGAAGATGTGTGGACTTCAATTCCCAGAATTCCCCACCCAGCCCTGCTTGGTGGGGAATTCTGGGAGTTGAAGTCCACACATCTTCAAGTGGCCAAGATTGAGGAACACTGTTCTATTTGATTGATCTCAATACACTCCATTCCTTAAGTAGAGTAAAAGGAATGAAAAGGTCTTGGAAAAAAGTTAAGACAGCTAAGTTAGTATGATCTATCCATCAGGATTCAGAGGTAATATGATATTCTGATTTGACTTGATCTGTAATAACTATAGTTAAGAAATCACAATGGAGTTTCAACTTCTATCTGCTTTCTTTTCCCCACATGTGCAGTGAAACGTTTCATAAATTCATTCCCATCCATAGCAGCCTCATGAGCAAAAGTAATGATACCAGATGTTATCATTTTATTAAATCAAACACAACTACAAATTGCATTTAATACAAATCATGATTTGCAAACCAGCTACAAACTAGGATTGGGAAGACACTGGTTCAACCATAATAGCTCATTGGATGATTTTGAGCTGATTACTCTATCAGTTCAAGCTATTTCAAGAATTGTTTGGGGGATAAAATTAGAGGAATGGATATTACTCATGCCACTGAGCACCTGGAAGGATTATAAATCTAAGCAATAATAATAATTTGGCTGTAACATCAAACTATAATTGGTACTTTGTGCATGAAATGCCTCCTTTGAAGCAATTATGATGAAGAGGTCACAAGCCTCTATTTCTGTTTCATGTGGTGAAAAAGAGGAAGCAAGAATAGGAAACCACAGTATAACCATGGCTTGTTTGGATTAATCATTATTTCAGACTAAATAACTTGAACAAAACAACTATGGTTAGTTCTAATCAGAAGCCTGTGTTTCTGTACTTTCTCACAGTTGTACGAGAGAGGCAGAAATAAGTCCATGGCTATGTTCACATGATCACTTACCCATGGTTAACTTAATAATGATGTATTCAACCAATATTCTCAGTCTCTTAGATACACTGAACCATAAATTAGCTACAACGTATAAGGCACAAATGAGAATGCCATGTGAATCCTTGCTATGTAAAACAAAACCTGGAGTCCCTGATGGGGTGTTTGCAAATATTTTCCCTGGCATCCACTAGAATCTTTGCTTTTTCTGATTTTGGGGAAAGGCCAGATATTCTTTAGAGCAGAGCACCAGACTCTGTTGCTATATTTATTTCCAACAATGCTTCCATACCCCACATGGGCAAGAGGCAATCCTTCTAAAATAAAAATGCCCAGACCGGGTAAAAAGTATATCGTGTGAATGGGCCATTATATGTATGATTAGCTGGTTCCCTTGTTTTTGCGTTTGCTCTCTGTATACAGAAATGGAGGGAGAGATGTGTGAGCAGGTGTTTGTCCATGTTTCTTCTTTTAGCATGCAGTTTACTTTTTGTGAAACAGCTGTTCAACCAGAAAATATTACTTCAAAAGACTTATTGGGTAAATTATTTATCTTTTAACTTTGCTAAATTGCATAATAGGAGTGGCTACCAAAAGGCAATCGTTTTGCGAATGAAAAAGGTTGTGCCTGCCATAGCAGCTATTGCTGGAGATCAGCCATAGCCATCATTCTAATTCTAGACATACCTACTCATCCAAAAATATTGGTGACTCCAGGGTGAACTATAGTTTAAGGCTACATCCAGATCAGATTACAAGAGCAAAACTTGGTCTAGCTATTCAAACCACAGATTTCCATTACTTCTGAATGCAGTTCTATGAGCGGCTATAAAGCAAGTAAGTCAAAGTATGCAATACTTAGTTACAACAAAGAGTCTTGTGGCACCCTTATGACTACCCTGTTCATCCCACAAACCTTTACAGACCTCAGAGCAGTACATCAGATGTGTGGACTATTCTTTAAAAAGGAAACTTGTAAATATACACAATTGCTGTTAGTTGGGAGAAGGCTTGAAGAGAGGACAAAAGGCAATTGTGAGAAGAGAACAAGCCATTACAGTCCAGACAGATCATGTCACACTGGCATTACTACCTTTCCTGTAACTTAAATCCATTATTCCATGCCCTGTATTCTGGAATGATAGTAAGCAGGTCTTGATATTCTGCTTTGTGACATCCTTTCAGCTAATTGAAAAGTGCTATTCATTCTCTTGGTGTTGTTTTTCTCAAAGTTAAGTATTTCTACTTCCACTTAGTTTCTAGTCATCTTGATTACCATTCTCTGAATCTGTTCCAGGCTGTCTGACCCTTCACTGGATCAGAATGATCCTACTGGATATAATATTTCAGACGAGGATACAACAAATGCAGAATAAAGTGGAATTATTAATTCCCAGAGCTCATTCTTTTACTTATTTTCATTTCTACGCTCTCTAAAATATTACCAACTTCATACAACTGCAACTCCTCCTTGCTTTCTATCATTTCTGTTCCTTCTGAACAATCTGCATCCTTCAATTGTTGAATTTCAATTATGGGAATCTTCCAAACAAGTCTTCATTATGCCTACTGCATTTTATTTGCTTTCAGTACTGATCAAACTCACCTTGTTTATTTTCCATCCTTTGAACCTAAGAGTATGGGCAATGAAGGCCATGAACTTTACAACCTTATAGACTTCCTGATTTATTTTTTAATTGATTGGTTTAATAGGCCCCTTAAAAAAAAAAAATCACTCCCAACTCTTCTAAATTATTTATTTGAAGTTCTTATTTCAGGATGTAATCTATTTAGGTCCCTAACCAATTATTCTAGGTGTATTCAACTCTCTGATGTGCAGTTATGGGTTGGGCATGTAAGTGGGCATGCACAGACCTCTTCCATAATACATACAGTTCCTCTTTAATGCTCGAATTGCTCTTGCAATTCCACAATGTAAAAATTGTACTGTACATAATGTAAAAACCATATTTACTGTATTCTTTTGCTCAAATATAAAATTATTAAACATGTCAAATCAATAGCATTTCTAGGGCATTTGGTAATGACAAGGTCTTATGAGGAGAAAAAACATTCAGTAATACCTGACCAAGAATTAAATGCCATCAAGAGATGAAAGTAAGAAAGCAACAGGATACAAGTTCATGCAGATATTAATGCTGGCAAAGAAAAGCAGATTTAAAAAAAAAAAACTGTTGAGGTGAAAAATTGCTTCTAACCCCTCTATAAACTTCCCTCTATAAACTGGGAAGGTCTGCGCATTTAGTACTTTGTTGCTTACTTTTCCGCAACTAATGGGATAGGAATGACTATTACACCCCTTATCAGTTCTGACACCAGGGTACACATTTTTGTGAACCAGTATCAGCATCAGGGCTTCTGACTTCCTGATGGGCTTATTTCAAAATATGAACTCACAACAATAAAGAGTTGGCTTTGCTGCTTAGCTGATTAAGAAAGCAGAGATACCCATTATTCAGTCTTTAAATGTAACTGAGTCAAAGTTGAGTTGTTATATTCTTCCAAAATGCTTCCTGAGTGCATCTTAGAATTCATTCTTAAACTTTAAATCTAGGTCTTGTTTATCCATTTTATCAAATATTAAGTTTTCAATCTGCAATTACAAAAATAGCTCCTCTTGTCATATCAGAAATAAAATTCTCCTCTGCAAGTCTAGACCTGACCCATCTGCCACAAGTTTTTTCATCTCCAATCCCCATAGGTTTCAAGCTCACTATTTGGGCAATACTGTACTTTTTTTTACCAATTTATGGGAGATGTAACTGATCTATTACTAGAAGTCCATCAGCTAAATAACTCAGACCATGCCCCTAGAAACCAAATCCCATGGATATCTTTGCATAACCAACCATTCATTTGTAGGATTTTCCTTTCTAGTCCTTTTCCATGGACTGGTAGGATAGATGAGATTATTACGTCAGCCCCAAGGTTAACTTGCTTTCTATGTCTTCCAGGATTTTGGTGCTAATCTGTTGTTTTCTTTGTTTCAAACAGTCTAACTATGAAGAGAGGATTTGTGGATGACAGTTTTAGGTGGGATCTTGCAAATCGCTTTGCCTCACTTCTAAAATTCTGAGTAAGAAAGCTCTGCATTATCTGTGCTCTATAGTGCAGAGGGAGAGTTCTGGTTTCTTATTTTTTTCACCTTTCCTGATAAAAAAGAACAAAGTTTCTGTTCCATAAAATGGAGTGTGGGTATGTGTGGGGAGTATAGTTTCTACCTAGCACTGATATACAAGGAGACAAAGCACAGAATTGGGCAGGTTCGTGCTAGTATAGACTTTTACAATAATCCATTATGTATGTGTTCTATCCTCAGATTTATTAGGATTTTTTTCCCAGTACTTCAAAACTCCATAGAGACCTTTTTGGATCTCATGGCTTAATCAAGTGAAACAAAGTTAGTTTGTATAATGAGGTTCTTAAAAAGCAATGAGCCACGAAACTCCAAAAGATAGAGTACATAGCTGCATCGTATGCCCAGCATTTAAATATTTATAGAAAGTCTGATTGAAAGAATGAAAAGGAATATATCCCTGGCATGCATTCACTGGCAGGCTAGACAGTGAACCAAATCTGATCCCTATTTTTCCAAACACTGAGGAATTGCTAACCTAAAAGTGGCCTAAAGCAACAGTTGTCTGAGATCATTTTAAAGAAGTGTTTGCAATCTATGCTACTTCAGTCCTATCATTTTTTTAATTTGAACTAAAAATCTGTGGTTAGCTTAAACTATAGCTTGCTCTATCAATCCAAAATCAAACTGTTTCTGATCCAGGCTTATTTAGTTGAACCAAAATTAAAAATAGCCACAACTTCCAGTTCCAATGAAATAAAAATATAGAATCTCAGATCAATCACCAATAGCTATGACAGTCTCAACTTGTATGATGCAACAAACTCATTGAAGCCAAACAAGTATAATGACCTTTTTGGTTGATGAGATTTGCCATATAAGCACCCATTCCACCTTCAAAGCATTCCTAACACCTCCTAAACCCAAAGCCATTTTCCCCCAGTTTGTCCTCACCACTACCAAACTTGTTTGGAGTTTGTCTGTCTGTCTCCCTCCCTCCCTCCCTCCCTCTCCCTCCATCAGATGAGTGAAATAGTACATCCTCAGTATTAAATGGATATGGGTGGGTTTGCAAGAATAAGAAAGAGGAAGTCTCTCTCTCCTCCCCGTTCCTATGTACCTTCTTCTTTTTAAACATGTGCAATGGAGTGGCAGGAATAAGGGCAAAGAATCTGCCCCAAGGCACAAATTCAGTTACCATGTTCGTTTAGTTTTCCTGGGGTTTGTTTATATGACCATAGTAGTCAAATAATAATGAACGATTTGTTTATGGTTTTAAAAAATGATGAGGACCTAATATATATCCAGAAATCAATTCTGAAAGCAAAGCTTGGTTTTACCAGTCTCCTCAAAACAGAGTTCCTTGGGTCCTTTCGGAGTTTTATTTTGGCTGGTTCAGCAAGAGCAACCAGCTGTCAAGCCTGCATAGTTTTTTTAAGAAAGTGATCAATTCTGAACCTTGCTGTTTAGATAAGGTTTCATTTTGGACAGCTTAATTTGATTTGATTTTGCATCCACAATGTGCTTTTAAGATAACGTTTTATCATGTCAAATTTTATACCTATATTAGGATTAATTATTTCACAAAGAGTACAGGATAACTAAATCTATCTAACTCCACGGAAGACACAATCAAGATCTTGTTGGTCAGACAGTTTTGATTTCCATTGTAACTTCACCAGATTCTGTGAGGTACAAAACAACCTTCCTTTTGGTAAGTGAGCCACAAATATTAATTCAAGTATCAACTATTCCTCACAATATTTTAAATAGCTAAAGATATTTTTCTCTGAGCTGCCATAAGGCTAAACAGATATGGAATAAATGGGTATCAACAAGTAGTAGCACCTGGCTGACCTCATTTGAGTTTGGAAGCTTAGGAGTCATCCTTGCTTAGTACTTGGATGGGTAATGTGGCAGTAAACGGTACCCCCTCCCCATACACATCAGCTGCATTCTTTACTCAATCTATGAGATGCCCCCACCCCCCCATATGACCTGCTTAAAGTGCCCTTGTAAGAAAACATTCACAACAAGCTGAATTCATCCTGAGTGGCGACAGGGAGAAGGCTGTGGCCCAGTAAACCAAATTGTTTCTGATCACTAACCAGATTTCAAAGATAATATGGCTAGCATGCTGACCTAGTAGGAAGGGATAAATAATAATAAGGTCACACGGATGGGATTTTCTAAAATAATCCAACGTCACACTGTAATTTCCACTGTGCCTCCCTTTTCTTTGTCTTGCCTTTGCAATGTAGTGGGCCAAAAGTATATAAGCTCTGATTCTGCTTTTGTTCTTGGCCATTCAGCAAAGTATCAAAGCTTTGCTGGGGGTCCAGTATATACTGTATTATTGCTTGTATGCATCCAAATAAAATTATGTCGTATTTTCAAAGCAATTTGGTTGCTTTAGGTGAGCCAGGTTTTGGCCACAACAGTAACTACCAGAGAATTCCAGGGATGTAAACTGAACTGGGAAGTTGAAAACAAATCCTCATAGTAAACAATACTACCATATTGTTCCCATGAAAAATGTATAAATGTGTCCATGTACTGATTAGGAGTTGCTGTTTTAACACTGTAAAATGACGTGTCTTCTCAAAAGGAAGTTCCATAAACTTTAATGGTATTTATTCTCTATTAACTTTTTTAAGGTTTTCAGATGTAATTATTTTCATTAGCCTTTCATTAGGAAAGGATGGAACCAAGACTGATGTGAATCATCAGTTCATCACACCAAGAAATTAATGCATTTTGAATTGCTGAGGATTACACCATTTGTTCTGGTTTTGTGCTGTTTTAATATGCTTAGGACTAGTTCAGAACTCTCAAACACTATTGACATTTTGTAGGATCCAGGGCTGCTGAAATGTTTAGCACTCAAGAATAGATTCTGCTAAAAGACATTCTTAAACATCTGTGTATAAGAGGGGGGCTGAGTATTTAATCTCAGGGACCAAGTACTAAGCAGCAACATCTGTGGTGAGTTCCATATCAGTTTGCAGTTCTGCTATACTCCTAATAGTAACAACATTTTCTATGTGGCAGTCCCCTTGTCCACCAATGGAAGAGCAAATGAGAGTTTCAAGAAGGATGTGAGAAGGAATACAGTTAAATAAATAGGCTGAAAAACTCCTGTGAGTGTGAGGTAACATATATTAATAATGAACTTATGCCACATTGCCTCACTGATATGTCTTAGTGAGACTTTGAAAAACAACAAAATCAATGTTGCAAATCTGTGCCCCTGTGTTATTTGGATAATAAACAGGTTTTTTTTAAAAAGGGACAAGTTTATGGTTTCATAATTCAGAAACCTATTATGAAATGTGTCAAATTAATCCATGAAAGGATGGATAATTCCACATTAAGACTGATGTAACACAATTATTTTAGAAAAATCTAAGGACAGCTAGTTCATTTTTGAATTGTACTTTAACATATTAAATGCCAGCCTTCTCAATTTTTGCATTTAAAAAAAAATCACATTTGTATTATCTATACCCCTACTTCAGCTTTAGTTTATATGAACTGTGTGGCTTATACATTCATGACAAAACAAGCAAAGAATGAAAAGCACTTCAGTGCAATGATATCTTTGGGAAAAGTCACAATACAAAAGAGAATTTTAGGCTGAATAAAATTACAACTATCTTTGCAGTATAGACAGATTATAAACTTCTCCTTTGCCCTGATAGTACTGAACTTTTGAAGAACTGCCCCTCCCTCACCTCAGGATCCCCCAAACTGACTTTGGGACAGTCAGAAGGCAATCCCGCGTGGGATTGCCTTCTGACTGTCCCAAAGTCAGTTTGGGGGATCTTGAGGTGAGGGAGGGGCAGTTCTTCAAAAGTTCAGTACTATCGGGCAAAGGAGAAGTTTATAATCTGTCTATACTGCAAAGATAGTTGTAGTCATCAGTTCATCACACCAAGAAATTAATGCATTTTGAATTGCTGAGGATTACACCATTTGTTCTGGTTTTGTGCTGTTTTAATATGCTTAGGACTAGTTCAGAACTCTCAAACACTATTGACATTTTGTAGGATCCAGGGCTGCTGAAATGTTTAGCACTCAAGTACAGATTCTTGCAATATCTTTCCACTACGTTTTAAGATTAGAATTTCAGAAATCCACATTTCTGGAGGAACATGTGATTCATTTGGAGTGCAAACAGTGCCTGGAGGCTATTAGGGCAATCCTGGTAAGACAGGGCTACAGTTTGTACATCAGGGTTCCCTCATGGCCCCTATATTGTCTCTGGACAGGATTGTACTTCCACTCAAGGAGCAGGCGTGTAGCTTGGGTGTCCTCCTGGGCTCGCAGCTCCTGCTGGATGGGGGGCGGGGGGTGCT
This sequence comes from Python bivittatus, assembly GCF_059951505.1. Lineage (NCBI taxonomy): Eukaryota > Metazoa > Chordata > Lepidosauria > Squamata > Pythonidae > Python > Python bivittatus. Next base: position 91,231,371 of record NW_028277030.1, on the reverse strand, counting down.
TTGCCCAGCTGTAGCTGGTGTACCATTTGTGGGTGGGAGGATCTGACTACAGTGGCTCACACCCTCATTACCACATGAAATGACTATTGCAACATGCTCTAGATGGGACGGCCTCTAAAGACCACCCAAAAGCTTCAGTTGGTGCAAAACGCAGAAGCCAGGGTGCTGATAGGTGCTTGCTGGCAGGCACATATTACACCTTGTTTGCAGGCTTGCATTGGCTTACTATCAGCTTCCAAGTGCAATTTAAAGGGCTGGTTTTAATTTATAAAGCCCTTTATCGCTTGGCACTAGGCTACCTTCAGGACTGCATCACTGCAATCAGTTCAACCACTTCAGTCATGCTGGAGAAACAGCTGGTTGTCCCTCATTTTGTAGCTGTCACTGGCGCTAAGACCTAGAGGTGTTGTTTTTCCATTGTTTGGCCATCTGGAATAGCTTTTCTTGAGAAGTGTGTTGGGCCCCAACTCTAGTTGCCTTCTGGAAGCTTCTTAAAATTGAACTTTTTCTGGAGGGGCATTTGGCGGCTGATGCTAGATGCTTTTGGAATGTAGATTCATCCATTTTTTACTGTTGGTTTTATATGTTTAAGTTTTTTTTATTGTTCTGATATCAGCAGAAATTGGAGGAGTGAGGGTATATTACCTGGAGCTACTGCGTTAAATTAGAGTGCTCGCACACAAAAACATTTTGAAGATGATTACTGCGCTACCCCTCACTGTGGGAGATCCTAAAGTAACAATAATCCCCTTACCATGCAAGACAGAAACTTATTGCTTGAACCTCTCTAAGATCTTACTTTCATGATATGTCCATTTGTCTGGCCATATGAGAAAAAAATGAGCTTTATCTATGAAGGAAGACTATCAAGGTGTCAAGTCATTTTTCCTCTTGAAAGAACTGCCAGCATGACTGCAGATGGGGAAGTAGATCCCCAAAGCTCAACAGAGCCACAGCATTTCAAGGAAATGACTATTTGGAAGAGGGAGGATTTCAATACACTGCAGTTGCACTAAAAATAAATTGCCTTGTCTCCTCACAGGGAGACTACTACATGACATCACTCAGTGCACAGATGATTCTGGAGCAGTGCAAAGACTCCACGTGAAAGTGCCCTTGGATATTAATTTTATTAAGTACAATGATGCTTACTTGCTGATAAAGCTTACATGTTTGTAATCCTACACTTGACTCCTAAACCTTACTGTATTTACTCCTAGATAAATAACTAGGAAAGTGGGTAGCAAAAGAAATAGAGCTGCATTCCACCAGTGACTGCAGTTGTTTACCGTTTGCCTGGGAGTTCAAAATACTGAGCATAATGGGATAAACTTTTAAAGCAGATATTTATAAGAATGCACCAAACTGGACTTGAACTGCGTTTGTTCATTGTATTACTAATTAATTTTACATACAGTCCCAGTTTATCTGGAAGATGTGGTTTGGAAAGCCTGTATTAATGCTTTTGGGAAAGATCAAGAAAGGGAAAGTTGAGTACATCAGGCTACTAGCCACATTCATAGGTGTCCAATAGAAGCACCAATGAAATCAACATGATTTTCCATGTGTCATTATAACATTTGCATTAAGATGTCAGAATACACAAAACTTCACTTGCCCCTTCTTGCAGATACTCACAACCACAGTGTTCTGTTAGGTTCATTATTTCTGGCTTATTATTGCTTTTCCTTTTAAAATAAAACATAGGTGCAATTGGGCAGATACTAATTTGATTAAATAAGTAGCACTATGTAAAGATGGAAACTAGCCATTCTACCAATGCCATTTCCTGAACATTTGATACATATATTTGTGTTGTGCCTGGAGACTCTGCTCTGCATATAACAGCTGGGGTGTTAATTCAAGAGGAAGGAATTGAATATGAGTTCTGTCAGTAATCTAATCAAATCTAGTGTTCATCATCCATAGATACATTTTTGTTTTTGCTATTTTTAAAGTTAAAACTTTATTCATTGAATATTAATCTGCTGAGAGAATGCTTGTATCCCAACCTTTCACTGAAATATGGAAAACAAACATAATCAGTAGGAAACAATGGTAACTTTCTTATAGCATCTTAAGAACCAAGGGTTTTTTTATATTTAATATAGCCCAGTTTTTGTGGACAATACTCCACTTTTTCAGATTCCTGGGATATTATGATCTACCCATATCCAAAGAGAGCCAGTTTGGTATAGTTATTAAAGGTGCTGAATTAGAAGCTGGGACACCATAAGTTCTAGTCCTGCCTTAGGCAAGAAACTAGCTGGGTGACTTTGGGCAAATCACTTTCCCTCAGCCCTAGGAAGAAGACAATGGCAAGCCGCTTCTAAAAACATTGCCAAGAAAACTGCAGGGACTTGTCCAGGCAGTCGTCAGGAGTCAACACTGACTTGAAGGTACAAAAAATCATCATCATCATCATCATCATCATCATCATCATCATCATTATCATCATCAACATCATCATCATCATCATCATCATCATCATCATCATCATCATCATCATCATCATATGTTTGAGGACTTTTGATTATGTCAGGCTGACAGGTCTATAATTTCTCAGATCACCTTTTTGAAGATAGGGACAAGGTTTATTCTTCTCCAGTCTCTTGGGACTTCCCAGTTGTCCAGGAGTTCTCAAACACTATTGAGCATGGTTCTGCAATCACTTCTCCTAGTTCCTTCAATACCCTAGGACAGTGTTTCTCAATGAAGTGCTATAGCTTTTCAGAAGGTGTTGATGTTACTACAAATTTTTATGGGAGCCATAGAGTCAGGATTGATCTGATGGACCATGACAACCATCATATGCATATTAAAAGAATGTGAATTCAAATAGGATATTAAATTGTTTTTAAGGCTATATTCTTCCCAACACAGTGCATTATTAAGTATATTCATTTTGGAATAAAAACTACTTGTTCAATAAGACATATGCTCTAGTAAGCATCTTTAGGCCTACCGTCTACAGCTAGGTTGCAATTAGTGTGAGTTCAAATAATGCAATATTCGATTAGTATGAATGGTAAACTGATACCAGATTGCATTTAATACAAACCAAAATTCAGTTAATGCAAGGCTAGCACATGCACAATCGCTGTTGGGGTTTTAGACACTGCTAATCTTTGTGCAAAATGGAGAAAAGGAAGATTCCATCAGAAGAAAACAGTCATGTGCAAGTGAAGGAGTTCACTCTCAAGGAATCTGAAGATATCTTTCGAGCTGTGGAAGTTCAGAGGCAAAAAATTATTGATGCTGACCCTAACCTTGATCAAAGCATCCAAATTCACTGAGATGTGGATAAAGCACTCTGTGCCTATCAGCATATGTATGAAGATTTAAAGAAAGAGAAAACAGTTCAGTCTACGTTGCTAAAATATTTTGAAAGACAATAAAGATGTTTTTGTCAGTGTAACCTTACCTTTAGAAATTATATTTAGAGTTTTTTTGTTTTTACTTTGCTTTCTATAACTACTTTGTGACTTTTGTTAAGAATAAATTTAAATTATAAGTTATTTTTTTTATCTTTACTGTAATATTTCATTAATATACATATAAAAAATTATGTTAACAATTTTTCATTGCCTATTTCCATTGAGTTGGAACCAGTTATCATATTTTCCACAGAAATATCACTTTGAATAGTGCAAATTTGAATAATGTGACCATTTTATGGGATTCATTATCTGCACTAATTGACACCTACCTGCACTTTTAAACAAACCCCTCTGAAATGAATGGAAATTCCAAGTAAATATGGTGGGTATCATATTGCAAGTTTAATATTTTGGGATGTTCAGGGATTGCGTAGAAAAAGGAAAGTATTTACATTCATACTGACAAATGAATACAGTAATGTTACTTGGATTAACTACATTGAAATAATCTATTTCTTATAAGTCTGTTATTATTTTGTGATATCATTGTATTGTTGTTGTTGTTTAGTCGTTAAGTCGTGTCCGACTCTTCGTGACCCCATGAACCATATTGCGCCAGGCCTTCCTGTCCTTCACTGCCTCCCTGAGTTTGCTCAGTTTCATGCTCATTGCTTCAGTGATGCTATCTAACCATCTCATCCTCTGCCGTCCTCTTCTCCTTTTGCCTTCAATCTTTCCCAGCATCAGGGTCTTCTCCAAAGAGATCTCTCTTCGCATTAGGTGACCAAAGTATCTGAGCTTGAGCTTCATTATCAGTCCTTCCAATGAACAATCAGGGTTAATTTCCTTTAAGATTGACTGGTTTGACCTCCTAGCAGTCCAGGGGACTCTCAAGAGTCTTCTCCAGCACCACAGTTCAAAGGCATCAATTCTTCGGCGCTCGGCCTTTTTTATGGTCCAGCTCTCACAGCCATACATTACTACTGGAAAAACCATAGCTTTGACTATGCGGATCTTTGTCGGCAAGGTGATGTCTCTGCTTTTTAATATGCTGTCTAGGTTTGCCATAGCTTTCCTCCCAAGGAGCAAGCGTCTTTTAATTTCATGGCTGCAGTCTCCGTCTGCGGTGATCTTGGAGCCCAAATAAATGAAGTCTGTTACTGCTTCCATTTCTACCCCTTCTATTTGCCAGGAATTGATGGGTCCAGATGCCATGATCTTAGTTTTTTTAATGTTGAGTTTCAAGCCAGCTTTTGCACTCTCCTCTTTCACCCTCATCAAGAGGCTCTTTAGTTCTTCTTCACTTTCTGCCATTAGGGTGGTATCATCTGCATATCTGAGGTTGTTGATGATTCTCCCTGCAATCTTGATTCCAGCTTGTGATTCTTCCAGCCTGGCATTTCTCATGATGTACTCTGCATATAGGTTAAATAAGCAGGGTGACAGTATACAGCCTTGTCGTACACCTTTCCCTATTTTGAACCAATCGGTTGTTCCATGACCGGTTCTGACTGTTGCTTCTTGGCCCGCATACAGATTTCTCAGGAGACAGGTAAGGTGGTCTGGTACCCCCATCTCTTTAAGAATTTGCCACAGTTTGTTGTGATCCACACAATCAAAGGCTTTTGCATAGTCAATGAAGCAGAAGTAGATGTTTTTCTGGAACTCTCGTGCTTTCTCCATTATCCAGCGAATGTTGGCGATTTGATCTCTAGTTCCTCTGCCTCTTCGAAACCCAGCTTGTACATCCGGTAGTTCTCGGTTCATGTATTGCTGAAGCCTAGCTTGTAGGATTTTGAGCATAACCTTGCTAGCATGTGAAATGAGTGCAATTGTGCGATAGTTTGAGCATTCTTTGGCATTGCCCTTCTTTGGAATTGGAACGTAAACTGACCTTTTCCAATCCCGTGGCCACTGTTGCGTTTTCCAAACTTGCTGGCATATTGAGTGCAGCACTTTAACACCATCATCTTTTAGTATTTTAAATAACTCAGCTGGAATACTGTCATCTCCACTAGCTTTGTTGTTAGCAATGCTTCCTAAGGCCCACTTGACTTCACTCTCTAGGATGTCTGGCTCAAGGTCAGTGATCACACCAGCGTGGACATCAGGGACATTAAGATCTTTCTTGTATAGTCCTTCTGTGTATTCTTGCCACCTCTTCTTAATCTCTTCTGCTTCTGTTAGGTCCCTGCCTTTTTTGTCCTTTATCATGCCCATCTTTGCACTAAACGTTCCTTTCATATCTCCAATTTTCTTGTAGAGATCTCTAGTCTTCCCCATTCTATTGTTTTCCTCAATTTCTTTGCATTGTTCATTTAAGAAGGCCTTCTTATCTCTCCTTGCTATTCTCTGAAATCTGCATTCAGTTGCTTATATCTTTCCCTTTCACCCTTGCTTTTCGCATTCCTTCTTTCCACAGCTATTTGTAAAGCCTCATCAGACAGCCATTTTGCTTTCTTGCATTTTTTTCTTTGGGATGGTTTTAGTTGCTGCCTCCTGTACAATGTTACGGACCTCCGTCCATAGTTCTTCAGGCGCTCTGTCTACCAAATCTAATCCTCTAAATCTATTCATCACCTTCACTGTGTACTCACAAGGAATATGATCTAAGTCATACCTGAGTGGTCTAGTGGTTTTCCCTACATTCTTCAATTTAAGCCTAAATTTTGCAGTAAGAAGCTCATGATCTGAGCCACAGTCAGCTCCTGGTCTTGTTTTTGCTGTCTGTATAGAGCTTCTCCATCTTTGGCTGTAAAGTATATAATCAATCTGGTTTCGGTATTGACCATCTGGTGATGTCCATGTGTAGAGTCGTCTCTTGTGTTGTTGGAAAAGAGTGTTTGCTATGACTAGCTTGTTCTCTTGACAGAACTCTATTAGCCTTTGCCCTGCTTCATTTTGTACTCCAAGGCCAAACTTGCCTGTTATTCCGATTACTCCTTGACTTCCTACTTTAGCATTCCAATCCCCTATGATGAAAAGGACATCTTTTTTTGGTGCTAGTTCTAGAAGGTGTTGTAGGTCTTCATAGAAGCGGTCAACTTCAGCTTCTTCAGCATCAGTGGTTGGGGCATAGACTTGGATGACTGTGATATTGAATGGTTTGCCTTGGATACGCACTGAGATCATTCTGTCGTTTTTGAGGTTGTACCCCATTACTGCCTTTCCCACTCTCTTATTCACTATGAGTGCAACTCCATTTCTTCTAAGAGTTTCTTGCCCACAGTAGTAGATATAATGGTCACCCGAATTAAATTCACCCATTCCCGTCCATTTCAGTTCGCTGATTCCCAAGATGTCGATGTTCAGTCTTGTCATCTCATGTTTGACCACATCCAGCTTGCCTTGGTTCATAGATCTTACATTCCAGGTACCTATACAATATTGTTCTTTACAGCATTGGACCTTCTTTTCGCTTCCAGATACATCCACAGCTGAACGTCCTTTCGGCTTTGGCCCAGCCGCTTCACTCTTTCTGGAGCTACTTGGAATTGCCCTCCGCTCTTCCCCAGTAGCATATTGGACACCTTCCGACCTGAGGGGCTCATCTTCCGGCGTCATATCTTTTAGCCTTTTAACATTGTTCATGGGGTTTTCTTGGCAAGGATACTGGAGTGGGTTGCCATTTCCTTCTCCAGTGGACCACATTTTGTCAGAACTCTCTGTCATGACCTGTCCGTCTTGGGTGGCCCTGCACGGTATAGCTCATGGCTTCACTGAGTTACGCAAGCCCCTTCGCCACGACAAGGCAGTGATCCATGAAGGGGTATCATTGTATAATGTAATAGTAATGTAGACTTTCTTGAAATTCTTGTAGCTGGGTCAGATATTTTAAAAGAAACAAACTAGGAAAGACCACATGCTTTATTGAATCTAATAAGGGATATATAAGAATAAAAGCATGCTTTTAAAAGGATATGTGCATATTTAGGATGCCAGAAAGACTATGGCTGGCCTTGGAACAGTTAATCATATAACTTATTGAAGGAAAGCAATATTGGACTTCACTGTTTTATAACAAAGCCCCTTATGTTGAAGAGCTGGGTCTGAGAACTGCTCTGGAAAAGTACTTTGGTAACTTTCAAACGTCCAGGGAATCCTACTATTATAGGAGCATGTTCTGGTAAGGCTGATGAGAACTTTGATGCAAACAGAGGGCATTTTACCCCGATCACTTAAAACCTGGGGTTAATCCTGATCATAAATAGGAATTAGCTGATCTATTATATAACAAAGTGACTGCATTACAGGAAAGGATAGGAAAAATCTGGGGACAAGCTACATATACTTTTCTTCAAGCGTTGGTCACAGATCCACACTTGAATTGCTGAGGCACCTGAAACTAAAGAAATGGGAGATTACATTCTGTAGATCAATAAAATTATCAAGTCACAAGATCTAGATGATATCTCCCAGGAATGCTGGAAGTATTTAAGTGTGAAAATGTGTATCTTACCAATTAAAAATATATGCAATTGGTCATGAAAGTCAGCCTTTCCAACTAATAATTGAAACTTTTTGAAAATAATGTCATTTTAAAATAAGAGTCCAGGAATGCTCAGGAAATCATATGCATATATATATATGTGTCTATTCAAAGTTAAGTTTTCTGGAATTCAACAGAGCGCACTTAAAGAAAACTAAGCATACTATAATTGCAGCCCAAATGGCAAAGGCTACAGTTCTATACGTACTTATCTGGGAGTTTAATGAGGCTTTGTTTTGAAGAGAGATACACCAGCTTACACTGAAAGCAGCTGGAACATCTCACATATTAAGACAAGCTAAAGGACTATTATTTTGTAAATTAAGAATTTGGATGCATGTTAAGAGAATGTTATAATGTAAAATATCACATGGAAAGCTTTTAATCTATATAATCCCAGATTCATTCAAATAAGGCTATATGCACAAATCCCAAAGTGGAAAACCATAAAGTGGCAGAAGATTTTAAAAAAAGAAAGAAAAGCAAAAATATAGCTCCTATTAATAAATTCTGTCGTCCCCCCCCCCCCCCCCCGTGATTCAACACTACTTGCTATGTCTTTGGAATCTAAATATAGTGTTCATTATTTGTTCTTTTTTTCAATATGGCAACAAGCAGATAAGGCAATCTTTCATCTGCTTGCTTTTTCTGATTATAGGATTGATGATGCCCAAGCTGCAAATTTAAGAAAAATAAAAATATCTTCTGCCAATAAGCAAAAATACAATACAATAAATAAAGCCCTTCATTTTTTGTGTATGGAAAGTAAATGAACTGTCACAACCTCTCTTAATTTATTTGTACAGCAGAATTATAATACAGCAGAAAACAGCTTACAGTAATGTAAACAAAGCTTTGCATGCAGTGCTAACCGGACAAGTTTATTTAATGTAATATATTGCACCAACTCATCATTGTTACCTTCCAGTTTGTACTACTATGGTAACAAATTGTTATGACAAACAGAACCCTTGCGTTAAAATCCAATATGAACTGGCAGGCACCACTTGAAGTGTTTTGCTTCTACTAAAAATGATTCAATATTACTTCCCACATTACATTTCTAATCTATTTTATATGACACTTTTTCCTAAAAATGATACTTTACAAAGCAATACGATCCATGCGTTCAGAAACACATCCCATGGTATTAAAGGAAGCTTACTCCATAGTAAGCATACTTTGGACTAACTGCAAACAATGGTGCTCTTTTAGTTCAGTTAAATCAATTCTCTGCCTGTAGTCTGCAAAATTAATTATTTGAGAAAAGGGAGCACAGTATACATTCTGGATCACAAGTAATGCTCCTTCCCCTTCTCCCTGTACCAGAGGAGCTGCTACATCCTGCAATGTTAGCAATGGGATTGCAAGTTAGCCAGCCATTTTAGGTGCTGTGTACGCAGTAAAATTGTAGAATGAAGCACAACTCAGGCCCACTGAGGTTAGGATTTTCAACTAAATACCTATATAGAAATTAAAACTGTATTTTTAGGTTTCAGAATTGCCTGCAAAGACAGCTCTACATACAGCACTTTTCAGCATTAATCTTATAAAAGCATAAACTATCATATTTAGATCCCTGTAGTGTAGACCTTAAGGCTGGGTGTTTCTTTTGTTTCTGAAATAGGCTGGACTTGACTGGGGCTGCCAACCATCGGCTTCATATTTTTCAGTCACCTTTATCAGCTTTGGAATAGGAGGAGAGAAGCAATGAGGAGATTTAAAATAAAACTCTGAGTAGGTTCCTATTAAGAAAAGCAGCTGTGGTGATCCATAGAAATGTTGTTTTCTAATTAGGGATGGAATCTGGGGACAATGTTCTGGGTTTCACAACTCAGCACCACCATCCCCCCAAAGTGATTTCCCAGAGACCAAAAGATGATGGGACAAGCAACATATTGCCCAGCATATGGTGGAACTTGCTGATTGCTGTAGGATACTGCCTTCCTTAGCGTCCGTGATGGCAAGCGAATGTGCGTCTACTGATGCTTCTTTTTATTATGTTTATTTAAATATATTGGATCCTTTCCACAAAAGAATGCTTATTCCCAAGTCAATGTATTTGGCATCTGGGCAGAAAAAGTCATGAGGATGCTATGATTACAATAAGTTTAAAATGTAAAATATCACATACCCCAGGTATTTGTTTTTTCATCAGACTAATAAAAAGATTGGCTTGGGGTTTTTTTGTCCAGTATCGTAGGAATTTAGAAGCAATTGTAAAACATGGAATGGTTGAATAGGTTGAGTCCAAAGGAATAAAATAGCCAGCTAAGGTGGGAGAAAATAAAGCTATGTCCTTAATTGATTAAAAATCATTATATTTTATTAAAAATTAATAAAGCAGTACAATTGATCTTCCTAGCATAAAATATCTTTATCTGAACTGGCAATTATAGTGAGCAAACCTCGACTGGATATTAAACAAAGGAGGAAGGGGAAGCCACCTTGCTGTTAAAGCCATCTGCCTGGATCACAGTCTTAAAATGTAGGTTAATTATGGGCTGCAAAATAATATGGATTACCCTATTTTATGTTATGTGCCATACATTGTATGCTAACATTCCCACCCATGCACCAAATGCCAGCCGTTTCTCTATTTAAAAACTGTATTTCATCTTTGTCTATGGGCTATCATAAGTTCAAGTTGTACAATTAAAAAAGTACTAAAGGTTACTACATGATTCCAAAGAGATCCTTACATGAGCTGAAAGCACTTTCTTTATACAACAAACGTACCTCCTATTTAAGATTACACACATAAACAAGAGTGTTATGTGCTATGCATCACTCTGAAAAATCTCTAGACTGTCAGGAGTAGCTTTGCAATAGATACCTTCAAGGGGCTTTAGTTGGCAGGAAGGAGGAAAATCCTTTTGTGTAAGCAGATCTTTTCTTTATTTTTCTTTGGGTCTATGCCAATGTCTTCACAAAAAAATAGTTTCGGTTTTAATATCCAAGGGCACAGGTTAAAGGTTTTCTACATTTCCAAAAACCATACTTGCAAACTTGCTTGCAAACTCAGTTTTGCAGGAGTACAATAAATGGCAGTATCTAGTTGACCTCAGCTGACCCCCAAAGAGCTGGGCAGGAGCTGGTTAGTGCTTGTAAGGGAAATCTCCAGGAAATGCTAGAGCTGTAATCTAGATGGGAAAGTTATATTTTTAAAAAATCCAAATACATTAATAACAAACAAACTACAGCTGTCAAGACAATTACCTGGACAAGTCTTTACATAGTGAATGTCAAATAAGCAAATTGCAGGGAAATGACACAAAGCTGCAGATTGTGATAAGTCATAGCCTGGCACCAGTAGGCATGTATTTTTCAGGAACACATTGGTATCTGGCAAATTATCCTACCCAATCCACTTTGTGAGAATTGTTTGAATTCTCAGCAGATACAGTAGGTATGAAGCTATTCACAATGAAGTCAGGGTCAGAACCAAGGCAGTCCCACAAGCTGAGGCAAGCAGACCAATGGTCCCCTCGCCTGTTCAGGGTCTCAGGCTGCCCTGTGGGCAGAGCTTCCCAGACACCTGTCATGTTGTAGCTCAGGAAATCATTTCTCGAGCCCACTAGAGCTGAAGCCACTTCAAAGAATGGATTGCCTTCTGACAATTAAGGCTGTTGCTCACATCCTATACCCCTTTGGGTTTTAAACTTGGAACCTTTTCCTTCTGACCTTTCTATGATTTAATAGAAACCCTATTTTTTTTTTTTTTTTTGCTTTTAACACTCTGTGCTAGATGGCCCTTTGTTGTGCTCAAGAAGCTTGTCTTATTCTGCGTGTCACTTCAGACCATTTAATCTGTCCTCTCATGCTTAGGATCAATGGCCCAATACGCATCAATGGCTGTAATTGGCTAGCTATTTCCATTAAACCCCATAGGCTCACTGAAGGAAAGGGCTCTCTTAATTTTGTAAAAGCATTTGTAGAATGAATTCTTAGATATCAATATTGTATTAGCCATGCGTGTAATCTAAGGCTACTTCTTAGACTACCTTTATGGACAAATGTTACCACTCACAACCTGAATTACTTTTTGTTTTATCTTAAACTGGAGGGAAAAAAGAAAAGAAAAACACTCGAACTCTATTCTAGAGCCAGGGGTATCACGTAATAAATGCAATACATTGTCGATTAATGTAATGACTAGCCTAATTTTATTAATGTAATGATTTATTAATGTAATGGCTTACCTAACCTTAATTAAGGTTTACCTTGATCAACTTTTCCAGAAGTAACTGAAAGTTCTTTTTTAATAGGCCTAATTATACTACATTACATTAATTAAACAAATTAAGGAGGAATTGTTTGTTGTAAATTCACCAGCTCTCTTGCACGTTCCAGATACTATATTTACATTTCATTCTATAATATTTGTAAAATATTTAAGACAAGGTAACCTTGCAGTTCTCTGAAGGGGAAAAATGCTCCACACACTTTAGTTTACTCAATCTTACTCAACAAGATCACATTCCTGACAGGCCTGAACTGATGGCAGTTAGACAATTCAAAGCAACCTTTATTTATGTATTTATGTATTTATTTATTTCAGTTTATATGGCCACCCATCTCAAATTCATGACTCTGGTTGGCTAGCAATATTTAAAAAACAATATAAAAATTTTTAAAAAACACATATGGCAGCACACATACAGTATATGTAGCAGCCAGTGTAAAAACAAACTCATCAATAACAAATCAACATACCCAATTTACATAACCAATGTACAGGATCAGCCACCCCTCCTGATCCCCAGGCGCAGAGACAGAACTATGTCTTTAAGGTCTTGTGAAAGTGTGGGGGGCTATCTGGGCAAATTATATTCCAACAGGCAGGCACCACAACAGAAAAGGATATTTTCCTGGGCCCCACCAGATGGCGGTCTCTAACAGATGGGACCTGGAGCAATATTTTACACCCAAATTCCCCATAAAGACAATTGAATTCAGGGATAACTAAACTTTTATCATTAGAATTCCAGAAGCATAACATTTTGTTTATTTAGAATATTTATATACTATGTTTCAATGTATATGAGGTTTGAATGAAGAGTTATGCCTCCACCTCCCTAACTTTAGTTTAAATTGGGATATTTTAATACATGAAACAGGAAAATAATAGTTGAAGTTAGCTCTTTTATTACCTATATTTGCATCTTCATATAATCACTACCATTCATGACACATTTCTGCCAACAATGGCCAAGCTTCTTAAAGCCATCATGAAAGAACTCCACATTTCATCTCTTCAACCAGGTCCTGACAGTCCTTTCCACCTCTTCATTTGAGTCAAAAAGATGCCCATGAAGGTATTCCTTCAATTTTGGGAAAAGATGGAAGTTGCATGGTGCCATGTCTGGACTGTATGTTACAAACCCATTTTGCAGAAACCTTCCAATATTGAAGAACGTCAATAATGTGACCCACACATTCCTGTGAAATGGTAAGCTCATTTGATTGCCACAAGTACAACCAAAGCTCAATTTTACCTCAAACAATGTACTATTCTATGCAAGATAGGATCTCTGATCTAGAGACTACTTTCTACCTACACTAGTCCTTTGAATAGGATGTTTCTTGATTCTAATAGAACTCACTGTGGGAGATGATAACAGCATTTTTTAATTCCTCTTGTTAACTTTATTCTTTGGATAAATCTACTTCAAAAGGCAAGGGATGTTTATTGGGAGAAATTTTGTAGTTAGATGTGTAATGCCCATGTTCAGTAAGATGCTGTGCCATGACTTTGCTCTAATGACCAAAGTTTCTGCCACTCCTACTACCAGACTGCAGAAGCCCTTGGGGTGGGGGTGGTGATATTTTAAACTTAATTACCCAGGAAAGAATAAAAATAATAATGGTTGGAAAATTAGGTAGATTGGAGTATATACATTTTCTGAACTCCTAATGTTATTCATTCCCATTCATATTCATTTTTTTAATATTCAAGTTTGTTAGGAAGTCAGAAAAATGGAACAGCAAGCAAAGTAATTATTTTATCATAAATCAAAGAGGGTTTTTCCACATTTATCACTGTGACAATGACTCAAAGGAGAAATTCAATTTAGTACTATAATTTCAACTCTCAGTTTAAGAACCAGTATTTTTCATAATAACAGTAGTCAAGCTCATGCATGTTTCCAAGAGTAAGTGAAGTTGGAAAATCTGGTAGCATTTTTATAGCACAGTCCTATACATGACTACTGATAAGTAATCCCCACTGAGTTCAACAGGAATTGCTCTGTGGCAAGGGTAAATAAGACTGCATCCTTTTATAAGGAAAAAATAGGAACCTTATCAATCACATACTTGTAATAAAAGAGTAATAATCCAAACAGGTCAAACCACTCAGCAAAACATTTTGGGACTGGTAAAAGAAATGGTTACATTCTGCTACAATTACCTTTGCACCAGCACACTGCAGTCAGAAGCAGGTTTTGGGAGTTAAAAGTAAAACTTGCTTTATTTTAGGATTTGGCAACATGCTTCTTCAAGAGGAATTCTGGAAACAAAAGCATTTGCTGTTGTATTTATGAACCCCAGGAATAAAGAACTTAAGTATCAGTTGACATATAGGTAGAGAAATCATCTCAGCATCAGCTTTTCAGCAAGGATTTAAGTGGAGTTATTTTCCAGAGTTGCAGATAGGTGCTACGTTTGCACACCTGCACATTCTGAAGCACTGCACAGATCTAATACCTTTCCAGCATATAATTTCCAGTATCAACTGGTACAGGTGGTCCCTGGGTTAAGAATGCCCAGTTTATGGATGACCGATAGTTAAGAACGGAGCCTATTGTAACAAAATTCGAGTTAAATACACAATGGTTTGAGTTAAATACACAATGGTTTGAGTTAATTACACAATACTACTTATACAATATTATACAATAATACTGTTCTGGCTTACCTACAAATTTGACTTAAGGACAGACCTTGGGAATGGAACTTGGGGACTATTGTATTTAGGTTATGTTTCATCAGGTTGGCATATGAACAAATCCAACATACAGTTCATATGTATTTTTACATTATTGCTACTAAGGCATTGCTTTTCTGTAATCAGTTACAAGAGAATTTAGGAACTGGTGACTATAGGTTGTTGCTCAGTTACAAATCCCAATGTGCCCAAGCCAGTAGAGAGGGATTTTGCTGTACTTTAGCAACATTTGCTGGACCACTGGTTCCCCATTCCTGACCCAAAACAATAATAGTAACTTGGGTTCAAATTCAAATCTTAAGAGAGAACTACTACTGAAGGAAAATTGTGATACAGTATATCCTTACTATACTGTATGTCAGAATCCTCGCAAGATTTTATAATAGATTATTAGTTGGCTAGTTTAAAAAATGGGTTTTTACATGCTGCGGTTCTGCCATTGTAAAAGGCAGGGGGGGAGTAGGAATGAGAAACCGTTTAAAGCAGATGGCTCCTTATCACAAGCTCTGGCATGCTCAAGGTCATACTAGCAAGAGAATCAGAGGACCAAGAACCAAGAACTAAGTAAGAACTCTGTACACTTATTCTCAATAAATGAACTTTCTTTTGAATCAATATTGGTTGCAAGGAAAGTTACTGGATTTAGGATCAACAGGTGGCAGCTCGTTACATTTTGCTAAGACTCCCAGTGTAGACTTCCACCAGGGAGATTGCCCTGCAGGGAGTCCAAAGCCTCACGTTGACCGGGACCACCCGAGCAGCGGGATGGCTGATGATGTAATTGAGGAAGAAGAAGATAAATTGGTCCCCCCTCCATTGGAAGTGAAGGTGATAATCCAGGAGGAGCCGGTGCAATCATCGCACCAAGCCCGAGCGGGGGAGAAGGCAACGGCGACAAGGGGACGGGGCCCTTCGATGAAAGATCGCATGGGGAAATTGGAAGGGCAGATGGGGTCCCTATCCAATGATGTGTGAGTGCTAAAAGCAGCGGTGGATGAACTGCTTGGAGGGGGATTTACGCCCCGCACGTGAGAGTCAGCAGCCACACCGGGAGGTACGGAGGCAGCAGAGCAGTCGGCCGAAGGTGAGACCTCCAGCGAGGAGGAGGAGGATCTCACACCTAGCAGAGCCAAGAAGAGCCCGATGCAGCAGCGGGGCATCTCCATGAAATTCGGGGGAGATGCTGAGCAGCTGGCTTGCTTTATCACCCAGGTGTGGATCTACATGGAAGGCTATGGAGGTCTGTTCCACAGCGAGGAAGAGAAGGTCTCCTATGTGTCCAGTTTTTTTGAAGGTATGGCTGCAGAATGGGTGGTTGGCCTGCACAGGGCGAAGGACCGGGCTTTAAGGAGATTAGAGGATTTCATGGCGGCTCTCTGCGCGCGCTTTGAAGACCCGTGCGTGGTGCTTAAAGCACGACGCGACCTGGAAAGGCTGAAGCAGGGGTCCAAGTCGGTATCAGAGTACGCCTATGAATTTCGGGGGTTGGCTCAAAGGCTGCCTCACGTGCCTGAAGAGCTCCTGATCGAGTTTTTCCAGAGAGGCTTGCAACCCAAGTTGTTACAGCGCGTGGTGTGCCGGGGTTTCCCCAAAACCTTTAATGGATGGGTCGCTATGGCCGGCAAAGTGGAGGAGCAATGGTGCACCATAGAAGCAAGAACCCGACTTCCACCCTTACCCGGCACAAAGAAGGCGGCGCCCAAGGCGAAGACCAGTGCACCAGGAAGTAGCAGGAGCCAGCGCATCTGTTTCAACTGCGGGGAGCCGGGGCACTTTGCCGCTGCGTGCCCTAAAGCAAAGACGGAGCAAGGAGGCAAAAAGATGGAGCGGAAGGGGCCGAAGTCTTCGAAGCCCGGCAAGAAGGAGTCAGCGGCGGTAGGCAGCGAAACGGGAGCTAGAGCAGCAACACGTGGCGGTGGCAAAACCCGGAAATTGTTAGCTCTGTTCTCTCTCCAATAGGCAGCTGCTCTTCCGGAGAAAGAAAGCAGCTCATGAGAGGACTTGGAGAGTGAAGAGATGGGGGTGAGTCCCATTAAAATTTGGGTGGAACTAAGGGTGGTGAGGACGAAGCGAAGGGCAGAGATGTGGGCGCTGATAGACTCTGGCTGCTCCCGAAATCTGATTAATCCCGCCCTAGCCCAGGGTTTGGGACTGCACTTAAAGAGACTCAAAACCCCTGTGATTTTTACCCAGCTGGATGGATCCCCAGTGGGGGGAGGGCCGGTGGAGTATCGTACTGAAGAGCTCGAGCTAACCATGGGGGACCATAAAGAGACTATTAAATTCCTAGTGACTCCCATGGCAGGCAACCCAGTGCTTCTGGGCATGAACTGGTTAAAAAGGAAGAACCCAGAAGTGAACTGGGAGGAAAAGATCTTGCGTTTCCCAAAGGGGGGGGTGCAAGTTGAAGGAGTTACCGAAACGTTGTCAGATGAAGAGACGGGCGCTGTGAGTAGGGAAAAGGCAGGGGAGGCTGCAACTCAGATTCCCAAGCAATACCTTGACCTGCAGGAGGTGTTTGGCAAAAGGGAGTCAGATCAGCTACCCCCCATCGTGCCTGTGACTGTGCCATAGAGATTGAGCCTGGGGCTAAATTTCCAAGGAAGAAAATGTATCCAATGACACCCAAAGAGTTGGAAGCCTTGCGGGAGTTCATTGATAAGAATCTAAAGAGGGGCTTTATTGTACCTACGCATTCTAAAATTGCTGCACCAGTGTTATTTAGGGAAAAGAAGGATGGCTCCCTACGTTTGTGCACAGATTATAGAGGGCTAAATGCCATTTCTGCTGACAACCGGTACCCATTCCCTTTGATGAAAGATCTATTGGCCCATTTATCCAAAGGGAAATTTTTCACAAAACTGGATTTAAGGGAGGCGTACTTCAGGGTACAAATCCGGGAAGGAGATAAATGGAAATCTGCCTTTAACACGCCCCTGGGGTGTTTCCGTTATGAAATAATGCCATTCGGATTAAAAGGAGCGGCAGGGGTGTTTATGCAACTTATAAATGAGGTGTTACAAGAGCATTTATACCAGGGGGTGTTGGTTTATCTGGACGATATCCTGATTTACACTGAGACCATGGAGCAACATGTACAATTGGTCAGGAAGGTACTAAAAAAGCTACTGGAGGCTCAATTGTATGCCAAGCTCTCCAGATGTGAATTTCATAAATAGCAAATTGACTATTTGGGGTATAGAATTTCGCATCAGGGAATTGAAATGGACCTGGTCAAGGTGAGGGACGTCACAGGTTGGGAGGCTCCCAAAACCAGGCGTCAGCTTCAAAGTTTCCTGGGCTTTGCTAACTTCTATCGGCAATTCATACCCAACTTTGCCCAAGTAGCACTCCCACTCACCGATTTGTTGAAAACCAAGGGCAAGGACAAAGCTAAGGCATCAAAACCTGGAGCCCCCCTGGCCTGGACTAAGGAGTGCCAGGAAGCTTTTCAAAGTTTAAAGTGTCTGTTTACAGCTGAACCGATCTTAAAGCACCCTGATCCAGAACAGCCATTTGTCATACGGGCAGACGCTTCGGATGTGGTAGTGGGAGCTGTGTTGTTACAGAAGGGGGCGGGGGGGGGAGCTGTTTCCATGTGCATACATATCCCGGAAATTTTCAGAAACTGAGAGATGCTGGTTGGTGTGGGAAAAGGAAGCGTTCGCAGTGCTCTGGGCGTTAGTTTGCTGGAGACACTTGTTAGAGGGATCACCCTATCCCTTTGAAATTTGGACTGATCACAAGAATCTAGAAGCTTTGACTGCACCGAGGAAGCTGTCACCCAAGCAAATGAGATGGGCACAATATTTTCATCGATTTAACTTCTCCCTGAAGTACATTCCTGGGGGAAAAAATTTTCTGGCAGATGCCCTGTCTCGATTGCCTCCACACAACAGCAAGCGGGAGGTAGTCGCTCTTATAATTCCATGTACCCAAACAGCCCTAAGAGTGGTCACTAGAGCTCAGAAAAAGAGGGGTGAAGAACAACCAGAAGGAGAATTGTTGAAAAAATTAAATGCCCAGATTGCTCAGGATGATTGGTTTAAAAGCAACAGCCAATTACTAGTGAACAAACAAGGGGCATGGTGGTGGCAAGATAAGCTGTATGTCCCTGCAGACGCTAGAAAGTAATGTAACGAGCTGCCACCTGTTGATCCCAAATCCAGTAACTTTCCTTGCAACCAATATTGATTCAAAAGAAAGTTCATTTATTGAGAATAAGTGTACAGATCCAAAGCATTGCTAAGACTGATCAAAAGCACGCCAAAAGCTGTTTTTCTTACTTTCCCCCCTTACATCGCCCTTAGTTCTTGGTCCTCTGATTCTCTTGCTGGTATGACCTTGAGCATGCCAGAGCTTGTGATAAGGAGCCATCTGGTTTAAACGGTTTCTCATTCCTACTTCCCCCCCCCCCTTTTACAATGGCAGAACCGCAGTATGTAAAAACCCATTTTTTAAACTAGCCAACTAATAATCTATTATAAAATCTTGCGAGGATTCTGACACTGTAGTTCTTACAACACAAGTAGACTTTAATGATCCTGAACAACAACTTTACAGTAAATGTCTTGTTTCTTCAGACATAAGTTTTCTTTGGTAAAATTAGTTTTAAGAGGTCCTCAGAATTGCAATTTTTTCCAATCCTTATTTTTTTTAAAAAAAGAAATATTTATTGTCTTTTTGTAGCAAACATTACAATCAGGAGATCATGTTGTGGATAATAAAAATGCTGAACCAGAACTTCAACACTAACAACAAGAAAAAGACAAACAAATCTTAATATTGCACTTAGAACATTAGTTTTATTAATAATAGTATTAATCAGTAATTTTCAACAAAATCTTTCATATAATCTGTTTCCACAGTATATAAAATAAAATTGGAAGTGATGACTCAGGCTTCATTTAGCTTGTGGAAATCTTATTACAAATGATCCAGATGAAGCAATTACTTGATTTTATATACTTAGTTACTTGTTATAAGGGAAAAATCAGTGAATCTTTTGGAATATCTGAGTAGTTTTGAACAGATTTGTCTTGAGGGCAAATTGGATTGTGAGTACATTGGATTATGAGTACATCTGAAGAAATTTTACTTCATTTAAAAACCAAGTTTCTTGCATTAAGATGATCATGAAATGGTGCTTTAGATTTATCACTAATGAGGAAAATGTAAAATAATATTTTATCTTGGGTTTGAGGAAACAAATGCTGCCACTAAGAGGACGGGGATGGTGGTGGTGGCAAAATTTGGCAAGTGATTATTTAAGACTGTGGTTAGTGGCAGCAGAAATCAGGTGAAAAGGATTAAAGAAATCTGTGCTAATGGGAATTTGAAGTACAGCACGGAGATCATATTACTCAGAAGGGTCTTCAAAATTTAATTAGTCAATATGTTTTCTTTTTTTTAAAGACTGATATAAAACTCAAGTACATAAAACTTTATGTCATGTTTCATTGTTTTGTAGCAACCTAGCAGTAAAGCTCATATTTAGTAGTTGCCAACATTCTCTGATAAGCTCACCTTTATATTCAAAACACATATATACATATATGTGTATATCATTTGCTCAACAAACAAAACAGTTCAGACAAATATTGAATTCAGTCCGTTTCTTGAGTCACAAGGTGGTGCCTTTTACAGCAATTTTCTAATAAAACTGACTACTAACTATTTATAATAGAGAATTATGTCAACATTGTTCCTTCTATAAATAAGATAAGGTAAAATCACAGGATATGTACCTTTTTTGTTTCCAGTACACATCTGGTGCTGTATTGAAAATGAAAGTCACCAGCAGCTAGTTAGCCAACTTTAATTCTTAAATGAAGCATCTTCAATTTGTTTATACAGTTCAATTAGATTAGCTACTTTTCTCTTACCAATTTATTTCCTCTTGATTCTCTTCTTAGTGTTGCTGAGAGTATTACCTATTCTGAATTCCATTCAAGACACTAGTTCTCCTGGGATACAGAGGCAGGAAAAACAGAGATATATGATAGTTCTTTAGGTACGAAGAAGACACGCTGTTGTGCAGTTCATCTGTGGACACAGAGGTGGATCTGTAGTCCCAGTCTGGAAGCACAGAGTCTAGCACAATGGGGGCACTGGAAGTCCATTGTTGAAATAACTGTGGGTGTTACTCTGTGACACCACTCATGGTTTTCTATCAGTATTTGGTGGTGCCAGTCTTCAAAGTCAGTGGAGGCTTCATAGCACAGGGCTTGCCAGCGGGTTCTGCCAGCAGCTGCAGCTTCTAGTTCCCTTGGCTGGATGTCACAGTGGCATAGGGTTTCTTTCACAGCATCTTTGTAGCACTTACATGGTCAACCTCGAGGTCTCTTCCCAGACTCCAGCACACTATAGAGCAACTGGTGAGGCATGCAGTCATCATCTATTCTGATGATGTATCCCACCCACCGCATCTGGGCTTTGATCATCAGGGACTCAATGCTGGTGGACTCCACACAATCCAAGAGCTCCAGGTTGGAGACATGGTCTTGCCAACAAATGCCAAGGATGGAGTGGAGAGTGTGCATGTGAAATTTCTCCAATTGCTTTATGTGCCTTCGGTACAGAGTCCAAGACTCACATACAGATAGGAGAGAAGGGAAAACCACAGCTCTGTAGACTTTCAGCTTTGTGGAGATGCAGATGTCGTGTAAAGATATCACTTTAGTATGAAGCCGCCCTAGTGCCTGACTGGCCTTGTTGATTCTGGCATCAATTTCTTTGTCCAAAGACCCATCGCTCAATATGATGCTTCCCAAGTATTTGAAGCTGTTTACATTTGTCAGCTGGGTGTCGCCAACGATTTTGGTTCTACGGGGTTGGTAGTTGGCATGGGCTGGTAAAATACTTCAGTCTTGTTTAAGCTGATAGTCAGGCCAAAGAGCATAGCAGTGTCTGAGAATTTGTTCAGCATCAACTGTAAATTACTTCTTTGTGCACCAGGAGTGCACAGTCATCAGCAAAGAGGGTTTTTTGGATGACTGTATGGAGCTACTTCATCCATGCATTCAAGCAGCAAAGGTCAAAGAGAGAGCCATCCAATCGATACCTGATGTATACTCCCGCCTTCAGCACATAATAACATGCAAGTGAAGAACAGATTGAACAGGACTGGGGATAGCACACAACCCTAGCACACAACAATTTGAAAATGGCAAATGCAGCTGATACATCACTGTTGTAAAGAACTTGTTCTATCATTCCATTGTGGAATAGCTGAATCAACTTCATGAATTTCCTCAGGCATCCATAACATCTCAGGATGGTCCAGAGAGCCTTCCCTGTTTACAGTGTCAAATGCCTTTGTCAGGTCAATGAAGACAGAGTAAAGAGGCTTGTTCTGCTCAATGTACTTCTTCCAGGCTTGCCTCATAGCAAATATCATGTCTGCTGTACTCCATTCTGTCCAAAAGCCACAATGCACCTCTGGGAGATTCCTTTCCGAGACAGTGACAAGTGTGTTCAGGAGAATTGTGGACAACAGACAGCAGTGAGATACTCCTATAGTTCTGCAGTCTGATTTGCTTTCCTTATTTTTGCAGAGAGCCACAATGAGGGCATCGCAGAAGTTGTCAGGCATCTCCTCTGTGGACCAGATGTCTTCCAAGATGTCTTGGAATGCTTGTAAGGCATTTGGGTCTAGTGCTTTGTAGACCTCAGCAGGAATGCCATCCTGTCCTGTTGCTTTGAATTCACCTGCAAGGTTGCTTTCTTGATCTTATCAGTAAAGGGAGGCAGGCCTATGGCATCCAAGACTGGCAGCTGAGGAATCTGCTGTAAGACATCATGATCAACTGTGGATGGTCTATTGAGTAGGTTGAAAAGTGTTCAGCCCAGTGGTTTTTCAGTCCTTCCTGTCTTTGAACAGGCTCAACCCATCAGATGACAGCAGGGAGGAGCATCCTGATTTAGAAGGACCATAAACTGGCTTTGTGGCACTGAAGAGCTCTCTGGTGGCATGCATGTCTGCATAGCGTTCTACCTGCTCAGCCTTGCTCTGCCATCACTCATTCTGCATTTCTCACAGCTCTCTCTGTACTTTGGACTGCAGGTGCTTACATTTGTCTTTCTTTGAGACAGATGGTGGATCATTCTGCCAGTCTGCATAGGCCTTGTTCTTGGTCTGGAGGGCTGCTGAAATGGTCTTGTGGTTTTCATCAAACCAGTCTTGATGCACCCAGGTTTTCAGTCTGAGTACAATTGTTGCAGTTTGCATGATGACATCTTTAAACTGCATCCACTTTTCAGAACAGGTTCCTACAAGTGGTAAATTGCCAGAGAGTTATTCATTAAGTACATCTTGGAAATGTTGGACTTGGCCTGGGTCTTGCAGTCTGCCGAGGTTGAATACCTTTCTAATGGTCCTTGGCTGCTTATGATGTAAAGGGGCTATATGCATGTTGAGAACTGACAGGACCAGCCTGTGATCTGTCCAGCACCCAGCACCATGCATGGCTCAGGTGATGGTGACATCTTCAAGGTTGCGCTGATGTACTATGACATAGTCAAGTAGGTGCCAGTGTTTGGACCTGGGATGCATCCAGGTAGTTTTATACTTGTTTGCAAGTTTGAACATTATGTTTGTGATGCAAAAGTTGTGCTAGGCATATTTGCTCAGAAGCAGCAGTCCATTGCTATTGAGTTTTCCCACCCCATGTCTCCCAAGGACTGTGTCCCAGTTGTTGCTGTCTGTCTCCACCCTAGCGCTGAAGTCGCCCAGAATGATGAGTTTGTTGCTGGGGGAGGTTGTTTGAATAATCTGGTCCAGGTCCTCATAGAAACCTTCCTTGTCTTCATCTGGATTCATGAGAGTTGGTGCATAGGCACTGATAATGGTTATATACTGGGACTTGCTGAACGGAAAGTGGAACTTCATAATGCTTTCGTTTAATCCAGTGGGTAGAGTAGAGAAGTTCTTCAGCAGTGCAGTTTTGATTGCAAAACCTACTCCATGAGTCCTGTTGTCAGCCTGTGGTTTTCCTTTCCAAAAGAACATATATCCACTAGCTGCTTCCTGTAATGAACCTTTGTCTGCCAGCCTGGTATCACTGAGTGCAGCAATGTCAATGCTATAATGGCGAACTTTGGCTGCTATGAGTGCTGTTTGTCTTTCAGGCCTTGACACCTTGTCTCTATCCAGCAAGGTGAGGATGTTCCAGGCTCTGAAAATGAGGTTTTCTAATTTGTTTTTCTTGATGCTTGACCACTAAGGAGATGATCTGCCAGCTGCAGTTAGCTAGCTATATGTTGTGGGGTAAGCAATATTTAAGGTACCTTTTCTAACCCCCTCCCTCATGCAAGGGTGGGCAGTGCTATCCTAGAAGGGCTGCCCTGTCGCCCTGGATGCTGCCAAACATCGCTGCTGCCCCAGGTACTGAGATGAATGACTACTGGTCCAAGGGCCACCCCTGTGCAGGTTTGTGACTACAACTGCCAGTGGTCATCTCCACCTGTTGCTTGTTGCCCCCCATCCCCCCATTACCACACGGCTCAACAAATTAAGTTTGGACTGAAATGATTTGGAGATGAGTTGTAGATGAAGATGAACTGCACAACAGAAATCTGTGTGTGATGGAGTTTTAAGTAGAACAGCTGTTGCACAGTCCCACTCTCTCGGCATAAGAGACCTTAATCCAGTGGCACAGAGAATTAATTAACTATATGACTCTATTAAATATTTTCTTATTCGATTTGTTCCCATTATGTATGTACTCAGACACAATGTGCTCTCATGGATAGTTCCTGCTCCTATTTCTGATTTCCCATTGTCTATGGATACCAGCTACATTCTAGTTGCCTGATAGACTTTTGTGATAATCCGAACCCCATTGGGCATCCTGGACACATTATCCTTACCTCCAAAAGGAAGTATGTTGTGGCTTTTATCAAACAGTTTTAAAATCTGGTTCAGTTGAAGTATTACATAGTTCCATGGATCACTAGATCATCACTGGTACCAATGAAGTCATGAAACCATGCCATGTGTCCCTTCTTCCATTTTGCAATAATTAATGCTGGTAATATAACTTTCTGGCAACAAATTTCCATTTCATCTATTGGGCCATTGATTCTCTGTAGCAATGCAGCTGAATAACTCTTGCAACATTTTTATTCACTTTCGGTCTTTTCTAAAAGGCTGTACTAATATCTGTACTGCTTAGGAAATATTAAAAAAAATTAAAAACCAGACATTACTGCCAATAATCTGCTACCCAGCAGATTGTGTTGCCGAGCATCTACAATCAAGCCAACTCAAACAACTCCTCCCTTATACAGTTTGACTGGATGGGACATCTACTTCTTTTTCCATATCCAGAGTTAGCACAACAATCTACTTCTAACCTACCTATTGAAAGAAAAACGGGGCAGTGATAGCAATAGGCCAATTGGGCAATTGCCTAGATAATTTCATGAATACACAGGAAAGCCTAGAGTGAGCATTTTGCTGGCCTCCACTCCCTTAGCCAGAGAGCCAGCTACATCAATGTATAATATTTGATACATACTATTTTTAGTACAGAAATCCTCAGTCATTGCATTTGTGTGCCCCAATGACACATTTGCCGGGGTCCCAAACATTCTGAGGCCACCATTTGAAGGGATTTTTCCTTCTCTATGCACTTACCTATTCAGCCTCACAAAGAACTGTCAACAATAAAACAATATCCTTTAAGAATATTTTTTAATGGTTGAGGGTGATGGGAGTTGAGCCTAAAGAATCTCAGGTTCCAAAAGTGTTTTATATCATAACATACATTTCTATGGTACATCTATTTAAAATTGTTTAAAAAAGAAAGAAATTCCAAACAGAGCCTGACTGAAAGCTTTGAAGTAGATGTGTATGTCATCATATAATTAATCCTATTATGCTATGAGGATGTTCTTAACAAACGTCTTTCATTCAAACCAATTGATTCAGAAATAATTTTTAAAGACAGAATTGTTCATGCTTTAATCCCAACCTGTTTGGTAAAAGTATTGAAAATAGAGCTGAAATTAAGTTTTACTTACTGTATAGAAAAACAAAAATCAGAAGAAGCCTGGTAGCACCTTTTCAGACAATAAATGGTATTAAAATGCATAAGCTTTTGTGAGCTAAGGCTCAGTTCATCAGATGCATGGAGTGGCTAACTAATCTGGGATTTAAAGTAGGATGATGGGGGCAAGGGAGGAGGAAGAGCCAGAAGATAGGGTGGAGATGTGAGACAGATTATAAATACTTATCAATTAGCAATTATAACCCTTTGTGTTTGTGGAGACGTTATGGGATAACCTGACATCTTTTGATGTATGTGAGTTCAGAACTCTTTTGCTCAAAGTTTTTTTTCCCCCTCCAAAATGGCTACTTTGCTATCGTAATGGAAGGTCCTAGGAGGTTGAAATGGGTCTGATATTATTTTGTTCTTGTTTTGAAGCCTGATGTCAGATTTGAATCCATTCATTCTTTTGCAATGAAGTCCTACATAGAATCCCGAGGGGTACTCTTGGCAGATAATGGTATATATTATGGCATATATCACATTAGAGGAGAAGCATGCAAAGATGCTTTAATCTTGTGTGTGAAGTTGATGATATTATTGGTGTAAATACAGGGCAAATCAAATATCTGGGTTTGTTGCAGGGTCTGGTTCCCATGTTACCATTATTGTTCTGTTATTCTTTGTTGATTGCGAGAAGCTGCTTCAGAGTGGGTGGTTATCTATATACAGGTATTGGTTTGCCACTCAGTGCCTGTGAAAGTAAAGTCTTGTCCAGTATGGGTCATAGCTTATTAATAATGTGTGAGTGCTTTAGGTTGTGAGATACAGGCGACAACCAGCTATTGCTGTTTTTGTGATCTGTCTTTTAACACTTTTCCCTGGGAATCGATCTGCAATATTGATTTGTCTATTGACAGGTTATCTTGTAGTCACAGAAACCGTAAAAGTATCAACTTGTCAATTAGTAACAGCAACAGGTCAGTTGGCATTAAGAGGTAGATTCATTTAATTATGTCCATTTTGGTGTTGGAGGTAAATGTCAATATTGCTTCTCCCCTATTCTATGCACAATACCCAACAACATTGGCAATTGAATCTTATTTCACTACCAGTCATACAGCAGTTGCTCTATTTCACTTGAGGATATCAGATTATCTTGGGGAATGTAGGTAGAATGTGATACATTCACTTCTGTTCCTTTTTAAATACCATACTGTACTACTAAAAAAAAAATAATTAAAACAAGACATAATTTGCCTACAAGAGACTCATATTAGGAAAAAGGATACAAAATATGTATTTATAAAAACCTGGGTGAAGAAGTTATCTCAGCAGGAACCAAAAAAAGAAATGGAGTTATCTTGTATATTAATCCCCAACTAAAACCATGAACATGGTAAATTTGTTGGGGTGGAAGTTGACTTACCTGTGGTTAAGACTATGGTATTGGGAATTTATGCCCCAGATGAGGCTAAAGTGACTATTTACAATGACTTATGGAGAGATAAGTCTTCTTATGAAAATTGGTATTTGATGGGGGATTGGAATGGAGTGATCTCCCCACAAATGGATAGAACATCAGAGAAAAATATTAAAATCACCCAAGGTAAATTACCAAAAGTTTTTTTTTTTTAATTTGATGGACAATCTAGGGTTAGTGGATATATGGAGACAGAAAAAAGGTACTTCTAGAGAGTACACATGCTTTTCAGAAAGACATAGATCCTTCTCAAGCATAGATATGATTTGGATCTCAAAAAACCTGGTTACTAAGATCTCTAAAGTGGAGATTTTACCAAAGACTTTTCTGATCCTGTTAGTTTGGTTTATAAAAGGAAATCTAGTTCTTTTTGATGGAGATTAAATGAAATGTTACAGAAAGAAGCAATAGTGGAGGACTGTAAAAACAAAATAACAGATTAAAAAAAAATACTTTAAATAAAGGCACTAATTTAAGAATGGTTTGGGATACAAGTAAAGCGTTTATTATGTTGTATTTTATTTTATACAACATAATACTGAACTCAAAAAGAAAAGCCAAGAGAAAACACAGGCTATTTGGATAAGATAAAAAGAAAAGAATTAAAGAAATCTCCAGAGATTATAAGTATCTCTCATCAAATTAAACTTTTACAGCAACAGTTATTGATGTTAACAATAAGAGAAATAGAAATAAAAATGAACTATGTAAAGCAAAAAACCTTTGTATTTGTAAATAAACCAGGGAAATGGCTAGTGTATAAATTAAGAAAAGAAAGTGATACTGAAACTTCAAGAGGGAGATACTGTATTAACAGATAATGTGGCTATACAAAGTGTTTCATCAGTACTATCTGAATTTGTATAAAGGGCATGATATTCCTTTGGAGAAAATAGATGAATATTTAAATAAAACAAAATCTACCAAGGATTACAGACAGTAAGATTATGAATGGACCTATAACAATAAGAAAAGTTTCTGAAGCTATAAAAAAGTTTAAACCAGGAAAAACGCCTGGACCAGATGAATTATCAGGTTCTTACTATAAATGTTTTGAGGATCAACTTTTACAACCTCTGCAAAATACGATGAATTCCATTTTACAGGGAGGAAAGATGCCAAAGACTTGGAAAGAGGCTAATATAGCACTAATACCTAAAGAGGGATAACAAGAAACTTTGTTATACCTAAAGAAACTTTAACAAGAAATTATAGACCAATATCATTATTGAATACTGATTATAAGTTGTTCACAATGATCCTAACTGATAGATTGAAAATAATTTTGCAAGAATTTATTCATGAAGATAAATGTGGGTTTTTATCTAAAAGACTGTAATGGAATGTGAGAATGACCTTGGAAGGTGGGGGGAAGAGATGTTGTCTAGGGATTGATCAGATAAAAGGGGGAGAAGCCCACAAGTGAGTAAGGACAGAGAAAGAAACTTAAAAATGACCTGCCCTAACTGATCAGGTAGTAAAAAGGGACAGCAGGAGATTTGTACTTTCAGACTTGCAAGATTCTATTAATGTGGCCTAATAATAAAGTAGAAGTACCTCATCTGGTTGTGTTTTCTGTCTGATTTACCTGGGAGGGCTGACGCTGACAGTTAAAAGACAATGTCAGAACTGTGCTGAATATTCTAGAATATTTGGAATAACATAGAGAAACAAGTTGCATTATTTATTTATTTTAGATGCAGAGAAAGCTTTTGACAATTTGAACTGGACTTCCTTATTTAAAGTTTTGGTTGATATGAATTTTATAGATAATTTTATAAAATAGATAAAGTCAATTTATATTTCATAAAAAGCATAAATTATTGTTAATGGAGATTTCACAAAACCATATGAGATACAAAAAGGAACAAGACAGGGCTGCCCACTGTTTCCTCTTCTGCTTATTTTGGTCCTTAAAGTTTTGAATAGAGACATAAGACAGGATGAGAGGATTGTGGGAGAATTTTTTTTTAAAAGATTTATAAGTTAAGAGCATTTGCAGATGATTTGGTGCTGTTTTTGGAAGATCCTTTAAAGGGAATTGAAATATTAATGGGAAAACTAAAAGAATTTGGTACATTAGCAGGCTTCAAGATTAAAAAATAGAAGACAAAGATGTTAACAAAAAATATGAAGATATAAGATCAAATAGAATTGATGAATAAACCAGGTTTTAAGATCAAGAAGAAGGTAAAATACTTGGGTATTAATATGACAAATATGGATTGTATGTTATTTCAAAATAATTATGTTAAAGCATGGAATGAAGTTTAAAAAGATATGTTAAGATGGGAGAAAACACAACTGTCATTGCTGGGGAGAATTAAGATTAAGATGAATGCTTTGCCCAGACTGTTATTTTTGTTTCAGACAATACCCATTTTAACAACTAATGTACCAATTAAGCAATGGCAGAAAGATATATCTAGATTTGTGTGGCAGGAGAAAAAACCACAAGTTAAATATAAGGTCTTACAAGATGTAAAAGAAAGAGGAGGATTGGGGTTACCTGATTTGAAATTATATTTTGCAGCTTGCCATTTAGTTTGGATGAAATAACGGATGTTGCTGAGAAACAGAAGGCTTTTGGAGCTGGAAGAACATGACTTGAGATTTGAGTGGCACATATATTTATGATACGAGAAAGCTAAGGTTAATGTAGATTTTAAAATCATTTTATTAGGCATGCCATACTGAGAATATGGAACAGATATAAACCCAGGTTATGCCTGAAAATACCTGTGTGGCTCTCAGCACAAGAAGCATACTATAGAAATGTTAGATAAACACAAATGGCTAACTTATTGTGACATATTACAATTTTTTCAAGGAGAATACAAAATAAATTCAAGAGGAGACCTGGCAACAGAAGAATACACTTGTCAATGGTTTTCTTATGTACAATTACTAGAAAAATTTAAAGTAGATAAAAGAACTTTTGGTTTTGAGCACTGTAAAATGGAGTTTGAAATAGAACTGTGTACAAATGATGAACATGTTATTGCTAAAATGTATAAACTTCTATTGAAATTTGAAACAGAACAAGAACAAATGAAAGAATGTATGATAAAATGGGCTAAAAATGTGGTTACAATATACAAATGGAATAGTGAGAGAATATGTGGTTGAAAGGATTGAAATTTACATTATGTTATAATCTCAAAAGAATTTGTATAAAATAATGTTGGTATATGTCACCGGAAAAATTGTCTAGAATGTATAAAGGTACTTCAAATTTATGTTGGAAATGTAAACAACAAGAGGAGACATTTTACCATAGTTGGTGGACATGCAAAAAAGCTAGAAAATTTTGGACTCAATTACATATATTAATTCAGAAGAGTTTAAAGATTAACATACAGTTGAAACCAGAAGCTTTTCTTTTGGGACTGATCGATAAACAGTTGGAAAAATGTCATGGAACTCTGTTTTTATACATGATAACTGCAGCAAGACTATATGGGCACAAAGATGGAAAGATTTGACATATTCCACATGGAGGAATAGATGATGAAGATGATGGAACTTGCTGAGATGGCCAAATTGACAGCTTTGATCAGAGGAAAGACATTATTTAAGGTTAACGCTGACTGGAAACCCCTTGTAGACATTTTGCATGAAACAGAAAAAAATGAAATTATGATATATGGTTTTAATGATTAGAAAAAAATCAGTTATAGAAAAAATGTAAGTCATGCTGTAACCATAGAGTAAAAGCTTAATTTACATCTGTAACTATAACTGCTGTAAAGAAGTTCAGAAGCTACTTCTTTATATTTTCTTTCTTTTTGGGGGGGGGGCTGCACTTTTGTCTTTGTCTTTTTCTTCTCTCTTTTTTTCTTTCTTTCCTTTATTCTAAATATTAGTTCTTGTTAGTGTTTTTCTTTTTAAAACTTTTAATAAAGTTATATACATTAAAAACCATACTCTACTAATGCTGGGAATACCTATACCCTTTACTATTCAAGGCAGAAACTGCTTCCTTCTTAGCTGTAACTTGCTGACCATCTTGTTCAGTCTTTCTGAAGTGTGCGTTTTTAAATGTTGTAAAAAATATTGGATCCTTAATGCTATTTCAATATAAAGTCCTGTCTTGGTACGGAGTTTTTATTGTATTAACAAAGATTTTCCAACTGCTATTTTTACTATACCAGTAGAATACATTTGCATAAAATGTATTGGTCATCCTGCTGATTTCAGTATTATCTAGTAGGAATCCCAATATGTGCATCCTTTCCTCATATCTCTCATTGCTTCAAAAAGTCAAGGTTTTCCTAAGAAGCCAAACCACTCTCTGCATTAGTCAACATCTGGATATGCAACAATGCATTTGAACAATGGTATTTTTATGACAGTCTTATAGAGGAATGTTTTTCCCACCTCTCCTTCTCCACAAGCTTCATTATATTATTTCTGCCCTCTGCAACATTATTTCACTGTGGTATTCAATTAATTCTGCTTCTCTCATTCCACCCCACTGTAGGTCTTTCAGATATCAGCTTTGAAACATCTAGCTGGATTCCAAAGGCTTCTTTTATAATCCATGTATTCCAACTTTAATCATCCAAATCCTCAGGCATTCATGAGTTTACCCAACTAGCTTCCAAAGGAGATGGGGGGTGGGGGGTGAGGGGTCGAGAGGTGTACAAACCAATAGCAATTACTTTGTTTCAGGGAATGTTTCCTGTCATTTCCAAGATCTACCAATGCTCAAATGCAAAGGACAAGGGATCTACAGATATCTTGTGAGGCAGCATGGTCAGTCGCTGTTGGTAAGCAAGGATCCTTCTTCCCTTAAGCCTCTCATGCTTAAACTCCAGAGTTACCATCAATTAACCTTATATTTTAGTTTGTGTGACCCTGCCCCTCCCTTCCTGAATATCCATGAATTAAGTATGGACTTTTGAGAGGAAATCCTATGCTCATAAAACTCTTTAAAATACTTCCAGTTCCAGTGACCCGAATTTAGTTGTTCACATTTTCTCAATTTCTCTTCTGCCCATGGGGAGGTAAATAGTACATGGGTCTGCCTTCTCATTTCTTTTTCATAGATAGATTTTCAAACCATATTTAGTCTATAATTATGTGCCCTTTTGTTTGGGATTAAACTCCACTTCATTCAATGGAATTTCTGAGTAGACATGTAAACAACTGCACTACCCAAATACAATGATGTTTAAAACATGTAACAAAAGAGGTGGGGACTTTCATTTTAAAGCTGTTATTTTCAAGAACCATAAGCTTTGCTGGAAGGATTTATGACTTCAAACTGATGCTGAGTCATAATTTAGATTAGCATAGAACTAGGAAACATAATTCCTTATGTTTCAAATAAAAGAAAAACAAAAGCAAACAATTTTCTTCTTCTCTCCAGTTAGAAATACTACAAATACCAGCAATTTCTCACTTCTAAAGTGATGGGGAGAGAAGCTTAAACTAAGAAGCTTCTGCTCAATTAAACTAATTGAAAACACATTGTACAAGTATGATTGGTGTCTGATTTTTAAAAAGTCACATGAGCACTTGAATTGGAAGTGTGTGCCAAATAGTAGAAGCAGAAAAATGAAGTATTGTAGTATGTTTTCCATATTCCTAGATCTAATATTTGCCAAATATTTTTCTAATAGAGTATCTTATTTTTCTTTATTTCTCATTAAAAAAATGATTCCAGAGGTTCTGCAAAGTTCTCAAGCAAATATTGCATGTCAAGCATAGGCCACATACACACATTCTAAATAAAGTTTTCTTTAATTGTATAGCAAAAGAAATCAACCCTTGCAAGGCAGACACCTGCTACCTTACCCATCTGTAGATCTCCCAGGATTTATTTACTCAAGCTTCGCTTTATAACTACAGAAAACAGAACTTCATTGATCAAAACAAAGTAATTTCAAGGCAAATATGTTGGACTGGAATGAGTAGTTTTGATATTTATCACTGTATAAAATAGACTGAGCAGCCCGACATTTTGGGCCAAGTTCTAATCTGCATTTATTTTAGTCTTCAAAATGTACTCAGACTTATTTACTTAAATATTCACAGAAAGTTAAGTGTGTGAGAAGATACTGTATAGTCAATGAAATGTAGCTAATTTCAAGCTTGATTTAAATTTGATATCCTTCCTATTATTAAAATATACCAGTTCAGGTGAACAGATATCTCTGTCTACATTAATATTTGACCTCTCCAGTGTCATATTAAAAAGTAATCTACCACATCCAGGATGCTTCTACAACAGCTTTTGAGCTTGTTTTTTTAACCCAAGTCTGGGCATCTTCTAAAGAAACCACTGTGTGTGTGTGTGTGTGTGTGTGTGCACGCACGTGTGTGTATGTGTGCACCTTTGAGACATGTTGACTCCTGGTGACTGCCTGGACTAGTCCTTGCAGTTTTCTTAGCAAGGTTTTTCAGAAGTGGTTTCCCCTTGCCTCCTTCCTAGGACTGAGGAAGAATGATTAGCCCAGGGTCACCCAGCTGGCTTTGTACCTAAGGTGGGACTAGAAATCACAGTCTCCTGGATTCTAGGCTGGTGCCTTCACTATTGCACCAAACTGAGTCTCAAAGAAACCATCTAGAAGATGCTTATTTTAGCATTGTTTAAAAAGGAATGTTCTGGTAATTTTATTGTCTACCAATGTTTAATAAATTTATAATTCTAATATTATAAGAATAATAAATATTTTATATTAATTTAATGAATATTATATATAATTCCAAATCCAAATGGAAAAGTGAAAACTACAATGGTTGACACAGGGTAAGGCTGATCCTGGGAATGTTGGGCTATCTGGTTGCCCCACAAACTCAGCCACAGGACTGAGTCCTGCTTACATACAAGTTCCTGATTATAAGAAGGAGGATTGCAAGGCCTTTTCTAACAGTCTGCACAAAAGCAATGATTGGAGTTCTTACAGGTTGGTTTAAAAACCTTCCATTCTAAACTAAAAGGTGTTTTACTGCCAGCTTTTGACCTTAATGTGTACTTGGCGTACCCTTGTTTACAGATACTCAGTTCTTGGACAGATCTGAGGCTTTGTTTTTGTTTGATACCTCATCTCTTCCTTGAACCATGTATATGAAAGTTGGCCTGACTTCTGACCTTGTTGTGAATTACTGGCTTTCTGCATTTCTAGCAAGGGTACTGATTTGCTTGTTCAACAATTTACCTATACCCTTTACAGGACAAAAACTAGCAAACGTTTAATTCCAGTGATACATTAAATAAAAGGCATAGAACTATTACTTTAATAAAATGTTCTACTGAATTTGAAAACACACATACAAACATATCTAGTCTGGATATGACTATTTATTGAGATGCTTAATAACAGCAGACAAAAGCAATATAGGAAATCAAACTACCCTAAGTTTTTATAAATAGGGATAATTTCAATTCTGTCCCCCCCCCCATTTTAGTTATGTTTCTCTTTCATACGCCCCCCCCAAAAAAATCATCTCTACCACCTGAATTGTGGACAGAGTTCTTGTACTGGGAATAACCAAACTATTTTCCCTAAACCCCCTTCAATGTGAATGTTTATAAGTGCTGTGTAGGGGAATCTGGCAACAGGAGAGATCCACACATGCCTCACTCTGAGTCTGAGTCCTGGGTCATCACACTATGTACCTTTATTATCAGCCCTACTAGGCTGACCAGACCGAAAACACGACCAGATGAGCTAATTCTACTTTATTGTAAGGTTCTTACAATAAAGAATCTTGCAAGTCTGAAAGTACAATTTTTCCTCCATCTCCTTTATGGCCAAGAAATTAGGGACAGTTCTTTCTGAGCCTCTTGTCCCACTGACTATGCAACTGTGGGCTATGCTGTCTCTTATCTGACGGTTCTCTAGACAGCAGGTCTTTCCCACATACGATTATATTTATTCAGTTACCCTTTCATACAACATTGAAGTTCTGCTATGTTTGTTACAGTGATAAAGATGAGAATCACGCGGGGCATGAAACTGTATGAATGTAAGATGAGAAATCATCCCTATCAGTTCAAACAAGAAATTAAATATTATAGAAAACATACAAGGCAGAGATCAGCGGACTCCAACTTGTGGTTTGCGAACCAATGATGGTGTGTCTAAGAATACTTCAGGCAGCCCTTAGTGTAAATGCCAAAATAAAAATAAAAATATTTTTAAATAGACAAAAGCTGAAGAGATTATCTATTATTGCAGGTTTTCCTTGTTCTCACTTGAAAACTCATGAAAAGTTAGGGCTCTTACCCCAAACCCTAAAATATTTCAGGCAGGAACACCAACATCTCATCAGATTTGGCAATCTGATAAGATCTTGTTCATTTTCATTTTCTGAGGTTGAATTTAAAAATCAATTTTTAGGAGCTCCACATATACGATCTAGGGAGAGTGTATGTAATCTATAATGCTTGCAGACATCTAGATATTTTTTTAAAATTTAAATTCATAAAATATATGGACCATCAAGACAGGTTCAGTAATGTTGACTAATATCTAGCTTGTATCTGGATAATACTAGATATGAACCTGTGTAACCTTGTACCCAAGCTATCTGTGTTTCCTTTTCAAAATAGTACTTATTTGCACATATAAAATGAACTAACTACCAAATCAAAATGGTTTCTCTCATCTTGGAGTTGTCATGAGAAAAGAACAATTGTTAGGTGTTGATAGAAAATGGAGATTAAGAAGGCAAAGTACATTTTTATTATCATAACATATATGTGTGAATTGAAGCATATTCCAAATAGTCAGTGATAAAGGAAAAGACTGAGGTTGAGTCTTATGAATACTTCCATAAGAAGTATTCTCACTGAATTCCATGGGGGCCTTCTTCTGAAGACAGGGAGAGAACTGTGCAGTATAATGTAAAATATAATAAATCCATGCCAAGCAAGAATTTTGTTTAAGGAAATAATGGGCTGGGTCAGGATTTGGTCATACTCTGCACAGTACAAAAAGTCCAAGGACTGCACACAACTTCCAATATTTTTTTTCAGATTATGAAGTCTCTAGTATAAGATTTCTTGTGTTTAGATTGTGTATCCCTTAATATTGCACAATTGGTAGTCAAATAGTACGTTTTTTTAATTTACGTTCTTCCTTGATAAAATATTGTCATAAGGCTTATTAGGCCTCATGAATTGTGATGATGTGCAAAATATTAAGGAAGTATTTTGATGTGCAGATAATAAATTATTTAATTTGATGTGTGTTCAAACTATACAAAATTCTGTCCACTACTTTCATTTGAAATCTCTCTCTGAATTAAATTGTTAATTTGTTAATTTATGTGTTCATATTCCATGATTTTTGTAAGCTGTCTTAAGTATTTTAAATAGAAAGAGCAGGATAAAAATAAGACAACAGTTTGGGTCTCCCCTTACCCAAAGTTTTACCCTTCTCAAAGCTATTTTTGTAACTCTTTGCTCCACCTATTTCTCACTGTATGTTTTGAGGTGGGAAAATCAGAACTCTGGAAAGGATATTCAAATACAAACACACCATATAGTTCCCTAAAAGCATTAAAATATCAGCAGTTTTATCTACACCCCTTTTTCAAGATAATCTGTAAAGTGGCAGTTGTGTTTTTCACTCTGATTGGATACTGTATCCTTTTTCATGAGCTATCCACCATGACTTGAAAGACTGGAAGAACATGACTACATCCAGAGGAACAAGACCACTTCCAAATTATTAACTTCTTACTATAATGCAATTTTCTTTTGTAATGTAAAATATTGCACTCATGTTTGCTCTCTCTCTCTCTCTCTCTCTCTCTCTCTCTCTCTCTCTCTCTCGTTCTGGATATTCCTGTTTGTTGTAAATCTTTAGAAGTTCCTTAGGCATTTATTTTCAAACAAATACTTGGCTATAGCTTTTAAAACAGGGTAGGGCAGACAGTAATAGTTACGATTGGCTACTGCCATTAATGAACTTACACAAACAATATGACAGTTGTACCCAAACAGGAATTTTTAGTTTATGTTGAAACAAAAAAAGGCTAAGGAGACTTTGAAATTTGAATAACATCCAAAAGCAATAGAACAGAGTTCTAATACGTGGAAATGGCTTTGAGATAATTATATAGTTCCAAGGAAGATGGGGGAGGAGAGGATGATGAAGTGAGGAGGGAAACACTTCATTCAAGAAAAGCTGTGGAAAAATATTCAGAAGTCATTTTAACATGTTGAATGAACAGCAATTGTAGTAAGGGCTGTATGATACACTGAGCCTTTCAGGAAGAATCCTGCCACAGAAGTCCGCCCACATTCACAACATTGGTAGTCCTGTATTGACTTTGCTGTGGGGAGATCTTGCCTTAATTCCCACAGTGGAAAGCTCTCTAGATTCCAGAGAGTGATTCCCCACAGTGGAAAGCTCTCAGTATGAATGTGTCTGAAATAGGTGGCAACTATTTCTGTTAATGGGAAAGCAAGATACAAAGGGCTTTTATATATACATATATATTTAGAAAGGAAAAAAATCCCCTTCCCGCCCCACTCCCCCAAAGATGTGAGGTATAGCAAGGCCACGCTTGCCTAGACATATTTAGATTATGTTTAGTGTGGTAGCAACAAGAGTTCCCACTCCAGCACCCAATAGCAAAATATATATCCTTTAATACACACAAAGGAAGGAATCCAGATTCACAAAAAGAAGTGGTCACCATGACAATCTACTCCCAATTTGCTATGTATCACCCAGTGCAGCAATATACACAGCTACCAATGGCCAAAAGAGAGAGAGAGAGAGAGAGAAAGAAATCTATCTCACTGTTGTTAAACCAAGTTACAGAACATTGCCCACTCTAGGCAAATAAAATCACAATAAGCTGGTAAAACGCCATTCAGACTCTCACAAAATCTGACACAAAATCCAAATAAGCAGCAATCTAAAACTAACCAAAATAAATTTGAGATCACAAAACAAGGTAATGCTGGGAAGTGGGAAACCACGTAACCATTTACCATTGATTAATCCATAGACCCAGTTTGGTCTAATACTATGTCTGGCCCACATCAGCATACTTAGAAAACAAAAATAGGTGACTGGCACCTAATGCTTCATATGGAAATGTGTCAACCTCCCCAGAAAAAAGGCAAATATATGTCTGGTAGAGTATCCTGGGGTGCTTGAGAAGTAACGGGGAGCAACTTTAGTGGTTTGCCTTTTTATGTTTTGTGATAGCCAGGATTTCTGTGGCAGCCACTTTGTGAATAGGCAAGCTCCCCTAACAGCTATTTCGTGAGAATATACCTCCCCAAACAACTAGGTCCAATCAATACCTTTTCCAGAACATAACCAGATAGGTTTATGTTGGCATGTTACAGATTTTTCTCTTGGTTTCCTAGCAAAAAAATTAAGTGAAAGGGAAGTACAACAGAATATCATTTGGGGGAAAGGAATGTCCATTAAATCAAAATATCAATTAAATCCAAATTTATATCATTTGCACCACTTTATGCCATTTGTGTAATTATATAATTGATGTAAAAGTTCAATTTACTGTAAAATCTCAATTTAACAGACAAACCCTTGAAAAAATGTGCAAATCCTTGATTTAATAGGCAAACTCTTCATTTAACAGACACTGATCCACTGAATGGGGATGCACTCCATTGTATCCAAAGTCCACTAAACCAAGGATTTACTGAACTTCATCCTATGCATGTGTGGGATCAATGATACAGAAAAGGAATTAAGGAAAGGAAATTCAAGTACATCAGAAACAAAAATAGTGAATTTATAAAACAGGCTATATGTTTTCACAGGGGCTCAAACAGAACAAGAGTTAAAATTATATGGATGGTCTGACCTGACAAAAGCAGGTTTCTGTGTGCCTCTAAATCAGTCTTGGTTAAACTACAGCATGCAGAATCTAGGCAGGACTAACCGTCATCTGAACTACTGCATTCCTCAAGTCCTCTGCTGTCAAATATTCCAAAGGAAAAGGGGAGCTGGGTGGGCAATCATCACTGAGCAGACAATAGGAGGTTTCAAAGAAGTTAAGAGTATCACTTCTTGCTCAGAATGAGGTATTTGACATTCGGTTTCATGAATTCCCATGGGAAATTATTCTGCCAGCACTGAAAAAACAAAAAAGTTGCCATCCTCTTCTGTTCCTTAATAGTCCTAGTTGTTTTATTTATATACAGGTAGTCCTCAGGTTAAGAACGCCCGGTTTAAGAATGACCCATAGTTAAGAATGGAACCTAATGTAGCAAAATTCAAGTTAAATACACTATTCCAGTTAAATACACAATGATTCAAGTTAATTACACAATGCTACTTATACAGTATTATACAACAATACTGTTCCGGCTTACATACAAATTTGATTTAAGGACAGACCTTGGGAACAGAACTTATTCTTAAACTGGGGACTACCTATACTACACTTTATTCAAATATCTTATGTGCAACACGTTTCATAGAACAGAAAATTTCAGTGCAATAATTTTAATAAATAAAAATGATGGTACAGTGTTGACTGTTCAATAATTACAAGTCATCTAAAACATATCAACAATATAAATGAACATAAAAATATCAATAGATCAGTTAACACTTTCAATAGCATTAATAGCAATATAATACAGGCATTAAGCAATTCATTCAGTAGTTTATATTAAGAGACCTATCAAGCTAGAAACAGATAAAAAGTACTAGCCAGAACTGAATCTCCTTAGCAACTTTCTGCAGCCAAGAATAATATATCACTCTAGCTAAGCATGACCAAAATGTCCATCTAAAGGCCCGATTTCTATACATATAACACAACTAAGATACCAGTTTTTATCCTGCAAAAGGAAAGGCTTAATAACCCAAAGTTAGCACTTCCTTCAGCAGAAGGTCCATGTCTGGAATCAATACCATCATTGCAAATTCCTGCCTCTAGAAGGCACCTTCCAAGAGAGAAAAGAGGAAAAGTGGCTTGCTAGATCTAGAATAGACAACCCGGCGCTCTTATAAACTGCAATTCCCGAAGTTCCTTGATACTGAACTCCTTCCTAGGGACTCCTAGAAATTGATTTTGGAAACATTCGCAGGAGTAAGCAAACTGGAGTCCTCCTAAAGTCATATGCCCTTGTTAAAGGGTATGGAGCTAAAAGCTTTCAGTCACCAAAAGTAATAAAGGCTAATAGTATTAGTCTCCAATAAGCTGCAAAAACATTTGTAATTATACCCAAAAGGCCACAATGCCACTTCACAGTTACTTTCAGTAAGAACTCCTTTATAAAGAAGCAAGATATGTCATGACAGGTGAAAAAAGACAAGGCCTGGTGGCAATCACATAATTTCCTTCCCCTCATCACTTGAAAGGAATATTTGACTAGCCAATAATTTCCAACCAGTTCACTTATCCCTAATTATAATACCAGCTCAGTCTTTCTTGTTTGGTAAGAATTAAAGAAGAGAAGATTTGAATTCACTCAGATGGAAGTACTAGTACTACATGTGAAAAACATCTGGGCATTCTAGTAAATCACAAGTTTGAACATGACATAATAGCATGATGCAGTTGCTACTGTAAAAAGGTAAGTGCTATTTGGGGTGTAACAGGAAATAATTATTTGACTCTATTCTGCTTTGGTAGACACCATTTGGAATACTGTGTTCAGTTTTGAGCACTGCAGACTAAAAAGGATATTGTCAATTTTGACATACAGAAGGGGGATACCAACATGGTGAGACAACTGGAAACCAAGTATTGTGAGGAAGAGTTAAAAGAAATAGATAGGTTTATTCTGCAGGAGAGAAATCTGAGGGAAGATGTAATAGTAGACTTGTTTTCCGTTGTTTTGGAGGGCCTGACTAG
This sequence comes from Python bivittatus, assembly GCF_059951505.1. Lineage (NCBI taxonomy): Eukaryota > Metazoa > Chordata > Lepidosauria > Squamata > Pythonidae > Python > Python bivittatus. The sequence continues at coordinate 91,190,267 of NW_028277030.1, read as the reverse complement.
AACCAGGAAGTAGATTTGGGTTAGGTGTTAGCAGGCTTTTCTTGACACTAAGAGCTGTCAGGCTCTAGCATATGTTGCCTTAAGAAGTGGTATGTTCAGCTTTGCTGGAGGCCTTCAAGCAGAGGCTGGATAGCCATCTCTCCAAAATGCTTTAACAGAACCTGCACCAAGCAGGAGTTGGACTAGATGATTTTTGAGATCCCTTTCAACTCTACGATTCATGAGTACTTCTTTCTGAACAGAATTGACCTCTTTAGGACACAACCCAAGAATTAATTAGTTGCATACTAAAATAATTCAGTGAAGCTAAGTTTATTAATATAAAGGGACATGATGCTACTTTGTTTAATGGATTTTACCAGTGGTTATACAAGAAGGAAACAGCTTACATGGTCAAACTTTCTGATGATCTTCTGCATCTCACTGTTGTCTGTATTGCTGGTGGGATGGATGGTTGGGAGGGAACAGTATGTATAAACTGCTCCTTTAGTTGTACTCTTTCTCTCACACACAAACAAACATCCCTACTTATTTTGAAATAATACGTTCTCCAATAAAAACAAAAGTCCTGAGGCAGACAATAAAAATATTAGGCTTCTGCAAATCAGGCCTTATTTGATTCAGACTGGAGATTTGAAAAGGGTATGATTCAATTTAAGTTTGTGATCCAAGGATATACTGATTCAAGCTGCTTTGAGCTTAATATTTTTAAAAAGTCTGTAGGCTATAATGGGAAGCATTAAAATGCTTGTGGCTACGTCATTTTTGGCAGAATGGGATGAAAATAGAAAGAATATTAGAACCTTTAGAGGACATTAACCTTGCCACATTTGACTTGGATATTATAAAGAGGTTCACCACAATTAAATTTTGAAATGTTATCCCTGTAATTCTTACAGGGAAAACAGCATGGCAGGCAAAAATAGCACGCATGAAGAAAGGACAGCATAGCAGCTGGCAAATTTTCCAAGAAACCTAAGCTGTGTTGAATCAAGGCAAAAAGGGTAGTCATTAACAATTTTAAAAACTATGTAAATATAAGTTTATTTCTCTACTTACTTGGCTACTAGGCCAGGTTTAATATAATACTGAAGAACGGCCATTGACCTGTCCTTGTGGGGAACTGTAACTCTGCTGCCCACTTCACTAGGTTTTGTGAGGTGCCAAAAAGGATTGGGAATTTGGCCTCTCAGGGGAAAAGCCCCGTGACCACTGGTTATAATAAGGGGCCAGACTGGGCAATCCTCATCAGCAAACCTTAGGACTTGGTTGTAATTGGGGGGAATGCTGCATGGGTTTTTCAGATGGGTGAGTTAAAGTGTATCAATCTCGTTGTTAACTGACAGAAAAACATGCCAGCACAAATTGTCCTTAGTGCTGGACCTTATTCTGCCACAGCAACAAGGCAGGCAAAAAGTGCTGATCTTACCTATTTTTGTGGCCAAGGAAAGGGATTGGTGGATTCCCCCACTTCATTTCCCTTCCCACTAAGCATCATTTGCTGGCTGGAAAAACAACCCCTAATCCCTCACTTAACTTGGGGAATGGGCAGGGGTGGGTGTAGGCAGCTGCTTAGAATGATGGTGTCAGTTGCCCAACTAACAGGTGGCAGGTGCCAAGGGGAATACAGGATGAAGTGAGAGGAGGCCCTTCCAGTGCTTCTTGCAAGCCCTCCTCTATACCTGTGGTCAGTAGGGCTATTTCTACCACTCTTCTCCTTCTTTCCTTCCTGGTTTAAATCCATTTTCTGTGCAGCACAGAACAGGTTTTCTTTAAAAAGAGCACTAAACTCAGATCTAAAAACTAGGTCTGGTGACTAAACCTATAAGGTACCTATGTAAAACCTGGCAAGTGCTATGGAAAGCTCTTGACATTATGTAGGCAGAAGTCTCTGTTGAAGCCAAGCCAAGCCAAGCCAAAAGGTCAATGAGGGTAATGCCCAGTGACCTAAGAGTGAGAGGTGAGCTGCAGCAACTAAAGTGGCCCACCGGAACTGGGCAGATCCCATCCCTGACCACATTAGCAGCCCAATGATCAGCATGTCAGATCACATTTAGGGCAAAACGTACATTGGGAGAAAACAGACAGCATCACTTTAAAACTGAAAGGAACAAGCACAGATGACTTTAAAATGCCTCAGATCTGCACTGGGGCCGAGATGAAGGCAACGTGTTGAGGATGTGGCAGGAAAAAAAAAACAAGTATCAAGGCATGTTCATATGATGGCAATGGGTATGTGAAGAGTAGCTGCAAAAGCAGGGGAGATACAGTGGAGAGCAAGCGGCTCACTTTCAGAAGAGAAAGTGGCATTCATTGTCTTTCTACCACCACCACTTTCTCTTCCATTCTTACAAGCAATAAAAATTTGAGCCAACATCTGTAAGCTTGTACTGGCATTCATTCATTGCCAAGAGATTTAAACCTGCCTTAATCATACAGAAATTAAGCATAAGGGTTGACACAAGAGTGTGGACTAGACTGGTTAGTTGTGAGCCCATATTCAGAGAGCTGTGTTTTACTACAATTTAGGCTGGCAGGACCAGCATGAAGTGCTCATTAATACTAAAAAGACTGAAATTATGGTTTGTGGCTGCCACCTTAAGAAACTGAAAGCCAAGAAAACAAAGCTGAAAGCATCATTTGCCCTGCCACCCCAAAAAAGCTCAAATAAACAGAGAATTTATTTAATGAAGTGATAATATTCATTGGCAGCTACTCATGTCAGAGAGCCCATCACTGTTCAACTCTCACTCAGCATTCTTCATATATAGAAGTTCCAACTCTGTATATTGTCTGCAATAACCCCAGAAGCAGTGCAAAAAGTCCCTCAATCTGCAAATATCTTCAAAAGCCAGCAAGGGCTTTGAAGCCTCCTGGCTGCCACATGAAGTAGTGCAGTGTTGTCCAAACTTGGCCACTTTAAGATGAGTGGACCAACTCCCAGCTGGCTGGGGAATTCTGGGAGTTGAAGTCCACTCATCTTAAAGTGGCCAAGTTTGGACAACACTGAAGTAGTGTATCTCCTCCACTAGAGGCTGGGTGGTCATGTTAGAGGTGCGTTGAGCAGATTTGTTGTTTAGTCGTTAAGTCGTGTCCGACTCTTCGTGACCCCATGAACCATATTGCGCCAGGCCTTCCTGTCCTTCACTGCCTCCCTGAGTTTGCTCAGTTTCATGCTCATTGCTTCAGTGATGCTATCTAACCATCTCATCCTCTGCCGTCCTCTTCTCCTTTTGCCTTCAATCTTTCCCAGCATCAGGGTCTTCTCCAAAGAGATCTCTCTTCGGCGTTGAGCAGAAGGTTGAACTAAATGACCTCTAAGTTTGCTTCCAACTCAACTCTTTGTATGGAAGGGTGGTCTGCACTTCAATTCATGAATTGGCTTCAATCACATGGTTCAATCAATGCTTTGCCAAGCCAAACCATCTCTTCAAAGCCTTGCACAGCCCTTCAAAAGCATTTTATATTAAACAGAAATGCCAAATCACACATAAGAGTCCATATGTATATTTCATGTCATGCATATGAACATCACACTGAATTCATTTCAATTTATGTTTCAAGAGAGAGGATTAATTCTGATTTCACTGAGGTAAGTAGCAAAACATTGCATGTCAGTTTTGATGCTATTACTATAGTCACAAGGAGTGACAACCAGAAAGAAAAGAAAAGCCCAAATAAAGAAAATCAAGTATCAATACCTAATTATAGCATCACAAAATACAGCCACCTTTTCTCACTTGACTTCATCATAATGCTGCTTGGCTGGTCCAGTCTCACTTTTGCATTCTGTAAACCATATTTTCCCAATGTAGAGTCCTCTAGAATGGTAATTTCCCATGGTGGTTGTAACTTATGGAGTTGTAGCCCAGCATATCTGAAGAATTTCAGAAATCACCTGTTAAGCAGCTAATTTGGCAATTAGGCCAGGGCCCAAAATAAGAGCTGGGTTTAAACATGCTACCTTTCATTCCTCTGGTTACAAGTGGATTTATGTCTTTTCCTTTTTCATTCATTTGGCCATACTTCAGCTGACCAGAGAGGATTAAGATTAATCAAAGGAGGTACAATTACAGGGACTGTTAGAGGAAGCAACTCTCCACAAGGAAAAGGATTACAAAAAGGACCAAGCCCAGTGGATGAGCATGACAACCAGAAACAAGGAATTTTGAAGATACTCAGAAGATGAAAGAAAGTGTGTCAGTAAAAGAGATTTAGTTCCTGAGATCATGTGCTGTGTTATCTGGATGATGGACTGTTGGCATGAGATGAGAGCTGCACCTCAAAAAGACTGGGAATAATATACAGTATCTGCCCAAAGTATGTTGATCAGAAGGTCTTCATGCTGAGTCCTCTAGGGACTAGAATCAGAAAGCTAAAAAAATGTAAGAACTTGTGCATTGCAAGTGTAAACAAGAGAACAACTAAACTAGGACTAATGAAATCACTCAATGAAAAATCAGAAAAGGCACTGATTTGGGGTTCATAATCTTTGTTGTATATATTCTAGAGGCATGAAAAGTTGGTGTGCTTTGCTTCTATGCTTCACTTCATACAATATATACAACATTTCTGCCATGTTAAGTATCAAGACTTACCCACATTGACCAATGGCATCACCTCCAAGGAAGTAGCTTCAATATGCAAAGCAGAACATCTGCTTCTTCAAAGGAGGGGGCTACTTTGTTATTCTTCTGCAATGGAGTGCTTTGCTCAAACCTATTCTCTTTAAGAAGCAAGAATGGCTGAAATAACTGGAGGAGGGCAAATGCTGTCTTCAAAAAAGTATGGTGGAGGGGGAAAAATACTAAGGGAACAACGAATTAGTCTGACACAGATACCTGTGAAGATTCTAGGGCAAATCTTAAGGAAAATTATTTACAAGCATCATGAGAAGTCAGCTTGGATTTTCCAAATCCAAGTCTGGCCAGATTAATCTTGTTCCGTGTTTTAATCAGGTAACTTGAGTAGAATGTGAGAACATTGTAAGCATAATATAGTTTAATTTCCAAAATGCATATTACAATTAGGAAAACAAGTTAAATATGGCTGGGATGGAGTGACTGTTAGGTTAATCTACAGCTGACCTGAACACTATGCCAAGGGAGTGCTCATCAATGGTTTCTCATCACACTGGAGTGAGGTATCAAATGGAGCACCAAACTATTTGGTCCTGGGCTCTATTACGAACATGTTTATTAATAACTTGGGTGAAAAGGCAACGGGAATGCTCATTAAATTTGTGGAAGATACAAAATTGGGTAGAATAATGTAACATCCAGGAAGTTAGAAAGAAAATTAAAAAAAAAAATCTTGATAGGCCAGAGAAATAGATTGAAAATAACAGAATGCATTTTAAGAGAAAATAGCTCTTAGAAAATAGGAAAAGCTCTTCATTTAGAAAACAGAAAATCACATGCATACAAAATGGAGGATACACAGAGTATCTGTGTATGTATGTCTGTGTATGTAGTTTTAGGGTAAACCAATCTGGCTTTCAAAAACGCAAACAAATATTTCCAGCTGTAAAGAGATGAAGAAAACTCCTTCTTTGCTGACCTCTAGTAGTAATCTAGATTTTTGCAGCTCATATCTGGTAGCTCTAGTCATAAACTGACTAGAAATCAGCAGAGCAATGTGGTGCTAAAAAGGCAAATGTAATTTTAGGTGCCTCAGCAGAAATATAGTTTCCAAATCACAGAGAATTAATAGTTCCACTTTATCCTGCATATATCAGACATCACCTTAAATAAAGAGTCTGGAGTACCACATTTTCAGAAGGATTCCAAGAAACTGAGTTAGGTTCAAAGAACGGCAAAGAAGTTGGAAATTGGAACTAAAGTTAGAAGAAACTGAGGGAATTTGGTATTTTTAGACTTCAGAAAAAGCAACTGAGATGGAATATGACAGAATTCTTTGTATCTGAAGAGGTGCTTAAGAAGAAATCACAGAAGGTGGAAAAGATCTGTTTTGTTGTGTTTCTGACTACAGAATATGGAGTAGGGGGTTTAAATGGTGGAAGGTAGATTCCACTTGAATCTTAAGAAAAACTTAAGAAAAAAAATAAAAAAAAATATTGGTGGTTCAGCAGTAGAACCAATTATTGAGAGAGAAGGTGAGCTTCTCTTCATCAGATGTACTCAAGCAGAGATGGTTAGCTATCTGTCAGAAATCCTTTAATTTGGAGCAAAAGTTAAACACAATGGCTCCTTCCAACTCTATGAACCTGTAAATACCTCTTAATTTGATTAAAATTACTAACCCATTCTCAAATGCATTGCTTCAGAAATCTTTTCATGAGTTTTATAAAAACAACTTGGCTAAAACACAAGAAGCAGGGTGGGGAGTAACACCAAGCTAATGTGCTAGTATAAATATTACATTTGGGAAAAAGAATAGATAGGCGAATGCTATGATATAAGCTGGTTGAATGCAAACAGACAAGGCCTTATAGAACAGGCAGTTCAGTTTCAAACAACAATATGATACTTCTAAAAATGCAAATTTCCATGTAATAGCTATTTATAGTTATTGCTTTCTTCATTACCAATGTTATTCTTAACACTAAAAGAATTTGCCACCCAATGCTAAATTCTATAACTATTATAGAAATAGGAACTATTACAAAAGATTACTATTCACATCACAAAAGTGAACAAAATAAAAATCCTAACCAAATAGAATCAAGCTGTCATAAATTGTATTTCATGTGATTTCAAGAAAAACACGAAACTGAGGTTTTAAAGAACAGCCAGCTAAGCAATTTTCAGAACCTCCCAACATTCAAGGGTGTGTGCCACTGTTTCAATTATAAAATAATTCCAAAAGGATGACTATTTTGAATTATTTTTCTCTATTGGTTTATTATTACAAACTAGTAGATAAAAATAATCCTTTCATATTGCTCTATCCAAGTTAAAGGGAAAATAAAAAGTCTTCTTATACAGAAAGGCATAAGAAAAGCCTAAGATCTGAATCTCTAAAGCAATAACCTCATTCCCCTATTTGTTATTCATTTATCCTTTGAGCTTTTAATGGGATAAAATGGGATAAAATACTGAAGAGGCAGAAAAGCTACACTACAGGGTATATGAACACTCAAAACCATCAGTTTAACGTTACAAATTACTACCATGAACAGCTAGCATGAAAGAGGCTTTTTTTTTCCCGATGTCACAGAGCTGGCCATAAGGAGAGAGATAATATCTTGTGTTCCAGCTCTATTCCAAACCATTTTAAGCAAACCAAACACTATGTCTGATTAAATATCCAGATGCAAACAAAATCAGGCTGCAGTACATTATACAGTCACTTTAACATTTTAAACTGATGAACACAGTGAAATTCCACTATAAGTTTCAAGGCAAGTTTTTAATAATAATAATAATAATAATAATAATAATAATAATAATAATAATCTAAAAACAACTGAAAGTATCCATAAGCTGTAGCAACTTTTTTATTTTAAAAAATAAGACACATGTACAGGCACAATTTTTACTAAGTTTGTGCTTAGGACTTCATTATCTTTGGAGAGTTCAGATGTCTTTTTATGGGGAAATTTAAAATGAGATCAAAGTAATTCTTGTTCCTAAAAAGTATTTGGATGAATAAATAACCTGACATAGCAAGATGTATATTTCTCTACATATTTGGGATTTTGTGCTATAGAAGTATGTATACAGAATGTAATATGGTGAGTATAATCATTTTATAAGTAACTTACTTTTAAAAAAATTTCCAGCAGAAAAATATAATTTACATAACCTAGAAATTCTGATTCTACAAATCTTTCAGTTTAAATTGCATGGAAAAACATTAGCAGTGTGTTGCATAACATATCCATGGTTACCTTAACAATTTATTTAAAAATATCTGGGTTCACCCGACAGACTGCACAAAAAGTCACTGTTCAGGTTGAGTTCACACATCACACTAGGCTAAAATGTGGTTGACTAGCTTGTGGGTCAGTATCATGCAAACAGAACCACTGAGTCACAGGGGGTGGAGTCTGTTATCAAAGGGGGGGGGTTTCTGAATTAAACAACATTGACAAATGTCAGTGAAAAAGTGTAGACAGACAGTATGAGTTTAAGAAAGTACAAGTGATAAACAGAAAGCAAAGTCTGCTAGCAACCTATATTGTTGCCCATGTAATTTCAGTCCAAGAGTAACAATAAAAATTGACTAAGGATTACAAGAAGATCACTTTGAACATATAAAAGCAATAGATTAAAACAATGTACATTAGTAATAAGGATATTTATACTATATACATTTTCATAAAGATGTCAGTGCACACAATTCTTACAGTTTCCAGAGGGGATAGCTGTGTTAGTCTATTGCAGAGAGAGGGAAGGAAGTAAATTAAAGCCCTTATAAAGTGGGCTGCAGTCTACAAAAGCTTATGCCATAATAAATTTGTTAGCCTTTACAGCACCACAGGGATCTTGATTGACAACTCTGGTAGGACCCTGAAAGGCAGTATCATTCTCAGGTAGGCAGAGACAAAATTTGCTCAGTGGCATCTATTGCATTCTTGACAAAGGAGTGATTTGAACTGAGGGCTTTCCTATGTGGAGTTCAACCTCTTCAGAGATATACTATCCTTCTCTTTAAATAAATGCTGTAGGTAATCCAGATTTGAAAAAAGCACACTGTTCATTTGAAGCCCACCAATGATTCCATCCTGTCTCTGACTCAGTAAATGGAGAACATTCTTACCTCCCTTCTTCCTCCCTCCTGGTTTTGATAGTCATTACAGAGACTGCATACCAATTTCCAAGGAGGGTACATCTCAGGTAAGGCAACTTTACAAAGATGTACCAGACAAATGCTCTGATCCTCCCACGGCATTAAAGCACACCAGGTCAACTTTAAAAAGATAAGTGTCCCCTTAACAACTAACTTAAATGAATTATTAGCCACTATTGATTGGCTGGGAGGACAACAGTGATAAACAGGTAAGCACTGTACCTGTACAGTATTTTATATAGTAAGTAAACATAGAAAGGTTATTTCCTACGTGGTGTGCGGTAGTTTATTATCAGTATTTGCAATTGTTCGAAACTGAAAAGTGGTAGGTATTTTAGACTGTTTGGCGGGGGGCGGCGGGGCGGAGGAGACAAAGTGTTATATACCGTCCAAGGAAAAACAGCATTTAAGGAATTAAACTAATACTTTTATTCCTACCGAAACTAACACATTTTTCCGGAAATCCAACCCAGAGGTTAAATAGGCTCCAAAGCAAATCCATGCGATTGCCCTAGAAGGAGGACTAGAGTAGCCGCTTCAGCTGTTACATTAACACCTGGCTAAACCGAAGGAGCTCGCAGATAAACCTGGACGCCTCGTCGCCACGTACACACACTGACACGAGTAAGAGTTTGCCCTAAGGAAATCGAAGTGTTCTCGAGCTAATCCGGCAAAACGCGCCGGCACACACAGGCGAGCTGCTTTGCGCTAGACTTACGACCCGCTCCGAGCGGGCGTTCCAGCTGTCCTTCCCGGCTCCCGGAGCTCTCGGGCTTCGGAGCGCGGACTCCCGCTCCAGGGTCGACTTTGCTGGCCGTCGCCAGCCGCCCTGGCACGGTCGCCCCGAAGTGACTCTTGCCAGAAACTTTGGCAGCCGAATGGGAGCGCGAGATAGGCAGGCGCGGCACGCGCGCCAAGGGTCCCCCGAAACGAGAGATTAAGACTCCGACCTGAGGAGGAAACTCCTACCTGGCTGGCTGGCTGGCTGGCTGGCTGGCTGGCTGAGCCGGGGCGCGCGCCTTCGAGGTGGGTAGGTGAAGAGGCGCTGCCAAAGAAAGCAGAGGCAGGGGGTGACGATATCCCCCCTCCCCTCAGGCCAGCAGGCGCCCAGGTCAGGGGGTCCTTCGCTTTCCAAACGGGCGCCAATCGCCTCCGGCAGCCGGGCGCCGTTTGCACCTGTGCGCCTGGAGAGGCTAAGGCTCCGCTTCGCTCGCTTCTCTCCCGCTCTCCTTCAAGTCAGAGCGGAGGCAAGCTAGGGACCCCAGTCCTCCTCTTCTCCCTCTCCCCGGCCACGTCTCCGCGCAGCGGCAGCGCTCCCTGCCTAGCGCCGGAATGTCCGAGCGGTCGTTGGAACCGCATCCACCTCGGCCTCTCCGCCCCCTTCAGCTGCACGCCAAGAGCAGGCACTTCCCAGACGCACCACTCATTGGCCGGCCCGCTGCTGACCTCACTGAATCCGCTCGCGCCCGCCTAGTGGATTTCCTCGGCAGCCTTTATTATAGGGGCGCCCGCTAGCGCTGCCCGGCGCGCCTCAGGCAGTCGCCTCCGGCTCTTCCAGGCAGACTCCCGGGTACGCCAACTAGCCTCCCCGGGTCTTCTCCTCCGCCGATGAGAGGCACAGCGCTAAAGACGACGAAAAGCAGGCAGCTGGCTGCCAGTCACCACTGTTAACTGTTGGGGTGGGGAAGGTGAACATGCGACATCAAAACAATGACAGCCATGTCACAATCGGGGGCGCAATATAGCAATTGTGAAGATCCAAGGCACTTCCACACAGCACCGTTTCCACCCCAAGCCGAGGACAAGCAACCCGAGACTGAGAAGAGGCAGTCAACGCTGGTCACCCAGGCAGTGAGCACATCCTCCAGCTGACCAACCAAGAGTGCAAAGGACATGTAAGGTGGCCTTGCTCTCAGCTGCCCCTCTCCTTCATCCCCCAGTCCATTCAGAAGAGAAATAAAATAAATGGCTAGTACACCCCTCCTTCATCAATGTTGTTCTCTCATTTATGTGATATTTGTGTGATGGCAAAATTAATCTGAGCAGTAGTTATGAACAGAAGGTTTCAGGTGGAAAGCTACCTTTCATCCTGCATTTAAAAGCCTCTCTTAAAGCTGTGAGGGTGAAACAAGAGCATGGCAGCATTTTTGCATGATACTTTTCCCAGCAGTTGTAATCCTGATTGCATGTTGCTGCAGTGGCTGGAGATACATTCTAAGCAATGCCTTTAGGATACAACCAGACAGTCACATTAATACGTTATCTTCTAGCCCTTGAGCCAGCTGAAAAGAACGCTGGCATATAATTGCACTGCCGTGACTGTCAAGTCCAATTCTGCTTCAGCAATGAGGCTGGCGGGTGATGCTGTCCCCGCAGTTTTAATGTGGGATAAGTTACAGAAAATAATTGGGGGATTCCCCTGGTTTTGTTTACCTTCCCATCAAGCATCACCTGCAGGCAGCAAAAACAACCACCAATTGCTCTCCTTAATGTGTGATGGAACGGGGTGGGGTAAGCATAGGCAGGTGCCTGGGACAGAGAATTTAGTCATCTGTCAAGTTGCCTGAGTGACAAGTTATAGGCATGGGCTATGTCTGAGCATGGCTCTAGTGGGAGCTCCCTCAGCTTTATCCCACACCCATACCTCCATATGTGCAACCTCTTAGCTGGGCTAATTGGGGACGTAGGTTTAGCACATTTTCAAAACAGCACTAGATCCACTAGATCCACATTCAGAGACAACCCAACTGACAAGTCACAGGGATGGAGGAGGCATTGAGAAGGACAGTGGGTGTGCTCCTTCCACTTCACACAATGCTCCTTTTCAGTGCCTGTCAGTTGGGCTACTTCTGAACATGGGTCTAGCTTCTTCTAAAAGAGCATTAATTTTATGTTCAAAGGTAGCCTGGCTGACAGGACACCTGGACAGAGAAGTGGTTTACACAGATCAGGGATATTAGAGAAACCCCTCTATCATGATTATCACCTGTCAACTGGACTATTTTGGAACATGGGTTTCATGCTGGTCCTGTGTTCAGAAATAGCCTGACTGACAGGTCACAGGTATTGGAGAAGAGGTTTGATGAAGCACTGGGGATACTTCCTCCAGCTTCAGTCCACACTTTCCTCTTTGTCTGTGACCTGTAGTCAGGATAGAGGCATAGAGGAGGAGTATGGTATAAAGTGGGAGGGAGTAATCAAGAACAAGCAAGTATAGTTCTCAACTAGTGGTGAAATGGAATGGTTGTCATAACAGAGAATGGTCATAGCCAACAGTACCTAAAAGTAGCCCATGGAGGAGGCAAAATGACACAGAAACAGGTACTATCATCCCCTATATTGAAGCAGTACAAAACATGACCATGTCAAACCCCTTGTCAGCAGAAGTAGCAGAAAACCAGTCATGCACTTATGGGTGATGAAATCAGCAACGTATTGCTGGCAGAATCCAGCTCTCTTTCCTCTTTTGAATAAACTTTCTGTACATTCTCTCAAGGGAATGAAAATTCTGTGTTTTAAGTACGGTTGTAGCGCTCTTTCAAAAGAGCACTAAACCTCTGCTTAAAAAAACAGGCCTAGCGCTCTTTTGAAAGAGTGCTAAACTCATGTGCATAGGGATCCAGCATAAGACCTCATTAGATGGCAAAGAAGGGAGAAACAGAATCATAAGAAATAAGTAGGACCAATTCACTTTACAGGAGTATAAGAAACAAGCCAAAATGTAAGTTTAAAGAAAAGATGGGTTTTAACCTTAGGTGTGAAAGAAAGAGGCAACTTTCACTGAACAACATCCATGATGAGAAATAATATGCAAATGTATTTTCTACCTATGGGCAAGGACAGATTTGAAGATTTTTATGTTTACAGAAATTGAAATAATATTCACCTACCTCCAGCAGGGCACATGGAATTAAGAATAAAAGGGATGAAATGATTTGAGATGAAACTAAAAGGAAGGAATGCTAGAAGGGCTATTTTAGGGATGTTTATAGGAAATAGAGTGATATCTTGAAAAGTAGAATTAAACTGAAAGCTATAAACGTTGGTGTCCAAGAAAAAAAAAATGAAAAGACATAATTGCCATGAGAATGTTGAAAAATGATAAGGTTGCAGGCATAGATAGTACCTGGAGAAAAGTTATGTTCTGGGTGTGAAAGTGGAGTGGCTGTGCATCCTGTTTTATGTGCACATGAACATTGTATCAGTGCCTGAAGACTGGAATAAATGCCATTGTTGTACCCTTATACAAGGAGACTCAGGAGTGAATCAGACTATGGGGGGGATTCATTAGTTAAATGTGACTAGGAAAATGCTTGACAGAGCTGACAATGTGCAAAGTTTGTATATTATGGCTTTTTGGAGGGCAGATTTTCATATATGGTGGCTATGAGAAAATAATAAAGTTTATTATACGTGACTGATTACTGATTTAGAAAAGTGTGCAACAAAGTGGATAAGCTTGAATTATGGAATGTTTTGTGTGAATAGGAAGTGGAAATTTGGATACTTAATATAGGAAGAGCAATTCATGATGGAAGTAAAGCATCTGTGAGAATAAATGGAATGCTTAATGAATGACCCAGCCCGGAGCAGGGATAATATAAGGATGTTTGCTATCCCTCGTATAGTTTAGTGTACTTAGGGATAAGTGTAAAACAGATTCATGTGGTGATGATAAAGCCAAGTTCGTTGGAATCAGGAATATATATGTACTTTTGTATGAAGACAATGATGTGTTGTTGGCTTAGAACCCAAATCATTTGCAGCAAATGTCAGGTGATTGTATGATGCAACAAGGAGTGTGGACCTGAAAATTAAGGCATCAAGGACCAAACTATTTGTGTCTGGCAGAGAAAATAGTGTGAGCATTGGCAAGTTGTACATAAATGTTTACATATTAGAACAACTAGATGAATTAATATATCTTGGTAATACGTTTATTTAAAGACAGGGACAGGATGGGAAAATTTTAAGATGTGCAAACGATGGATAAAGATAGTTGATCATATGTGGTCTGTTGAAAGAACTGAATATGGCAATGCATAAGAGCTGTTTGTGGCTATTTAGTTATATAGGATGTGGAGGTTACGAGAAATGTAGAAGCTAATTGACTGTACTGGAATGGAGTACTTGAGAAGTGTGTATGGTAAAATAAGAACAGATAGGGTCAGGAATGAACAGTGATGGATGAATATAGACTAAATACGAAGTGTGCAACCAGAACAAAAGAAGTACATTGAGGTAGTTTGATCATATAGAGAGAGTTAATGAATATCATATTAAAAAACAAATAACTGAAGGAAGAATGAATGGATTGAGAGGAAGGGGGAGATTGAGAAAGTCATAGCTGGATGGAGTTGACGAGATCTTAAAAAAGAAATGTGAGAAGTTTTACAATAAAAGGCAAAGTATGAATCACTGTACGGATATAGATGAAGCAGGATTGGCATGCAGAGATAGGAAGATACCAAAAAGCACAGTGAATTATCTTGGTGTAAACTAGATTTAGTTTGTTTTCTTTTCCTTTTTTTTGTGACTCCCACCATTAATTTCTTTTGCTTAGTACTTCTTATTCTTTTTCTATGCCTTTCCTAATGTGATGAGTATTTATGTATGTAAACAACAGTCTGCTAAGCAAGAGCTGTATGCCATGCAGTGTGCTATAGAACAAAGAGAGCAGAAACAGTACTTCAAAGGAGAAATAAATATACCCAGGATTGTTCTCTTCATTTTGCTTTCACAGGCTCTGCTCTTGCAAGACACCGATCTTTTGTTTTTCACCAACGCTATCAGCATTTCACTTGGATCAGTAGAGTTTTGGGCTCTCTCAATTTCAGTTGAGTTCTAAAGAAATAAAATCTGGCTTCATGAAGAATCTAAGTTCAGTCATTTTTTTGCTGTTATGGTAGTGGATAATGACAGTAGAATGACACTTTTCAGGTCAACAGCTGAGAGTCCTGTAAGATATTGATGTATTTGAAAGCTTTCACTTGTCCTTTTTTTTTTTAAATGTCGTAGTGCTCTGTGTTGTATATTGTGAGAAGGACTCCAAATGACATGTAGTGAAAATGAACCATAAGTAACCAGAAAAAGGCTGAGGAGAAAGATCTAAGAGCAATGGCATAAACACAGTCAAGGCAGGGGTGAGGCCATCTTGAGGCCCACATCATAGGTGTCCCTGGCTGGGCCTTCAATCTTTAAAATAAAATAAAATAAAATAAAATAAAATAAAATAAAATAAAATAAAATAAAATAAAATAAAATAAAATAAAATAAAATAAAATAAAATAAAATAAAATAAAATAAAATAATAAAGTTGGGGTTGGTTTCCTGAAGGCCCTGGATGGCCCCATAAAGGAACCTAGGTATTTGGGATAGGAGTGGAATGGTGAGGAGCATGCAAATAGCAGGAGACCATTAGATGGCTCCAAAGAGGTACAGAAAATGCTAACCTTTGCTGCCATCTAGTGGTTATATGCATAGTTGCAGTCCTGATCTGGCAGCCTAATACTG